>NC_044044.1:14322090-14631106 GCF_901765095.1 Microcaecilia unicolor
ACCACAAATAAATGGATAGCGACCGCAGCTGCGTTCGGCGGGAGGCACCGGGTCACCGCTCCGAGGTGCAGCAAGACTTGCAAGGTCTCCTCTACCGCCGCCTGTTTGACGGCAGTGCCGCAATCGGGACTCCAAAAAATGTCTCTCACCAGGGCACCGAATTCCAATCGGTAACCTTCTCTGATCTGAATAATCTTGGTCCACTCCTGAGAAAGAGGGAAAACATCCTCCTACTGCTGAATCGAGATTGGACCGCGCCCCATCCTTGGGGAGGACGCCCCTGAACTCCTGGCTGTGGCCCGGCCGCTGAGGAACTTTGTCCAGCGAAAGGAGTTCCTCTGCTGAAACGGGCACGTTGAGAAAACCCAGCAGAGCGCCCCGGGTGATACCTGCGAGCTTCACGGAAGCGAGATCTGGAAGAGGAGGGAAACACAGGACTTTTGGAAGAAGGCCTCGGCCTATCCTCAGGTAACCGTTGGGACTTAGAGTCCCCTAGTCTTTAACAATCTCTCCAATTCCTCTCCAAATAACAGAAGACCCCGAAAGGGTAACCTCACCAGCCTTTGCTTAGAGGCCATGTCAGCCGCCTAATGCCACAGCCAAGAAGCGGCGGGCAGAACCGCCACGACATCTACTTAGCCGAAGCCCTGACCAGATCATAAAGGCATCAGCCAAAAATTACAGGGAGACTCCATCCGCAGGGCAACCTCAGAGAGGGACCCCGCACCATCTGCGGGCTGATCCACTGCCTGTTGTAACCGGAAAAACAGGCCCGGCTGCATTGGAACTGCAAATAGTCGCCCTTAAGCAAGGCCCGATATTTCAAAGAACCGCTTCAGTGCAGATCTAGCCACCGGTCCTGCATGTCTTTTCAAAGCGACCCCTCCCTCTACTGGGGAGTGGTCTTTTTAGTCACAGCCTGACACGCATCCACTTTAGGCATCCCAAAAAGGCCAAGTGATCCTCACCAGAGGGTAAAGCTGACCCATAGCCCTGGCCACTTCCAAAAGCCCATCGGGGAATACTTTGAGCTGAAATAAGCTCCTGGATGGAGTCATGCACAGGAAAAGCCCGAGCAGGCTCTAGTACTCGCCATCCTAGGATTAACAGAGGAGGCATCGCCCTCTGCAGGATCATCAATCGAGAGGCCTGCAAGGCATCAGCAATGAGAGCTGGCAGCTTGTCGCAGTGGAAAATCCGAACCGCATTGGGATCATCCAAGTCCGTGGCAAACAGGAACCCTTATCTGGATCATCCATCCATGAGGGCCTACCAGTCCCTCAGACTCCCCACAGCCTGACCACAGGGGGGGGGAAGAGAGGGAGATGCGCCACTTTCAGACGGGGAATTTACCTGTCTACGTCTAGCGTCCTTCCAATGCTCGGGGAAGAATTAACATCTACAGCCATCCCTGGGCCATCAAACCTGGAGGAATCAGAATGCAACGCAGTGTCAGACACCTGCGGCAGAGCTCTTTTTAACATGAAGGCCTTATGCATCAGTAGCAAAAACACAGGGGAGAAAAATTCATCAGCCTGGCCCTCCGCCCCCGAATTAGGAAACGGAGGCTGGAGCTCCTCTAGCGCCTCGAAACGAGGCGTCCCCCTGCACTCAGACTCCTCCGCATCCACGAGGTCGAGTCATGTGGCACTTCCAAATGGCACCCTGCTAGCTCCATCGAGCGGGAAGAATCACCGCTCGCCATGCTCATACTAGCACGAGCGTCTAAGGAGCACATACTGCAAAGCCCCTGCTGACCTGCGTTTACCACAGCGGGAGCAGCGCTTAACTCCTTCAGCAGCCATCGCCCAACTGGACGGAAATATAGAAATAAATGGCGGCTTCGCACCAAAACTTACCTCGCACAGAACACTGTCCTTGGGAACCTCCCAGGAGGACTGGGCACCACTCTCACCTCAGAAGACCGAGTCAACGAGCTCTGGTCAAGCTGCACTGAACCAGAATCTCTGGAGAAAGCCTCAGAAATAGCAACGATGTATAGCGTGCCCCTTTTTTTTTTTAACGCTGTGAGGAAAGCTGGAGGCAGGCAACAACAGAGGGACTCCAGGAGAAGGGGGAATGGGTAAGGCAGGGATAGGGCAAACCTATATGCCTTTAAAGTGGGCACCACCACCAGCAACAACACCCCCGCTCTACTGGCAAAGCACAGGAGCCACCCCAGACAGAATCCAGGAGCTGATCAAGCGACGTCCACACCTGCTGGGATATAGAGAAATACTGAAGGCAGAAGGGGCTAGCCTCCAGGGTCAGTTGTGGTTTTTCAGTGTTCTCTATCTCCACCTGCTGGTAGGCGGATACAACCCATCAGTTAATGAATT
The DNA here is from genome assembly GCF_901765095.1 of Microcaecilia unicolor. Lineage (NCBI taxonomy): Eukaryota > Metazoa > Chordata > Amphibia > Gymnophiona > Siphonopidae > Microcaecilia > Microcaecilia unicolor. Next base: position 14,324,430 of record NC_044044.1, read on the forward strand.
CATCTGCTGCTGATGACAAGGAACCTCTTTTCTTTCCTCTTCAGTCCACCCAGTGTTGTTCACAGTGAAATGTTAGGGTGGGGTGGGGTGGGGAAGGGGCAGAATCCCCTCTGCGATCAGCAGCTGTTTAGAAACTAATTTACTACGGCTCTTTTCCCATTCCATGACTGAAAGTTTAGTTAATCATCGCTTAAGATAGTGCTTCTCAACACAGTCCTCGGGCACACCCAGTCAGTCAGTTTTCAGGATATCCACAATGAATAGCATAAGACAGATTTGCATACCAAGGAGGCAGTATACGCAAATCTCTCTCATGCATATTCATTGCATACTCTGAGAATCTGTCTAGCTGTGTGTGCCCCAAGGACTGGTTTAAGAAGCATTGCCAGGAGAACCTGGGAAGTCAGCTGTGGGCTGATTTCAATGGTCTCCAGTTACCAGTGGCAAATATTAATTGACTACTGCCCTTATTTTGGATGCACTATTACAGGTGATTAACCCAGCATGTAGATGTGTATATTATATTCACATGTAAACTTGATTTTAGAAAGCTTTGATTGCACATCTTAAAATTTTAAAGTGCATATGTCTACGTCTGAAATCTAGAGAAAGGAATTACTGGGAAGGATGATCTGCGCATACTGTCTCTCTAAATGAGGTTGTAAAATTCGCTTGCAGTCCAAAGTATTTATTGTTCTCTCTAGGAGAGTTATGAGGATGTGGAAAACAGGTAATATTAAAGGTTGGTTTATATGAAACCGTGATACCATTTTGGGTAAACATTTTGGATGGGTTCTTAAGAGAACTTTGATATCCAAAATCTGGTTAAAAGTGGATTAAAAAAAACAAAGCTTGAATTTTATTAATGCGGCATGCAGATCTAATGGTTATGAGGAACACTGTTTTCCAAGTAAGTAGTTTGTGAGAAATGTTTTCCAAAGGTTCAAATGGTAGTAACGTAAGTTGTTTACCCAGATTCAAATCCCAAGCTTGCATTGGAGGTCTAATTGGCAGCTTCATGTTCATAAGACCTTTAATGAAGCATTTACAATTGGTTTCCTTATTATCGGTTGATCATTGAGAAAGTCAAAGTAGACCACCAGAGCAGCCAAATGGGTTCTTACTGAAGAAGTTGTGAGACCTATATGGAAAGATTAAGCAATAATCCAAATGTATTGCCAATGGACAGTGATATGGGTCATAGCTATGTGCAGAGCACCACTGAGAGAAACGATCGGCTTCCTTAGTAGAATCTTTCCTGGCTGCTATGAGGATATCAATGACTGCTAAAGAATAAGTATAATCCCCCGTCACAGCTCTTGAGCAGCCACACGTTGAGGCTATGAGGCCAGGTTCAGATTTTATTTATTTACTTATGCATTCTTGTATCCCACTGTTATCCAAAAACAAGTTTTGGTTCAAAGTGGCTTACAAATTACGTTCTGGTTGGAGTTACAGTATTTGTTTACATATATTTAGATTGTGACTGGTAGTGATGGTGTACAAGTGCAGTTTATATTTTGGTTGGGATTTAAGTGATGGATTATGATTAGCAATCAAATAGACATTAATGGCCAAGTTATTTATTGTATAATTTTTTTAAAGGGTATGTTTAAATTCTTTTCAAAAGCAAAGATCACAAGAAGCATCACGAACTGAGTTCCACCATTTGGAACCCAGGTAATTAGGTATGGCCATGTATATGGATTTGTAGGCTAGGTTTCTGCAAGTGTGGTAGGTGGAGAAGTAGGTAGCTTCTGGATTCGTGTTTCTTGGTGATAGTTCTATCAAGTCTAGCCTCTACTCTGGTGACATACCGAATAATGTTTTATAGAGATGGTGCTCGCTTTAAAGAACAGTCTTGCCTTGATTGGCAACCAGAGTAGTGTTTCAAGTAGTGGGGTGGCTCTTTCGTATTTCAACTTCTTGAAGACTAGCTTTGCTGCTGTCATGTTCGTGACCGTTTCCTTGTCTGTGTTCACCTCGCCCCCTGGTGGCTAAACTGGTGGCTGCTATGAACTGTCACCCATTCCAGACGTCCGGATCTTCCGAGCTGCCAGACTTGCTTCTCTTGTTTGTGCCTGAACAGCACCCGTAGCTGCCTTGTGATTCCTGCAGCTGAACTTCAGCAGCTATGGGCTTATTAGGCTCCTGGAAGCTTCTGTGTTGCCTTTGCATCGCCTAAGGTCCCTGGTATGCTGGTGTGCGCTGTGCACTCTGCCTAGTCCAGTTTATTGTCTGAGATTCTTGCCTGATTCTAGTCTAGTCATTGTGTAGTTTATCTGTACTGTATTGCTTGTTTCCCCGTCTTGTTTCTTGTTTGTATTTCTCTGTCTAGTTCTTGGTTGTTTGTGTTTCTTGTTTAGTAGCTGCCTGGCAGCTTTCAGTTCTGTCTCTTACCTGTCTGTGTTTCCTTTCTAGTGGCTGCTTTGCAGCTTTCACTTCCTGTCCTTTAGCTTGTCCATTTCCTGCTTTGTGTAGTATTGTCTGTTGTGAGTCCTAGCCCAGTTTCCTGCCTTACTGCCCCTGTATATTCCTTTCCCCTCTGACCCTCAGTCCCTGTTCAGCCTAGTTTGGTATCCAGTTCCTGCCCTGTCCGTAATCCTGCCGGCCGCCTGCACCCAGGGGCTCAACTCCTGAGGATGCGTGTCAGTGCAGTTGAAGTCTAGCTGTTCCTGTCAGAGTTCTGCTTGTCTCTGGTGTGGGTGGTTTTGCCTGCCATTGCTGCTCCACTGCAGTGGCCCAAAGGTTCACAAACCTAGTTTCTGCCTTGAAAACCTGACAGCTGCCATGTTTTGAACTGTTTGTAGTGATTTCTGTGCACTTTCTTTGCAGCCAACTATACTGCATTGCAGTAGTCTAGTTGTGATAGTATCGTCGATTGTCTTGGAAAATAATCTCTAATCCTTCTCAGTTTCCATAGTGTTCTAAAGCATTGCAGAGCAACCCGTTGTTTTGGGTAATGAGGTCTTTGACTTGGGGAAGCCATCTCAAAGGTTGAATGAAAGTTTGAAATGATATGGATACCAAGACTGGCATGGCCAGTCTGATGCGATCAGAAAGATCTTTGGCTTGTCCTGTAAGACTTTTGAATTGTTCTGGCCACCAGAGGAATTGGTGAGGACATGTACAGGACCTGATGACTCCAGTCTATTGCAAATGAATCTGGAGCCTCCCTGCTTGATGTTGGAATTTTGGAACAGAACCTAGTGCATTTGGCATCAACTGGAGACATACATAGGTCTATATTTGGCGTACCCCATATTCGAAAGAGATATTGTATAATTAAGCTCTTCAAGGACATTTGTGAGGTTGAAGTTGATGACTTAGTCTGTCCACTATCTCATTTTGAGCTCCTGGGAGATTTGTGGCTATAAGGAAAATATTTATTTGCATTGCTAGGGTACAAATTTGAATGGCAGAAATGTATGGACCCTGTTCCCCCCCCCCCCCCTTTGTTTGTTTACAAAAAAACATTGCAACTTGGTTGTCGGTTTGTACTTGATTTCTCAGAATGTAGCTGAAATATTGTAAACTCTGTGTTTGATCGATCTTAGCTCTAGTAGATTTATGTGAAAACTTTGTTCAGAAGTTGACCAGACCCCTTGTATTTGACACTTTTCTATATCAGCCTGTCTTCAATGCATCTATAGTGAGAACTATCACTGGAGAAAGTGGATGAAAACATTGTCCTCTTGGCAGTGGAGCAAGGAGGACGAGGTATGCCAAATATAATTGGTATTACTGGGCAGCCCAACTAAAGCAGACTGGGTTGTGGAGTAAAGTGTTAGGGCGGGACCAGAGCTTGAGAGACGGAAGGCTGAAGGTGCGCCGAACCAGCAGCACGCTTTTCACTGCTACTGCTGACACCGCCTTAACCCCGACAAGGGAAGACTTTTAAATTTCGTGCTCGGAGGGAGGGATGGAGGCCGGGCGAGCTGGTGCCGGGTGGGAGGGAGGGAAATGCTTGACGCCGGGTGGGTGGGAGGGTGGCCTGGTGCCTGCTGCCGGTGGGTGGGAGAGGCCTGGTGGCCTGGGTGGGAGGCCTGGTGCTTGGTGGAAGGGAGGCCTGGGGTGGCCTGGTGCTTGGGTGAGAGTGCTGGAGGCCTGGTGCTGGGTGGGAGTGCTGGGTGGGTGGATGGCCTGGTGCTGGCCTAGTGCCGGGTGGGAGGCCTGGTGTTTGGTGCTGGGTGGCAGGCCTGGTGCTTGGTGCTGGCCTGGTGCCTGGTGCTGGGTGGCCGGGAGGGAGGCCTGATGCTGGGTGGGAGGGAGGCCTGCCTGCCTGCCTGGTGCTGGGTGGGAGGGAGGCCTGCCGCTGGGAGGGCAGGGGGGAGGAGGGTGGCTGGACATGGGTGGCTGGAGGGAGAGGAGGGTGGCTGGACATTTGTGGCTGGAGGGGAGGAGGGTTGCTGGACATGGATGGAGGGCAAGAAATTAAGAAGAAAGGAGAAAGTAAAGAAATAAATGGAAAGGAAGCCCTGGAAACGAACAGATAGAGAGCAGCAGAATCAGCAACTAGGACCAATATGGATAGAAAACAAAATCACCAGACAACAAAGGTAGAAAAATCATTTTATTTTCATTTTAGTGTTTGGAATATGTCCAATTTGAGAATTTACATCTGCTGTCTTATTTTGCACTAGTATACTGGAGCTGTAACAACTTACAGAAATTATTTATAATGAAAGAAAATCATGTTATTTTTTTCTCCTATACTAGTATAAATTTTTCAGTGATGTCTGTTTATGTGCCATGGCTGGTGTAAGGGGGTGTGGCTATCATAGGGGTGGAGTCATATGTGGTGACCCCGCCCATAATGAGTACGGGCACTTTGTGATAATTAGATTTTGGGTTGCTGTTTGGGCACTCGGTCTCTGAAAGGTTCGCCATCACTGGTCTAGGTTGACAGCAGCAATTAGGAAACATTGGCCAGTGGTACAGACGATACCAACATTGGCAGAAGATTAAGATTTGACTATAGTAGGTAAAATCTTAAGGAAGTTCTATCCCCGGCGGTACTGAGAACTAGATCAGATGAGCTAATAGAGGCACCAGGCCATTATAGCTGTGAATCCTGTCAAATTGATATAATACTTTGCACAACAGAGTTCGTGGATCCTCAATCGATGAAGAAATATAGCTTACGATCTAAGACCTCCTGCTCTTCCAGTGACATTGTTTATTGTATTCAGTGTCCATGTAGGAAAATGTATATAGGGCAGACGTCAAAAACTGTCAGAACATAAGAATAATATTAACATCAAAAAAGTAGGAGCTCCATTGGCAATGCACTGTGTAAATGAGCAGCATACATTTTAAACTTTATAGTGTATTGTTTTGCAACAGTTTAATTTCAATGCCAGAAGGGGTGATAATAAACGACGTCTTGCCCAATCTTAACTCTCGGGAAACACACCAATTAGAACAAAAATTGATTTTCCATTTACAGGCATTGCAACGGGCTGGTTTGAATCTGAAATTAGAATGGCATCATTTTTTCTACAACTTTTTTAAAACATTTGTTCAAAAGTTTTTGCTAAAGGTGTTTCTATATAAAGGAGCTTTTTTTTAGGTAATGTCAATACGCCTGGTTCTAAAATTCTGTGATTGGCTACTTTGAGATGCCGGCATCAGACGTCAATTCATAAATAAAGACACCATATTGTAAAGGGCTCACAATCTAAGTTTGTACCTGGGGCATGGGGGTTAGGTGATTTGCCCAGGATCACATGAAGCTGCAGCAGTTGAACTTACCGATTTTGAAACAGAGATCGATGCTCAAAGGAAATCGGATGCAAATGAGATACACACATTCTGCAAGCGGCTCAGTTGGCAAAGCACCTAGCACATTCATAGAATAGTCTCATGGTAAGCGTAGATGTTATATACATGCCCAGGGAAAAAAAGGCGACAACCACATCATAGGGTTCCACGACTAACAGTACTGTTGTGTGTAGGACACACACACACATAGCACATTTACATATGGGGGACACACCCACACATTATACGTACTATGTACGCAACACATGGCACATTTCACATACACATGCCGATTATATTCATTTCTGTTAATTTGTGTGCTGTATATGTCAACAACTATGTATGTTTTTTTTTTTAGACTGTGAACCGCTTAGGTACAAATGGAGAGAAATAAGTAACTAAATGTTCCAAAATAACTTTTTTCCACACTACTGTTAAGTGTGAAACATACGCATATAATACATGCACATGGCACAATTAACACACGTGCATATACTGCAGCACTAGACTGTTTGTGGGTTTGGGTGGAGCTTGTGATCGGCCTCCAACATTGCTCCTCTGACAAAAGTCAACATCAGTGTATGATGTTATTGACAGTAAGCTGGTACTGGGTTTTGTTTTGTTTTCAAATAATGGTAGTTTTACAGTGCTAAGTCACACTTTTGAACGGATGAAAATCGCTGGGTGGTCATGTTAAAAAGTTTGTAACTTCACTGTGTTTAAAACTAATCTCATTGCACTCAGCAAATAAATGTAGATAGTAACAAATAAAGCTGTACAACTTCACAGTGAAATGCCAAAAAGTTACTGAGAACATTGAAAAAAAAAACTCTAGGGAGGTAACTTTTTTTTTCTCCCTAACTCTGTGTATCCAGCACCACTATTTATCCGGGTAATGATGCCAAATAGATTTTTTTTTTTATGCATCAGCCAGAGTTTACAAACAAAAAAATTGCTGGCTGCTTTAGCTGGATTTTAACTGGCCTATTTTCCACTCCTGCATGCTCTTCATTTTGTTTTGAGTCTCCTCTTAGATCCTGAAAGGTTACGCCTACTCATTTAGCTACTAGAAATGTCAACAGCAAATATCAACCCCGCAAAAGTTTATACAAAGAGTCCAGGACTTTGCACATCTCTATATACAACACAGACATTCGAGCTCAGCATCTCGACCATCTGTTTTTTTTTTTCTTTACCTGACAATCCATAGAGTGGCACCATCCCTGCCTTTCGTTTTCCCTCAGAGCGAAAGAACAGAGGGCTGCTCTGGTTTATAAATAGGCTTGTATTATTTACGAAATAATAACATGAACATTTAGATTATAACCCTCGTTCCCGCCTGTGTCAAATCACGCTGACATTTAGACGCGCGAAACAACCTGAGGTGCAGAGCACGTGACGCGACGCGACGCCACAATAACTGTGCTGAGTCTGACCGTGTTCCCGCCCTTTTTCCTCACCCTTCAATCAACGCTTACCCCAGAGCTCACTGGTTGCTTATTGCTGCTGGGCGGGGGTGGAGGAGGGGCGGATGCGTGAAACGTTCGAATCAGATCTTACCGGTGAAAGGGCTGGGCACGCCACAATAAGTGCTGTGGAACGTGTTCCCGCCCTTTTTCCTCACCCTTCAATCAACGCTTACCCCAGAGCTCACTGGTTGCTTATTGCTGCTGGGCGGGGTGGAGGAGGGGCGGATAAGTGAAACGTTCGAATCAGATCTACCGGTGAAAGGGCTGGGCACGCCACAATAAGTGCTGTGGAACGTGTTCCCGCCCTTTTTCCTCACCCTTCAATCAACGCTTACCCCAGAGCTCACTGGTTGCTTATTGCTGCTGGGGGGGGGGGAGGGGCGGATAAGTGAAACGTTCGAATCAGATCCTACCGGTGAAAGGGCTGGGCACGCCACAATAAGTGCTGTGGAACATGTTCCCGCCCTTTTTCCTCACCCTTCAATCACGCTTATCCCAGAGCTGAGTGGTTTGCTTATTGCTGGGCGGGGGGGGAGGGGCGGATGCGTGAAACGTTCGAATCAGATCCATCCATTCCTACCGGTGAATGGGCCGCCTGTTGTTCCTAGTGTCTTCTCCTCTGTTGGTATAGATTTATCAGACATAACAAAGTACACTTGTTTTTATATATTTTTTTCTATTCAAAGTTAAGAATTTATACCTGCCATTTATTTGAGCAGCTAGCAGTCACCAACAGCAACGTTATGGCTCTTTCTCTTGGATAAGACGCCTGTCGTTACCCTTTGGAATGTAATATTTGCATTTTATTTTGGGGCAGTATTGTCATTCAAAAAAATCCATTCTGAATAGATTTCATTACATTTTTATTTATTTATTTACAGCACTTTCTAACCTACTACTACTACTTATCACTTCTATAGCGCTACAAGGCATACGCAGCGCTGTACACCATGCATGAAAAAGACAGTCCCTGCTCAAAGAACTCACAATCTAAATAGGACAAACACACAGACAGACAACTAAGAGGTAAGGGAATTAAAGAGAGGTGGGGATAAAAAGGGGCAGGGCAAGTGAGTAGTGGTTAGGAGTCAAAAACAACGTTAAAGAGGTGGGCTTTTAGCCTGGATTTGAAAACCGACAAAGACGGGGCTAGACGTACAGGCTCGGGAAGTCTATTCCAGGCGTGAGGTGCAGCGAGATAAAAGGACGGTCTGGAATTAGCAGTAGAGGAGAAGGGGACAGACAAGAGATTTATCCACAGAACGGAGTACCCAAGGGTACTAACCCTCACAATCTCAAACATTCTCGACGGCTAACGATCAGAACATTCATAATTCCATTCAATAAATAAAGATTAACAACTGCAGTTCCAGCTCACCTTCATCTTTCTAGGTATCCGCAAGCTCTGTTTGTCGTTCCCCCTGCCCAGGAAATTCAGAAGTCTCCATTGTACTAAATTAGTGTTACCGCAGCTGAAATTTCCATTATTTTCAATGGAAGTTGTAAATGGCCCTGCGCTAATAAAAATATTGCAGCAATTTACTGCCTGATCCATTACCACCATCTATTTAGGAGGCGGTAACAGCTCATGCGCTAACTTGGCAGTAATCGGACAGTGCATGGCAATAGCCGATTAGCGTTAGTACACCCACACAAAGAAATAGAAAATAATATTTTTCTGGCGCAGGAAATGCCGCATGGCATACACAAAACTACTGCAGGATGCCTTGGCATACCTGGCGGTAATGCTGTTTCGCCACATGGTAGCCCTACTGCAGCTTTGTAAAATTTACCTTAATTTATCTCTTTTCTCCACTCTCACACACTCACCTGTTTCCCACCCATGCCCTTTGTATCCTAGACCCAGATGCACAAAACTTAATGATCCAGCAACGTGCTTTTTATACTGGTTCTAGCTAGTTTAATGAGCATGGAGTTCAGTGAGATATGCAAAAAAAGGTTTCTGTGGGCTCTTTTCCTGTCATGGTAGCAACTAACAAAAATTGCATGCAAAGTTATTTTAATTAGCTAATTACAATTCAAATGTGCATTCCAATTGATGAACAACCGTTTTCCTAGCGGTGCACAGAAAGGACTCCCTACCTTTACAATTACATTTTTACAGGTGGTCAGGAGCTGCTGATACTGTTGTTTCCTTCCTATTACTGCTTAAATAGCAGCTGCCAGATGATTGAGAGAGCTGCAGCATCTGTACAGCCCCCTCCCCTGCTTGCCAATAAAGCACGGCAGCCCTTCACTTTCTCATTCGCTTTACTCTCCCTTTTTTCCCTTCCTGCCTGTACTGCTGCCAAGGGTCTGGTGGTGTTAAAAGAAAAAAAAAAAGGTTGAAAACAAAAAAAAGTTACACAGTGCTTTCATACATGGAGCTTGTATGCATGTATGAAAGATGTCTGTAGCATGCGCGTGATGGGATACAAAAAAAAGTTTGAAAAAAAACAGCTACACACTGCTTTCATACATGCAGCTTGTATGCGTGTATGAAAGACGTCTATAACATGCGCAGAGCAGCCATGCTTAGCTATTGGCAGTTCTGTGTATTCTACTTACTTTTTTTTTCATATTGCTTCAACAACAGACAATACATCCTAAACACTCTGACCTCCAAACTTTATCCCCCACTTCTCCATCTCATTCATATCATTCACCCAGCATTGAACCAGAGGGCTTCTTCCTTTACCCAAAACTGCAAAATATCCTTTTAAACTATCAGGATTGCCACACTAAAAATGTTCTCTTTGACTCTGACATTTCCACATCCCATAGGCAGTGTTCAGTCATTTTTAAGCTGGGGCCACTTTAGATTCTAAAGAGCTGAAGGACAGATGCTAAATATCTTCAAATGTGGGACCATGACACTACTGACCAGTATGTGTCAATGATATCCATCCCCCCCGCACACACACTTCAAACTTAATTGGCAGTACATTGTGAGCAATTCCAAATGCATTCTCTTTTGTCTATTGAGAAATGCCTTATCCTTCAAGCAAGGGAATAGCCAGCCCTTTGATTTCAGGAGGGGGGGGGGGCAGAGGTGGATTGGGGAGGTCAGTGTATTCCCTCTCTCCCTACCCCCCCCAGCATACCAAAAAATATACTTTTCCTGGTGGAGATGCCAAAGCCCTGCCAGTCAAACCTCATCCTTGCACTGCTGCAGTATAGAATAAGTCGGCGGCATGCCACCACCACCATCAGGACCACCCGAGCATGCTCAGTTCGTGTGAACTGAGCATGCACGAGGAGTTCCAGTGTCAACAGTTGGAGTTGGGGGGGGGGGCAGGCTCCAAAGCTCCCCTCCCTCCATGGCTACACCACTGCCTTCAAGCATTTGGTTGTTTCTTCTATCCGCTTTCCCCTTTCTGCTCTGAACCTGGGTAGAGAGAGAGAGTAGCAATGGGAAAAAAAAATAGAAAGACAATGGGGGCTGCCCTAGGGGTCTCCGGGGGTCACCATTGGCCCCTGGGACTTGCAGTAAAGAACACTGCCATAAGGGCTTCTCATCTCTCAAAATGAGCATTCCATAAGTCCACTCTACTTATGTTTGTATTACTATTTTTTTTTATTTATTTTAGCACATTTATTCCCACATTTTTACCATGTTAGCAGCTCAAAGTGGCTTACAATGTACTGATTAGGCTAGCGCCAGACCAGTGGTGAAACGGTTACAATTAAAACTGAGAGGATAGAAGGAACAGGGTGAGAAGAACAAAAAAAAAAAAGGGGGGGGGAGGGAAGAGTCTAAAATGGTCCCAGGAAATGTCAATCATCTCCAATGCTTTGGTCCACAGCCATTCCAATTTTGGGCACTCTAGAAAGAGTGGATAAGCATGCTTACCTTCAGTCTGAACTTTCCGCACTCCTTCCCATCTCGTAATTTAATTCTCATCCCTTTCTTGTGTGATGTATACTCTATGGAGTATGTTAAATTGCATCTGTTGAAGGCCTATCTTTGCAGTTACTTGGGCTCCCACTTCATAATACTGTTGGAAGTCCTCTAGAGTCACCTCTTCCCTTATGTCTGCTGCCCACAGTGGTGCAAGAGGGCCCAGATTATGTGCCTCTAATTGTTCTTTCCAGACTTGTATCATGTGGCCACCTTATTTAATCAGCTAGGTACAAATTAATGTAATGCAGAGAATTGCCCTGTTGCCTTCATAATCGTTCAAAGTAATGCCTTGCCTGCAAGTAATGCAGCAGATGCAAATTAGGTATCCCCCATTTGACTTTGACCTGCTCAAAAGAGGGGAACAAACACCTACATCTGATTTCCCTCTAAGACTGGAATAGTGACTTATCTCAGCAGGAAACTAGGTTGCCCACTAATTGAGATGATCTCATCACCTTTCCCATCTTTCTCTGTCACCAATCCCCCAGTGCAGACTTGGGGATAAATCTCATGGTTGACCAATTTAAACATAGCCTCATGACAAAAAGTGGGCACGGGTATTGTATGCGCGATGGACCATTTCTCCACAACGTGTGGAAAAAAAAGGGGGGGGGGGCTTAGGCCAGGAAATGGAGTTGTGACAAAATTAAAACCAGCGTGTGTCTATTTACGGCCTGAGCCCTTAACACCACGCATTGACTTAGCGGTAAGAGCTCATGCTTTGCCCACGTTGTAACCGTCCAGCACGCACCAACTGCCTTGCCACCGGGAACACACCCACAGCAGAAAATTAAAAATTATTTTCTACCGCGGGTTTTTGGCGTGTGCCAATCTCAGAATTACCGTCAGGGCGGCGCACATGCTAGCTGGGTGGTAATGCTGATTTGATGTGCACTGCACTGGGTTGACCCTTATTACACCTTTGGAAAAGGGCCCCTTAGGTTGGGGGGGGAAATGCATTTCTGTTTCTATTTCTCCAGCATTCTATGGTATGGAAAGTGCTTCTTGGAGTTTCGAGCGCAGATTTTGCTCGCCGTCATTTACTCTGTACTTTTTGGATGGCTGACCAAGGTAAGGAATCTGCTTTTACGAAACAACACTCGACTCTCGCTCCCTCGGCAGTGGCGGGGAAGGAGAGGGGCGGTGTTTAGCCAGTACTCGCCCCGCCCCTCTGCTCTGGCTCCTGTCCAATGCTGCTTGCCTATGGGCGGGGCCTCTCGGCCGGACTGACGCGGTCTCGAACCTCGCACAGCAGCTCGAGCCCGGCGAACGGGAGGGAGAAGGCGGGGACTGCAACTGCTCACGTGAGCCAGGAGGAGTCCCGTGACTTCCTTGCCGGCCGGGCCTGGGCTCCCATGGAGGAGCTGTTGCTGGGTTCCCTTCTTCTCTCCAGCAACGTTTTCTCCAAAACGAAACCCGATTTCCACCCCGCTGCTGGAGTTTGACGGGCGAAGAGGTGGGTTTCGTCTGTGCACAGAAAGAAAGGATTTCTAGCCGGTGTGCTCATGTGTAATGCCTTATTGTAGCCGGGAGAGGGTCTTTCTTGATGGTCACCCGGTTGGGGTAGAGGGAAGAGTGGAGGGACCGGGGTGGTCCCCATACGTCACCGTGCCCTGGCCAGCTGTATCCGCTGTGCATGTGTTGTGAGTGTAGGGAGAAGGGATATTCCGAAATACTGGGGGTGGTGGTGACACTTCCTCCTTTTCACAGAGGTTGTGCTTGTGGTATGTGTAATTTATCAATGTATTTTTGTGTACAAAATAAAAGTGCTTCGCCTTTTTGTCAGCACCGTTCTCCGGTGTCTGGAACTAAAACATTGACTTCAGCCCAATCATGGCCTCTTTTGGCATAAGTGCGACCTAAGCAGTGCATGCAGCCCTCTCTCCCCTAGCCAGAGACCTGGGAGGGTCTGAGCTGTGATTGGGACCCTGTCTCTAGGGCACACACAGCTGCATGGCACCTTGGTGTATTACTTTTACTGCACTCAGTTTGAACAAGTATGTATCACTTATGTGTATGTACACAGACATTTGTTTGTTTTCTTACCAGTGTGTCCTAAGAGGAAGCCTGACAGCTGTAAAAATACCATAGTTTAACCCATAATAACAGTGCAGAGTGTTAACACCTACTGTAAGCAGTTTATTTGTATATGCAGTGGTTTCTACACATACCCATATATCATGGAGGCGGCAGGAGAGATTTATATGGTTGAACATCAGTTATAACTTGAGCTTGGTAATCTATGTACCTCTTTAGTATGATTGGAAACTTAGGCATAAACAGAGCCAGTGGGAGTTCCAGGGCAACTAGGCACAGATTCCAAGAAGGCCTTGCAGTTGCAGAGTGACGCTTCACCAGCATGGAAAGCAGTGGTGGGACATCGAGTTTGCTGCATCCCTCATTCAGTCTCCTGTTGTTTTCTCTTCTAGAGCAATCCTGGCGACGTCTCCTTGCCTCGCTTCCCCACCCCTTGCCATGTCCACTGAGAGTTCCCCCTGCTAAATTACCGCCTCTTCAATGTGATTGGGGATGCGCCAGGTGAGGACAGGATGGACGGCCAGGACATGGCAGAGGTCCGTGTCACTCCACCACCGCCACCTCCCATGGAGCAGGGAAAGAAGCTATCCACGTTCTTTGGTGTGGTGGTCCCCACTGTTCTCTCCATGTTCAGCATTTGTGGTGTTCATGAGGATTGGTAAGTGTTGGCCCAACCATTTCTATAGAATTTTCTGGTAGTCACTTGGCCAGTGATCTACAGAAGCAGTGTGAAGGTAGATAGCCAGTGGCAACCCCGGAAAATGATTTGACTATCTGGTTTCATCACACATTTATTTATTTGGATTTATTAACCGGCATTATAAAGAAATTTACCCAAGTGTGGTGAAAAGCAGGTATAGCTTGACATAAAACTTATAACTGCGTTAACATCATAACTACTAACCAACTACAAGCATAAATACGATGACTGCCAGATTTCAGAGTCCTGGGTCAGAGTGAGTATGTTTGACCTATTAGTACCACACAAATTAATGTTACCAGTAGTGTTTATTAGGTAGGTACCTGACTGCTGGGTTTGAGCCAGTGTGACCAGATATCTAGTGGCTACACAGAAGCCTACCAGACAGCCAGTTTCATAAGAAGTAGCCTCATACCTGCCAATCTTGAAGCATTGTCTGAAATACAGTGGCAAATAGCTACCATAGAAACTGATTGACAACCATTTGATCCTATTGCTGTGATGAAGAGGACCAGGGATCTCTGGCCCCTTGCAGTGGCTCCCACTTCCCCTCCCTGTCCCAGTCTTTGTTTCCTGCATTTCCCACTTACCCTAGTTCTCATGAGATTCGCATGGTTCTGATAATTGGAGTACTGCCTTATTCAGAGAACAAATGTGATACTTAGCTGCGAGTGAAGCATCCATTCAGTAGAGGGATGGAGGCTGGGATGTGTGAACACACACACACACACACTCTTGCTGTCTGTCTCCCCTCAGGTTTAGGAATCTTTATTGGCCAGATAATTATATATCTGTTTTACAAAAGTAATACACAAAGAGGTACATTTCAGACTCCCCTTTGTGCTGTTCAGATGAAAGTGTACGTAGTCCTACAAGCTGAGTTTCAGAAGGAACTTTTCCCAGCAGCAACTGTGGATACCTAAGTATCCAAAGACCCCCGGTAGATGCAGATTTGCCACTAAAAGAAGAAAGAAAGATATGCCTGGTGTGGATTGTATGAGAGTGGTCTGGCTGCCCCGGTTCAGTGCTCTTACCCATGCTGTGGTAGGGTGGGACATCTTTCAGAGGTAGTTCTCTTCGTGGGTAAATAACATGTTCGTCGGTGGAGATGGCAACCCTCCACCACTTATAATTGAACCATACACAACAAACAATCCCCCAGTTGGTTTATTATCCGGAGTTGATGCTGCGCCAGGACCTCCTCGGGTCACGTGAAAATCCTAGCCCACTTCAGGCGTTTCCATTATTGACCTCCATAGCGAAGCATACTGTTTCCGGGTCTGGAGGGGTCGTGCCAACAGGGGGACTCAAAGTCACTCCCTCCACTGAGATTCAGCAATAAAGCCTTGCTGTTCCCCGAAGCAGGAACCATATCCCCGACGTTATGACCCCGAATCTCTCCAAAATAGACTGAGAAGTGGGTGGGAAACCCCAGCCATGTTCGAGGAGGACAAACACCATGGCTTTGCCTTTTCCCCATTCTCTGGGGAGCGCGCCTTCTTCAGGCATTCTGGTGTAAAACGGGAAACTCAACTAATGTACGTCCTCCCTTAATGCCATCTTGGATCCTCCAGGTTGGGACACTCTTTGTCTGGTTTCTCCTCAGAGGCCTGTCTGATATGGGTAACCCTACAGTATAGCCCTCTGAGTCATTGAAACATGGAAGCCCCTCCACCACTTGCAAGGTGGTGTCCCTTCGGAGGGGAATATTGCAGACATTTCAAATATTTGCACAAAAGTCCACGGAGTGTAAATTTATGGATGAAAATTGGCTTAAGAAGCTGCATAAATTGCAGGTTTTCTGGGGTAAGACTTGAAAACTGCAGACATGGGCTTTGCTGTCCAGTCCTTCCCCTTCAGGCAACATGTAGGGGACAAGAGGGGAGAGAAGTGGAGCAGTTATTTTCTGACCTGCAGTGTGTATTTCAGCTACTCCACTCTAGTTTCTTTCCACTTGATGACCTTCAAAGTCTACTCTATTCTCATTCCCTCACCTCCTGTATCTTAGGAGTTTCTGGAGAAGAGAGCAGAGCGATTGTTTTTCTGTTCTGATGTGTCCAGCCTTACCCTTTCCTTATCGGTGTTAAACATGCAATATATGGGAAGAAACAGGGAAGGGGATAGAGCAGACACAGCTCAGGCTGCAGCTCTTTGTGATTCCAAGGCTCTGGCCCAGGAGTTCTCAACTCAGTCTTCGGGGATCCACCCAGCCAGTCAGGTTTCAGGATATCCAGAATGAATATGCATGAGATAGATTTGCATACAATGAAGATAGTACCTCAGATTCATTGCAGACATCTTGAAAACCTGACTGGCTAGGTGTCCTGTGGATGGGTTGAGAACCACTGCCCTGGAACTCAGCTGATGGCAGAATGGGAAGGAGCAAGGAGCCACCAAGAGGAACAAGTCAGGAAGATGCGAGTGATTATAGGAGGGGAAGAAGGGTGCTGAGGTTGAACCTAGACGTGGAAAGAGTATTGGAGTCATCTCTTGAAGGGAGAGAGAGTATGAATGGAGGGTGGAAGAGAAGAAAAAGTTAATATGCATTTCTCTCCTTCCCCTTACTCGTAAAGTTCACAGGCATGATGATGTATATTATAATTGGCTAGATTACCATGCAGTAGTGAAATTCTCATCCCCCCCCCCCCCCCCCCACAGTTGTCAGATTGTCTGCATGTAGCCAGCAGTTGATCTCTAGTATTTGTTCAAGGGCTGTGGAAATCATGTTAGCAGGTGGATCCTAGGCTGTATCTTGCCTGAAGCTGGCTGTCTGCAGCTTGGTTTATCTTTACCTGTCAGCTGAAGGATTAAGTGTTTTACAACTATAGGGTTATTTGTTCCATTCCAGTTGCTGTGTAATTTTGAGGCTAAAGTCATGGTGCCAAATAGAATCTAAAGCTTTTTTAAAGTCAATAAACCATGCAGTATTCTCCGCCAAACCATGCAATATTCTCCGCCGGGGGTGGGGGTATTTATTTATTTATTTTACAAGCTTGTTAATTATTGTCTGTAAAGTTGCGGTTGGTGGTGAAGACTTTTGCTGTTTGTTAGGAATGATGGCCTAAATTGTTGAGCAAACAATTGTTGAGGAACAAAAGAGAGAAGGTGTGAAGAGTTAGAAGGTGCTTAAAGTCTGGAAACAGTATGTAAATTCCAGGAAGCCCTTGACACACTGCACTGATTCACTCTGCTGAACTAACACTACTCCAAGAAGAGTGCTGGAGAGACTTTGTTGTGAACACTGTGCTCCTGCTTGATGTGATTTAGAAGATTTTATGATTTATAAGGACTATAATTTGAACCTTTAAGGACGATATCTAAGACACAAGTGGAAGATTTGAAATTGAGGAAACAACAATTGGGGAGCATGTACACAGATTATGGATATATAGAAATGTGCCCACACAAGGTTTAAGTGAATGGGTGGTGAAGTGAAGGGTGTGACTGGGCAAGTTCCGGAACTTACACAGCATAAGTGGTTTTATGTGATATATGTATGTAATAAAAGAAATTAAATATTTTAAAGGAAGAACGTTTTTTGTGATATAGTTTTGGGATCTGATCTTCTAGTTTAAATATTTATCCCCAGTAATATCTATACTAAATTGTTGAGGCCACTGCAGAACAGTTTCCAGGTAGTAGAAGGATCTGTATCCACAGCACTTACTTAAATTCATAACCTCTCCATCTCTCATGTCCAAATATTTGCTCTGAGGCTTTAGGATTCTGCCTCAGTTGCTACCCTTGGTCAAGACTGATGATTTTTCTCCCGCACACATCACTCGGATGGCCATGATGATGGTGGTGGTGTGCTACTTCTTTCTCCCTCCTGCAGGTTTCGACCCCTCTGCCTCATCAGTACCATTCCTGTTTGTTTGTTTGTTTGTTTATTCTTTCCAACCTTAGTAGAACGTTGCAAATTACATATTTCTTAGATTCTAAGACACACATTTTTACTCATTTGAATGTGCTTGGGAAGTAGGTGTGGCTTATGTTTGATGGCGTCTTAGATGAGGACAAAAATTGGCCTTGGGGCACCTACATGGAAACCTACGGTACCTGTCACACTCCTTACCATATACTGGTGCCTGTAATTTTGTTTTTCAAAAGTTACTACCGGTATATGGTAGTTAACCAGTAAATGTATTGCCCATAGTACTGTTCATGTTACTGTAAGTGTCAAAAAAGGATGTGTTTGTCGTACTGGTAATTGTAAATAAGTGTTTTTCATTCGCTTTTGCAAAATGAGGATGCATCTTGAATCGAGGGTTTATTTTTCCACTTCCGCAAAAGGAGGATGTACCTTAGAATCAAGGAAATACGGTATTCTACAAAAGGAATTAAGGCTTTGCCTGCCACATCTGTTTGTGTTGAGGACAAAATAATTCTCTGAAAGCTGAACCAAATGGGACCAAATTTGTGGTTGGTGGAGGAAAAGACACATTTGGTTTGAAAATGGGCTGGATGAGACCGGGGGTTCATCAAATGAACAGCACCGGTGGCTGGGAGGCGGGGCTAGTATTGGGCAGACTTCTACGGTCTGTGCCTTGAAAATGGCAGATACAAATCAAGGCCAGGTATACATATAAAGTAGCACATATGAGTTTATCTTGTTGGGCAGACTGGGTGGACCGTACAGGTCTTTTTTTCTGCCGTCACCTACTAGGTTATGAAATAAAATCTCTCCATTAAAAGAAATAAAAAAAAAGGCCCAATAAATTTCTATGGGATAGGCAGTCTCCAAGTCCCCAGCAGCTACAGCAGATAAATCGAAAGACAGACTGGAGAATTGCTTTCAAGCTGCACTTCCCCTCTCCTCTTCTGGTCACAGACGCATGCAGACACAGAGGGGTTAGAAATAATTCCATGAGGCACATTCTCTGTGTTTTCCCTACTACATATCCCCACCCCTGCTGCCACAACCCAATCCTTGCTGGGATAGCTGTCAGTGACTCAAACGTGCGTTTCATTTTCTTTGCAAATTCCACTGTGGAACATATGACTGAACTGTAAAACTTCCTTAATGGTCACCGTACCAAGGTCTGAACTATGTAGTTTGCTTCTGGCTGCAATGTTTACTGCCTGCTACTGGTGGGACAGTGTAAACGTGTAGTTAAACTGTAAAATCTGTTTGGACCTGTTAGAACATAAGAGTAGCCATACTAGGTCAGACCAATGGTCCATCTAGCCCAGTATCCTGTTTTCCAAACAGTGGCCAATCCAGGTCACAAGTACCTGGCAGAAACCCAAATTGAGGCCCTACCTGAATTTCTGTTGTACAATTTAGAAAGTGCTTAAAAGCCTAGATGTTTGCACAAGCTTTTTTAAGAAATTAAGGACTGGTGTTAGTTTTATTTTTATTAGTTTTGTAGTGTTCTATTCTATGTCTTGTCTATAGTGTTTTATTGTGTATGTATTTTGGAAGCCGCCTAGAATTGTAGGATAGTGTGGTCTATAAATGTTTTAAATAAATAAAAATAAATATCCTTTCAGTGGTCAACCTCTAGCCTATTTTGAATCATTGTTTTTTGTCACATTCATTAAAACTAAATCCTCTCTGTGAGTACTAGAAGCTTGGAAAGTTCTGCAGACAGCAAAAGATTTAGTTGCACTGTATTCTTCTGTCACATGCCAGTTCCAGCCCTTACTGTCTCTTACTCTCCCTATCTACCTCACGGTCTACCTTCTCTTGACGCAGTAGCTGTAAGAATAGCATCCCCCTTCCATTCCCCATGCTGGCGCTTTCAGTGATGCCTATTCCCAAAGCTGTACAGCTTTTTCAGCGCTGTCACAGGGCCTTCCTCTATAGGCCCATGCTCAGGCCTGCTGCTGGGTCCTCTGCCCAACCGGAAGCACAGTAATACGCACCTCCTGTCAGGCAGAGGGCATGACCCCCAGCAACGCACCTGAGCGCTGGCCAATAGAGGAAAGCCCTGCGCTGGAAAGGCTGTACAGGTTCAGGAAAACATATCGCTGAAAGCACTAGTACAGGAAGGAAGGAAAGCGTGAAGGAGCGGCCTAGTGGTTAGAGCACCGGTCTTGCAATCCAGAGGTGGCAGGTTCAAATCCCGCTGCTGCTCCTTGTGATCTTGGGCAAGTCACTTAACCCTCCATTGCCTCAGGTACAAACGTAGATTGTGAGCCCTCCTGGGACAGAGAAATATCCACCGTACCTGAATGTAACTCACCTTGAGCTACTACTGAAAAGGTGTGAGCAAAATCTAAATAAATAAGATTCTGGAATCTTAAAGAGTGACAAGATTCCATGCAGAATCTCAAAGAGTAGCGACATTCCATGTAGAACCCCAAAGAATAGCAAGATTCCGGAGTGGAGGAGTGGCCTAGTGGAGGAGTGGCCTAGTGGTTAGAGCACCGGTCTTGATATCCAGAGGTGGCTGGTTCAAATCCCACTGCTGCTCCTTGTGATCTTGGGCAAGTCACTTAACCCTCCATTGCCTCAGGTACAAACTTAGATCGTGAGCCCTCCTGGGACAGAGAAATATCCAGAGTACCTGAATGTAACTCACCTTGAGCTACTACTGAAAAAGGTGTGAGCAAAATCTAAATAAATAATAATAATACTAGTACAAGAATTTCAGCACTGAGGCACACCTTAGGAGGAAGATTGGCAACAGGAGGGCTGGAATTAGTGTGTTGAGGGAGTGTTCTCTCTCCCCTCCTCTGCCTGAAGGTTGCTGGAAGGAAAGGCCAGGAGCAGAACACTTCTGCTATGATGGAACTGCATTCCAGGTGGTAGCCCCAGAAATGAAGTCCTACTTCCAATAGCTCACTCTTTTCCATTGCTATCCTTCTACCTGACCACCACTTAAACAGCTTCCACACCGATCTTGCCCAGCATTGCCAACATCTTTAGGAACATCCAAGCTGGTCCTCTCTGTTATGACCTCTCTTCTTATGTCATCAGCATGCCAGTGAAGCAGTCTTTTCCTACAAAAGTATACTCTTCCCTGTTCTGGATGCTCTTGCACATTTCCCCTTACCCCCCATTGAGACATGCCAGACTATACGGTCTGTGCCAGAGCCGGTGATGGGAGGCGGGACTGGTGGTTGGGAGGCGGGGATAGTGCTGGGCAGACTTATACGGTCTGTGCCAGAGCCGGTGATGGGAGGCGGGACTGGTGGATGGAGGCGGGACTGGTGGTTGGGAGGGCGGGGATAGTGCTGGGCAGACTTATACGGTCTGTGCCAGAGCCGTTGGTGGGAGGCGGGGATAGTGCTGGGCAGACTTATACAGTCTGTGCCAGAGCCGGTGGTGGGAGGCGGGACTGGTGGTTGGGAGGCGGGAAATACTGCTGGGCAGACTTGTACGGTCTGTGCCCTGAATAAGGCAGGTACAAATCAAGGTAAGGTATACACATATGAGTTTATCTTGTTGGGCAGACTGGATGGAGCATGCAGGTCTTTTTCTGCCGTCATCTACTATGTTACTATGTAATCTCAGCTCTTTTTCCTTGTTCCTGCACTTTTGTTTTTTTTTAACTAAATGTCTCCTGGCTTAAATCCCATTCACACTGATATCATACATTTCAAATTCATACTGACCTCATTCTAGTCATTGTGCTTGCCAAACAAGACTGTTATGTCTCTCTGACTTTGCAGCTTGGCTTCCAATCCCTACTGTCCAGGACCAGTGCAAGGCTATTAGACACCCTGTGTAAACTTTTCAGTCTTGTAAACCCCTCAGTAATCTTTCATGCCTCGGACCTTCCCCCTAGACTTCCTTAATTAAACTCGGTTGTGACTATCCCAACATCATCCATCCCACAATAATCTTGTAAAAATGCTTACTTACCTAGACGTCACACTTTATTTGTGAATTTCAGTACAATTTACAAGATGAACTCTTGAACAAGAAATACAGAAAGCAATAAGGAGTGGCCTAGTGGTTAGGGTGGTGGACTTTGGTCCTGGGGAACTGAGTTCGATTCCCACTTCAGGCACAGGCAGCTCCTTGTGACTCTGGGCAAGTCACTTAACCCTCCATTGCCCCATGTAAGCCGCATTGAGCCTGCCATGAGTGGGAAAGCGCGGGGTACAAATGTAATAAAAAATAAATAAAAATAATGGAAGAATGCATAAATACAAATTATGCAACAGAAAACATTAAAATGTTCCTTAGACTACTATAATATGGAGGAGGAAACTAGATATTAAGGGAAAACAGAGGAATAATAATCACACTTTAAATATTAAACTCCGTTTTGCATTTACATAAGTTAATGAGGGCAACATAGGAGCCAGTTTTGCAAAATTTTGGGGTGCTAAACCCCACCAATATTATCTCTCTCTGGACACAGCTAAGGGGTGGGTTTGTTCAATATTTGGGGTGCTCAAGCACTCACAGAGGCTGCTCCGAATCTATTCTTTGTGTGGGTAAAATATGCGCTGATAGGTCTGTGAGACTGGCTGGCAGTAGGATTTACTGTTTTGCTTTGACTAGAGTTGCTTTTTGTCGCCAT
Organism: Microcaecilia unicolor; assembly: GCF_901765095.1. Classification (NCBI taxonomy): domain Eukaryota; kingdom Metazoa; phylum Chordata; class Amphibia; order Gymnophiona; family Siphonopidae; genus Microcaecilia; species Microcaecilia unicolor. The sequence goes on from NC_044044.1 coordinate 14,346,783, forward strand.
CCTAGGCAGCCGTCTAGTTTGTCTTACGGTAGTGCCAGTCCTGCTGCTGTCTCTTTTTTTTTTTTTTCACAACTCTTTAACTCCTTCCTCAAATAATCAACATTTCCTCTTCCCCCACTTCACTCACTGCCAGGTCATGGCTTACGTCTTTTGTGGCACCACCTCTCAACATCTATAAGGGGGGTACTGCAGCAGGGCCCAACTGCTCTCCATGAAAGGGTTTACTGAAGTTTGATAGCCAAACAACCGCGACAACCACCTCAGGAACCTATTTACACAGATTGTGTATATCAGTAATTAAAAGTAGGTTAAAGAATAACACTTTTTTTTTTAATTATTTGTAAATCGCGCTTTTTCCCACTCATGGCAGGCTCAATGCGGCAGGCAATGGAGGGTTAAGTGACTTGCCCAAAGTCACAAGGAGCTGCCTGGGCCGGGAATCGAACTCAGTTCCTCAGTTCCCCAGGACCAAAGTCCACCACCCTAGTCGGCCCTTGCAGATCACCAATGTGGCCGCGCAGGCTTCTGCTGTGAGTCTGACGTCCCGCACGTACGTGCAGGACGTCAGACTCACAGAAACAGAAGCCTGCGCAGCCTTCTACATGGAATGTTGCTAGTGGAATAGCAACATTCCATGTAGAATCTCCAATAGTAGCAACATTCCATGTAGAATCTCCAATAGTATCTATTTGTTTTTGTTACATTTGTACCCTGCGCTTTCCCACTCATGGCAGGCTCAATGCGGCAGGCAATGGAGGGTTAAGTGACTTGCCCAAGGTCACAAGGAGCTGCCTGGGCCAGGAATCGAACTCAGTTCCTCAGTTCTCCAGGACCAAAGTCCACCACCCTAACCACTAGGCCACTCCTCCACTTGCAATCATTAATGTTCTTTTGAATTCTCCTTTCTTAGTTACAGTTCTTAAAGCAAAGCCGACTCTTCTTCAGAGGGGTATCTGAGGTGTGGGGAGGCTTCACTTTATCAGTTATTCAGCTCCAGCTGGATAAGGTACCACCACTTCTCTTTCCTCTTTTCCACTCTCTGCAGGCAGTGATGGTAGATGAGTTCTCCATTCCTGTGTTCTTGTGAACGAACCAGTAGCTTTAAAGGCTTTGAGGCCGGTTCCCAGTCTTGACTTCTCAGGGTCAGAGACTAATATAGTCACAAATCTTCAATTCAGTAAAGTAAAAAAGGTGTTGCAGCTTAGAAGTAGAGAGGTGTGGTAGCCGTGTTAGTCCACTCTTAAAGGTTATCAATAGAAATCAAACAAAATAAAACATGGAAAAGAAAATAAGATGATACCTTTTTTATTGGACATAACTTAATACATTTCTTGATTAGCTTTCGAAGGTTGACCTTCTTCGTCACATCGGAAATAAGCAAATGTGGAAGCAGATAGTATATATAAGAGAAACATCAAAGCATCACTTTGACAGTCTGACAGAGTGGGAGGGTGGGGGTGGGTAGGAGATATGCATGGGGACATCAAAGCATTTCATTGATATTCTAACAGGATGGTGTGGGAAGGTGAGAGGAGGGTGATAAACAGAGAAATAAACAGAGTAATACAACTTTATGGTTTATAATGGGCTAGAAAACCCAGATCCTTATTAAGTCCTGTCTGTTGAGTGTCAAAATATTTAATCATTCTTATTTCAAAGGTCTTACGTTCATGTATTGTTTTAAAATTACTTTTCAGTATTCTACTGTAAAATCACTGGTGCAGTGTTCTGGTCTTGTGAAGTGTTGGCCCACAGGGGTGGGGGCCTGACTGGCACCGGCTATTTTCATGCTTAGAAGTCAAAAGCCCTTTATTCCCCTGTATAGGTGTTAGGGGAATTGCCAAGGGCTCTGCCAAATCCCTTTTATTTTTGCATCTAGGTGCTCTGGCTGGGGATCAGAAACCAAAGGCAATGACCACACCTTGGACTGGGTATTATAAGAGCCCTGTTTCCCTTCTACCCTGTAATTTATGAAGGAAGGTATAGCCCCTTTTCTGAAAACTGGGGGGGGGGGGGGGGGGGGTTAGCTATTTGCATACAGTTAATGCAGAGCAAGCAAATATATCTTCTGGATATCATTGGGATATCCTGAAAACCTGACTAGTTTGTGGCCCTCCAGGACTACAGTTTTTTTTTTTACTTTATATTTTTATTCAATTTATTATGGTCAACACCATGTTATAATAAAGTATGATTTCAAAACAAAGAAAACTAAGCAAATATAGTACACCAAATTAATTATGTAGAAAACAAAAATCAATGAAAAAAAGATAGCTACTTACGAGTGTATAAAGGTGGAAGAGGAGACTAGTTCATAAAGGCAAAATACTAAGACATAATTGTCATAGCATCTGTAAATAATTAACCTCTGAATCTTAACTGCTACTTCTGATGGAAAATATAAAGCCATATCTGCTCATGATTCTGCACAAACTCTTCTAACTGTTTACAATCTAAAAACACATCATCTTGGTCTTGAAATTTTACAAAACGTGTTCTGGGAAACATTAAGAAAAAAGTCATACCTGGGGCCAAAGCCCTGGGTTTCAATTGAAGAAAAGCCTTCCTGCGTCTTAAGATACAGGCTGACACTCCCCAGCAGTAGGTAACAGCAGCAAAAAAAAGTCCAGCACGCCTGTCCAATCTACCCAGTTATTCTGCCGCTATGGCCATATCCCATGACTGCTGGTGAGAAATCTCTCCTTACGTGAGCACATAAGATCTGCCCTTTCATCCACACTCAGTGCCTGACCTTTTCCTTATGTATCATAAGTACATAAGTATTGCCACACTGGGACAGACCAAAGGTCCATCAAGCCTAGCATCCTGTTTCCAATAGTGGCCAATCCAGGTCCCAAATACCTGGCAAGATCCCAAAAAAGTACAAAACATTTTATGCTGCTTATCACAGAAATAAGCATTGGAGTTTCCCCAAGTCCATTTTAATAATGGTCTATGGACTTTTCCTTTAGGAAGCTGTCCAAACCTTTTGTAAACCCTGCTAAGCTAACCGCCTTTACCACATTCTTTGGCAACGAATTCCAGAGTTTAATTACATGTTGAGTGAAGAAAACATTTATCCGATTCATTTTAAATTTACTACTTTGTAGCTTCATTGAATGCCCCCTAGTCCTAGTATTTTTGGAAGGAATAAATAGATGCTTCATGTCTACCCTTTCCACTCCACTCATTATTTTATAGACCTCTTTCATATCTCCCCTTTGCTGTCTTTTCTCCAAGCTGAAGAGCCCTAGCCGCTTTAGCCTTTCCTCATAGGGAAGTTGTCCCACTATCATTTTTGTCGCCCTTCTCTGCGCCTTTTCTAATTCCACTATATCTTTTTTGAGATGCGGCGACCAGAATTGAACACAATATTCGAGGTGCGGTCGCACCATGGAGTGATACAAAAGCATTATAACGTCCTCATTTTTGTTTTCCATTCCTTTCCTAATAATACCTAACATTCTATTTGCTTTCTTAGCCGCAGCAGCACACTGAGCAGAAAGTTTCAAGTTATTATCAACGACGACACCTAGATCCCTTTCTTGGTCAGTGACTCCTAATGTGGAACCTTGCATTATGTAGCTGTAATTTGGGTTCCTCTTTCCCACATGCATCACTTTGTGATAGTTACCCTTATCAGAATGGCTGTTGGCCAAGCATCTAATCTCATGGATTGCTCAACCTGTCTAGTATCCGTTAGCATTTCTAGTTATTACTGTGCTTGCAGCCTCCACCTGTGTTTCTGGTAGGGGATGTAACATTTCATGTTTACATTTGACACTCATTCTAGCAACCCTAAAACTAGCTGATAAATCATTTGAGTAACAAGATTTGCATTTCCCCATTAGGAATCAAAGCCCTGACTCCCAAAGCAAGTGTGGTGCTTTCCGTTATAGAAATGAGGAGATGCTGTTGGGTGTCTGGCTGGCTCCTCTCTGCTCTCCTGGCATCCTCTGTATGCTATTGTTCCTGTGTTGTTGGATGTACTGCAGTGGTTCTGTTTCAGGGAGCTTCAATGCTTCTGTTGTTGCTGCTTCTTGCGTATTCCTGCACAGAGAGGAACTTTTCCTGTTTGTGTGCTTTTTAGTAGAGGAGTGTGGTAGGCCGTGTTAGTCCACTCTTAAGGTTATCAATAGAAATCAAACAAAATAAACATGGAAAAGAAAATAAGATGATACTTTTTTTATTGGACATAACTTAATACATTTCTTGATTAGCTTTCGAAGGTTGCCCTTCTTCCTCAGATCGGAAAAAAGCAAATGTGTTAGTATATATAAGAGAAACATCCAAGCATTACTTTGACAGTGGGAGGGTGGGGGTATGCTTGGGGACATCAAAGCATATCATTGATATTCTAACAGGATGGGTGTGGATAGGTGAGGGGTGGGGGTGATCAACAGAGACATACACCTATCCTGTTAGAATATCAATGATATGCTTTGATGTCCCCATGCATACCTCCTACCCACCCCCATCCTCCCACCCTGTCAGACTGTCATAGTAATGCTTGAATGTTTTCACTTATATACACTGTCAGCTAGCACATTTGCTTATTTCCGATCTGACGAAGAAGGGCAACCTTCGAAAGCTAATCAAGAAATGTATTAAGTTATGTCCAATAAAAAAGGTATCATCTTATTTTCTTTTCCATGTTTTATTTTGTTTGTGTGCTTTTTAGGAATTTGGAAAATTCTGACATCTTTCTGGGCAAGTCAGTGTGTTTTCTATCTGTGCCCCCTCCCCCATGCCCCATTTTGACTACTCTAATGGTTCGCGACCCATTCTTCAGGACACACGTAGCCACTCAGGTTTTCATGATAACCCACAGCGAATATGTGTAAGATACGTTTACATGCACTACCTCCATTGTATGCAAACCTATCTCAAGTATATTCATTGTGGATATCCTGAAAGCATGCCTGGCCGGGTTTGTCCCGAGGACTGGTTTTGAGAGCCCCCTGCTCTAATGCTTTTGTGTCCTCCTATCTTTTCTTCTTGCTTCCGTCAGCTTCTTCCTCCTTCCTGTTTTTAAAAAATGTTTTTGCTATCTGCTTCCTCAGTCTTGTACTCCCCAAATTCTTCCTACTAAGCAACGATCCCTCTGAGGCATATGGGGGGGCTACCACTACCTACGCCTTTCTCCTCTGACAGGCACACCTGTTTGCAGTTGAACTATGCGGGGCCCCCTATTGTTTGAGGAACTGCTGGACTGCTTGGTCCATACTGTATAACATCTGGTGAGGAAGAAAGGTGCCAGAAGCCACCCTTGCACCTTAAAGAAAACACTGATGAGATTCCCTTGTCTTTGGATTTTGTGTTACCTAGTGTTCCTTGCACTAACTTAGTCTATGCTCTGCCTTCCTGTTGTGTTTCACCTCCCCCCCCCCCCCCCCCCCCCCCCCCCCCCCCCCACAACCACAATCATACAGGCAATCCAAAGTTTGGGGACATGAAGATGGGAGGGTAGGTTCCAGATGGGAAGTCTGCCATTCAGGATGGGTTAGAGCTAGATGGAGGGCACTTTTGTCTCTAACAAGTGGTAACAACTTTTCTCAATGGATGCTCTTTCATCTTGCTGTTTTTTTTTATATATATCTCCAATGTTTTTCTCCTATTCCTTGGTCTGCCTTGATCTGTTGATTTGTCTTCTGTAGCATGTATGTCAGAACAAATGGGAGACCTGCATTGCATGAAGTCAACTGGACTGTCTCCTGCTGTCTGCTGAATGATATTGATTTCTGCAGTGCATCATAGGAGGGTCTCAAAGATGGTCATCCATTCCATGACTATTTTATTTGCAATTAAAATATTTGACAAAAGTAAGAAAAAAAAATATCATTCTGCCTGAGAGAGTAAATGAAGTATAAGGGTTTACTTTGTGAAACTAAGAAGTGAATCGGGGGCCCTGGCAGCCCCTGATGCTCCCTTGATTGTCATATGAGATTCTTGCTGTCCTTGCTCATTCTGAAGTTATTTGTGGCTCTTATTTTTCAGGATTTGTGGTCGGCCATGCTGGTTTTCTGCAGTCCTTGCTCATGCTGGTTGTCGCCTACATCATCATCTGCTTGACTGTCCTCTCCGTCAGTGCCATCTCCACCAATGGTGCTGTTCAAGGAGGCGGGGCTTACTGTATCCTTTTCAACCAATCCTATCCATCACAGCCACTATATTCTGACATGATAGGGTGTCTTGATGCATTTTTACACAGTAGTTGATGACAGAAAAGGAAGAACTGTTCTACCCAGTCTGACACCTTTATTATCTTGCTCCAGTTCACCACCACTTTAGATAGACTCCCATATGAAAATAAACACCAGTTCTATTCCACATATGATACCTGAACTCTCAGCCCTGTTTCTACCATTGCTTTCGTGTCCTTTTTTTTTTTTTTTTTTTTTTTTTTTTTAATTTATATTTATTAACTTTTTCCATTATATTACAAGACATTTCTTGTTCAGGTATAGTATACAGTAATTAAAAAGAAAAAAAACATGAAAGTAAACCTTCACTAAGGAAAATTTATACTCAAGTCCATAAATGTGATCCAAGATTTCAGGAAAATTACGGAGACAAAGTATAAGGAATTAATAAAGATTATACAAAAGCTGCTAAGAAGAGCACAAATATTATTAACGTTTTTCCATTTTCACTGAGGTTATAAGCGAAGACACATGCGACGGCTGTGTAAATACATATTTTCTTTCTTTAAACCTTATTATGCACTTGCAGGGGTACCTTAAAAAAAAGTACCCCCCAAGTGCAACACCTCAGGCCTAAGAAGTAAGAATTGTTTCCTTCGTCGGCGAGTCTCCTTAGAGACATCAGGAAAAAGTAAAACTTTTAAACCCAAAAAGGGTTTATCTTTATTACGGAAAAACAAACGAAAGAGCAAATTCTTATCTGGTAATAATACCACTGTGGCGACTAGCGTGGCCGCAGTCGCCAATTCAGTATCAGAAGTTTCAAGTAACAAGGAAATATCAATCGGGGCTTCAGGTACCGGGGTTCCTTTCCCAGGAATGTAGTAAACCATAGACATTGGAGGCAGATTCTGTTCCGGAATTAATAAATTTTCACGCATATAGCGTTTCAACATATCTATTGGAGTTATATTCTGAAGTCGAGGAAAATTAGTAAATCTAAGATTATGATTTTTAGTGTAATTTTCAAAAATTTCCATTTTGTCTCTAAGATTAGTCAAGTCTTTCACCATAATAGGTTGTAAGGTTTCAATCTTCAGAAGTCTCTGATCCAGGTTAACTATTTTACCATTTAAGTCTTTAATCTGTTGATCTTGTACACCTAAGTTATTTTCCAAAGATTTCACTTTAGGTTGAAGGTCATTGATCTGCTTAAGAAAAACTTGACCAAGATTGGAAACCAAGTCCCACAAAGCCTCTAGTGTAACATCTTTAGGTTTAGTCATAAACTCTACTGGTAATTCAAACCTCACAGGCAGATCAGCGTCCTCACTTCGCCCCTCAGCTTTTCTCCCCTCAGTTTGCAACGATTCCACGGGCAAACTGATCTCCAGTCCCTCCTCGGTCGCAAAAGAGGCTTCGATTCGGCGTTTTTCTTCTGGGCCCCTAACCTCAATGGGAGTAGACCCTGTCGAATCCAGGAAGAAGGAACTGGCGCCAATCGGCTGGGGAGGAGGTGTGCGTTCAGCGGGGCTAAGAGTAACTTCAAGTCCAGAGAGCGCCAAAGTCTCCGTTTCGCCGGCGCTTACACCTGGTTGCAACCCGCTTCCATTATGGGCTCCTTGCGGTCTCAAGTAGCGATCCAACGGACCAGGTAAGGAGGGTGGTAGCGGGGAAGCCCTGCCCGCTATTCTTCCTCTTCGTTTCGGCATGTTAGGAGCTTGAGTCAACGCGACCTAGCAGCTTAGCGCCATCTTGGATCTGCTTTCGTGTCCTTTTAAAGTATGCTTAAATTTTGTTAGTGTTGGCCTCTTCCACCTCTTCTGGGAGGCTGGTCCAACCAGTTGCATCTTCCTTTTTGATCCAGTACACAGGCCCACTCTCTATCTTCCCCTCAATCTTTATAGCAATCCAGATAGCACCAAACTTGAGTCTGCTTCCAGAACATGTGGTTGTTCTGTGCTTGTTGATGTTTATGGTTTATTATAAAACTTGATATACCGCCATTTCTAAAAGGAAGGTCAAGTTGGTTAACACAATACTTAAAATCATAGAAAGAAAACAAAACTCTAATAAAAATAGGAAAGAATACAGCCATACATACTAAAGGGAACCAGGAAGGATAAAAAGAGGAAAGAGCAAGGAAGGAAAGGGGGTAAATGGTACAGGGAGCGGTTACACCATTCTCCTTGGAAGTCTGTTGCAGCCACTGCTCCTAGGGTTATAACCATACTGACTACATGCAAGTTATGCCAGCCTCTGGTGCTCCATCCTAGCCACACCTCTTTTCCTTCTTCCTTTTCTTGACCTTACTGCATCCTTCAGTCATGATCAGCCGCACTCTTGGACCAGAATTCGGAGGCAGCATTGGCCTGATGTTCTACCTTGCCAACGTCTGTGCTTGTGGTGTCTATGTGCTGGGTCTGGTGGAGGCCATTTTGGATGTGTTTGGGATGGGTGAGTAGCAGTCCTCAGGAAGTGTAATAAAGGAGATGGTGAGAGCATGTATTTGGCATATGTGGAGGGGAAACATATTACATAATCTGTGGATATAATGAGAGGGTATGATGATGGTAAAAGTAGGCATTGCATGGCCTTAATGCTAAGTACCCCTCTTCTGTAAATGTGTCTGTGTTGGTTACAGCATACCCTCTGTATAGGTGATTCATGTGACTCCCTGCTTTGGGCTCATCTGATTACCGGTAGGAATTCTGTTTTGCATGCTCATTCATGACAACCATTTCTCTTGCATCATTACATAACAGCTACATTGGCTTTAGGAAAAATATGGCTTTGTATTCCACTGTCACTCTCCAAATGCCTAAGAAAAGGGATGTTTAACCAGCAAGCACAGGCATCTTTCAGAGCTCACACATGAGCAGACAAGCTGAGCAGCGTCTGAAGGTATTGTCCAATAATGCTTCTCTTTTTGGCATTGCAGATGGCACTGGGTCGTCAGAGCTGCGTACCCTCCCTCAGGGCTACTTCTGGAACTTTCTCTATGGCTCGGCTATCCTCTTCCTCTGCCTTCTGGTGTGCATGGTTGGGGCAGAGATATATTCCAAGGCTTCTTTCTTTATCTTTTTGCTTGTTAACATTGTCCTGATTACCATCTTCATCAGCTTCTTCTCTGTGGGACCGCGCTATGTCCACATCATCCATGGTGGGAATCAAAGCTTCAATGCCAGCTACACAGGCTTCAATGTGTCTACACTGCACGACAACCTCAAAGGTGAGGGGAAATGTAATTGCTGGCTCAGCAGTTGACCACCTATGCTGCTTACTTATTTAAATTAGACATATGCTAAAATGTCATTTACAAAATTCTGGGTTATGAGTTAGAAGTCGCCACCAGAGAAAAAGATCTTGGAATTGTTGATGAACAATACATAGAAAATTTCAGCCTAGTGTGCCATGGCTGCTAAAAACGGGACCCCCCCCCCCCCCCCCCAAATGTTATGGATGGAGAATAAAACTGAGAATATCATTATACCTTTCTATATATTCTTGATATAACTGTACTTTGAGTAATATGTGCAGTTCTGGTTGCCTCCATCGCAAAAAAAGACAGAAAAAGTTCAAAGAAGGGTGACAAACATGATAAAGGGGATGGAACATCTCCCTTATGAAGCAAGGCTAAACAGATTAGGCCTATTTAGCTTGGAGAAAAGAAAAGTTTATAAAATTGTGAGTGGGATGGAATAATTAATAACAAAACAAGAGGACCCTCCGTGCAGATTGAAAAAAAAATTGCAGAAAGTCTTTTCACACAGTACATAATTAAATGCAGAATCTGTTGCCGGAGGATGTGGTCAAGGCAACCAACATTTTGGGGTTCAAATTAAAATATGTAGTTTTGTGTGTCGATCGATTCTGATCTGGAGCGCAATTCTCAGGTCCATCAGGTGCTGTCTTTGGTATTTGGGAAATTACACCTTTTTTTTTTTTTGTGGCAGGTTAGATCTTATTTTTCTGAAGATTGGTGTATGCTTTTGTGTTTTCCAAAACTGATTGCCACCCAATCTCGGTTAAGCTTCTGAGGACCAATTCCTTCTGAACAGGATTCCTTTATGTTTATCCCACGGAATTCAAACATGCGTGGGATAAACAAACATAAAGGAATCCTGTTCAGAAGGAATGGATCCTCAGAAACTTAACCGAGATTGGGTGGCAGAGCTGGTGGTGGGGGGCGGGGCTGGTGGTTGGGAGGTGGGGCTAGTGCTGGGCAGACTTCTACGGTCTGTGCCTTAATGGCAGATACAAATCAAGGTAAGGTATACTACACAAAAAGTAGCACATATGAGTTTATCTTGTTGGGCAGACTGGATGGACCATGCAGGTCTTTTTCTGCCGTCATCTACTGTGTTACTATGATTACTGTAATTCACTTGACTTGGGTTATACCAGGACACTTTTGGCCAGATTGCAACTTTTACAGAATATGACCACTAGATTAACTTGAATAAAACTAAATTTGATGGTGTGCGTCTGCTTTTGATGAAATTGCACTGGCTACCCATTCATAGTAACATAGTAGATGACGGCAGAAAAAGACCTGCACGGTCCATCCAGTCTGCCCAACAAGATAAACTCACGTGCCATTTTTTGTGTATACCTTACTTTGATTTGTACCTGTCTTTTTCAGGGCACAGACCGTATAAGTCTGCCCAGCACTATCCCCACCTCCCAACCACCCGCCCCGCCTCCCACCACCAGCTCTGGCACAGACCGTATAAGTCTGCCCAGCACTATCCCCGCCTCCCAACCACCCGCCCCGCCTCCCACCACCGGCTCTGGCACAGACTGTATAAGTCTGCCCAGCACTATCCCCGCCTCCCACCACCGGCTCTTGCACAGACCGTATAAGTCTGCCCAGCACTATCCCCACCTCCCAACCACCCGCCCCGCCTCCCACCACCGGCTCTGGCACAGACCGTATAAGTCTGCCCAGCACTATCCCCGCCTCCCAACCACCCGCCCCGCCTCCCACCACCGGCTCTGGCACAGACCGTATAAGTCTGCCCAGCGCTATCCCCGCCTCCCAACCACCCGCCCCGCCTCCCACCACCGGCTCTGGCACAGACTGTATAAGTCTGCCCAGCACTATCCCCGCCTCCCACCACCGGCTCTTGCACAGAACGTATAAGTCTGCCCAGCACTATCCCCGCCTCCCAACCACCCGCCCCGCCTCCCACCACCGGCTCTGGCACAGACCGTATAAGTCTGCCCAGCACTATCCCCGCCTCCCAACCACCCGCCCCGCCTCCCACCACCGGCTCTGGCACAGACTGTATAAGTCTGCCCAGCACTATCCCCGCCTCCCACCACCGGCTCTTGCACAGACCGTATAAGTCTGCCCAGCACTATCCCCGCCTCCCAACCACCCGCCCCGCCTCCCACCACCGGCTCTGGCACAGACCGTATAAGTCTGCCCAGCGCTATCCCCGCCTCCCAACCCCCCGCCCCGCCTCCCACCCCCGGCTCTGGCACAGACCGTATAAGTCTGCCCAGCGCTATCCCCGCCTCCCAACCACCCGCCCCGCCTCCCACCACCGGCTCTGGCACAGACCGTATAAGTCTGCCCAGCGCTATCCCCGCCTCCCAACCACCCGCCCCGCCTCCCACCACCGGCTCTGGCACAGACTGTATAAGTCTGCCCAGCACTATCCCCGCCTCCCACCACCGGCTCTTGCACAGACCGTATAAGTCTGCCCAGCACTATCCCCGCCTCCCAACCACCCGCCCCGCCTCCCACCACCAGCTCTGGCACGGACCGTATAAGTCTGCCCAGCACTATCCCCGCCTCCCAACCACCCGCCCCGCCTCCCACCACCGGCTCTGGCACAGACTGTATAAGTCTGCCCAGCACTATCCCCGCCTCCCAACCACCAGCCCTGCCTCCCACCACCGGCTAATTCAGGCACATATTTGATTTTAAGATTTTGAGCACTTTTAAATTGCTTTATATTGAAGCTCCTCCTTACAATGATGTTGAGGATGAGTGACTAATTTTGGCCAAATGTCTCAAAGACTAACAAGCTTATGTTTTTTTCTGTTACTATTACTCGTTTGACTTCTCGTAAGAAAGTGTTTAGTACTGCTTTCCCATTTTTGTGGAATTTCTCGCCGTTGGCTTTGAGGTGTGAAAGTAATTGCATTAAATGTAGCAAACTTAGGAGGAGAGAGGGGGAGTAACATAAAAGGTTAAAATCCTAACGATGGAATGTACCTGGGGAGTTCTATTGCAGAGAACCAAGTGCGTTAGAATATTTTGGCTGATTTATGGTGCAGCTCTATTATTGATGTTATCATTGATGAAAACTGTTAGAAAAGATGCGGGGAGGAGAGGGGGGGCGGGGGAGGAGAAAATGGGGGGGGGGGGGGGGAAAAAAGCAACTGACGATGTTGAGTATGTTGTTGGAATGTTGATTTGTATATTGATACATGTTGTATGATTATTCCAAGCTGAATTGTATCATGCATATCGTCAATAAAAGAGTTTAAAAATAAATGTAGCAAACTGTTGAAAACTTTGTTGTTCCAGAAATATTTCAGCTGATTATTTGTTACAAAGACTCTTATTGTTTTACTCCCACTGAATTGGAGGTCTTCGTGTATTTATAAACTGCACAGGAGGAAATGTCCATAAATGATCAGCCAGGTAGATTGCAGAAAGCCATTGCTCATTCCCAGAAATAAGCTATAAGATGGATCTAAGGGAAAAGATGGGATTTGATAGATTTGATATACCACCTTTCTGTGGGTACAAATCAAAGCAGTTTGCATATTATGTACAGGTACTGTTTTTGTACCTGGGGCAATGGAAGGTTAAGTGGCTTGCCCAGAGTCACAAGGAGTTGCAGTGGGAATCGAACGTGGTTCCCCTGATTCTGAGGCCACTGCACTAAACTATCAGGCTACTCCTCTCCACCTTTTGAGATCTGCAGGGTATTTGTGACCTGAGCTGGCTACTGCTGGAGACAAGAAGCTGGGCTTGATGGACTTTAATATGACTCATGGTTCTTCTTATGTTCTTATCAAAAGACACTTTTGGCAAATTGCAAAGAATCACAAAGTAAAAAAAAATAAAACCCAAGAACTATAAGCAAAAGAAAATAGTAAATATAACAATTAAAAATAAGATCATAATCAACAAAAATCAATAACAAATAGGGAAAAAAAGAAAAGAAAGAGGGGGGAGGGATTTGTAGAAAAGTAGAAAATACAAGGCCAAAATTTAGAAAAAGCCTGACAGAAAATTAACTTTATTTATTTATGAATTTAATTTATTCAGGCATGTCACTTTATTTCCTTGTGTCTTGAGGTTTAATATCTTCATATCTGCATGGGAAGGCATAAGAAGAGACACCTTATGGGGAAGGACACTCGTTATTTTATAGACCTCTATCATGTCTCCCCTAAGCCGCCTTTTCTCCAAGCTGAAGAGCCCTAGCCGCTTTAGCCTTTCCTCATAGGGAAGTCGTCCCATCCCCTTTATCATTTTCGTCGCCCTTCTCTGCACCTTTTCTAATTCCATTATATCTTTTTTGAGATGCGGCGACCAGAATTGAACACAATATTCGAGGTGCGGTCGCACCATGGAGCAATACAAAGGCATTATAACATCCTCATTTTTGTTTTCCATCCCTTTCCTAATAATACCTAACATTCTATTTGCTTTCTTAGCTGCAGCAGCACACTGAGCAGAAGGTTTCACCGTATCATCAACGACGACACCTAGGTCCCTTTCTTGGTCTGTGACTCCTAACGTGGAACCTTGCATGTCGTAGCTATAATTCGGGTTCCTCTTTCCCACATGCATCACTTTGCACTTGCGCACATTAAACGTCATCTGCCATTTAGACTCCCAGTCTCGTAAGGTCCTCTTGTAATTTTTCACAATCTTCACTGGTGATTTGATACAGACAGTGCTAAATTTCTCTTCTTCCTCTTTCAGCCATGTATTCCCAAGACTACACTACTAGCAACATGATGACTTTTGCAACAGTTTTTGCAGTGATGTTCAATGGCTGCACTGGCATCATGGCAGGGTCCAACATGTCAGGTATGTTGGGTATGATAGAAATTTCCATGGGCTATTTCTGTTACACCACCCAATGCATTCCACCAGAGATAGAGGAGGGGAGTAAGTTTCTTGTGGTATATATTGGAAGTTCCATAGGTTATCTTCCACTACACTATATCATATAACTCACCAGGAAAGGAAGAGAAGGGCATGCTATCAGTGGGATAAGAGGGTGATTTCTTCCATAGTACATAATGGAAATTGAGTGGGGTAACCCAGTGGCATTCCTAGGGGAGCGGACACCCGGGGCGGCGCCCCCCCCCCCCCCGGGTGCACGGTGCTGGGGGGGGGTGCCGCAGAACGCGCCTGCTCAGAGTTCCCTGACTTCGCGCATTCGCTGGAGCTCCCTCTGACCCGGAACAGGAAGTAACCTGTTCCAGGGCAGGGGGAGCTGCAGCGAACGCACGAAGTCAGCGAACTCAGAGCAGATGTGCACCGCAGCACCCCCCCACCGGCATGCACCCGGGGCGGACCGCCCCCCCCCCCCCTTCGTACACCACTGGGGTAACCCACTCAATGTGTGCCATTGGGAGTGAGAGTTTATAGTTTATTAGTATTTTCTATACCACCCAAGCTGACTTACAGAACTGGGCAGTTTACAAACTAAAAACACAGATGACAGAGTAGAAAAGAAATACAATATTCAGATAAGAAAGTAGTATCGGTCTCAGCAGATAGTCATTCAAGATTGGAAGAGACAGGAATAAGCAGATATAGGGTAAAAACATAATAAAGGACAAAAGGGAAGGAAAAGGTAAACAGAAAAAGGGTGAAGGGACAGGAAAGATAAAATAAAAGGCAAGTGGGGGAAAACAAAAAAGGGAGGTATGATGAATTTGAGCAAAAACTCCACCCTCTTAACTATATAGGTGAAATACTTGCTTGAAAAGCCAAGTTTTCAAGGCTGTTTTAAATTTTTTGAAAGAGTTCAGATCGTATGGGAAGAGGGAGAACATTTCAGTGGAAAGGGGCTGTGAAATAGCACAAATGGTGGCTAAACTCGAGCTGAGCAGCCTTTGGATTTGGGCAAACCAAACTATGGTCATTTAAGGATCGTAAGAGTGTAGCTGGAGAAAAGGGAATAGTTACGGAGGCGAGATAATCAGGAGAACCACGCCTATGTGTGCCTTAAAGGTGAGAAAAGCAGTTTGAATATGATACGTTGCTTGATAGGAAGCCAGTGAAATTTCTGAAGCAAAGGAGAAATGTGATCGAACTTACAAGCATGACATAATTTCGATAGCCATATTCTGAACTGTTTGAAGTGTTTTCAAATTAGATTGAGGACAACCAAGGTATATGATGTTCAATAATCGAGTCTAGTGGTAAGTAGTGATAGGACAAGTGAGTGGAAGGTATTTTGATCAAAGTACCTGTGAACAGAAGGCAGTTGACAGAGGATAATAAAGTCAGTTGTGCATAATTTCGAAATCTGGGCAGAACACATTGGACAGGAATCTAGGATAATTCCAAGGTAACAACAAGAATCAACTGGGTGAATAGTGATACCAAGAAGATATAGGGGAATAGCTGAAGCAGAAGGACTACCAATGAACCAACATGCCACAGTTTTCTGCTTATTTAGGACTAATTTATGTTTGGTAAGCCAATTTGAAACAAGGAGACAGTCTTGAAATGGACCGATAACTGAATTATATGGATTGGTAAGAAAATTATTATTATTTATTGCTTTTGTATCCCACATTTTCCCACCTATTTGCAAGCTCAATGTGGCTTACATTGTTCCGTCATGGCGATCGCCATTCCGGAGTGAGAGATACAAGTGGTGTTACATTAAAGATCATGATTGACATAGTAGATAGATTAAAATGAAGAATATCATAAACATAGATGTGAAATGAAACTCCTGTGGATTGGATAAGGGAAGCAAGGGGGCTTAAAAACAAGTTAAAAATGGTGAAAGAACCGACCCTTGTGGAACAACACAAGTCAGATGATACAACAGTAACCTGATAAGAGCAGTCAGAGAGAAAGGAGGAAAACCAAGATGGCGCAGAACTGGCGATTCCAAAGAAAGATAGTTGAGATCATGATTAACCAAGTCGAAAGCTGCAGAAAGATCAAGTGAGAGAGTGAGATCAACCATGTATTTGTCCACGTGAAAGTAGATTTAATCGAGTACAGCAGCAAGAACTGTTTCCGTGCAGAAAGAGGGTCTAAATCCAGATTGCTTAGTGTGAAGAGCAAAGTTTTTTTTTCTGCAAAGAGGATAGTTGAACAAAAACTATTTTTTTCCAATACCTTTGAGAGAAACAGAGGTTTGATACCAGACGGTAGTGAGCAGGGACTGATGGGTCTAAGGATGGTTTCTTGAAGATAAGGACACACTATAACGGTTTTCCAAATGGTTGGAACTTGTCCAGATAAGACTGGCATTTACTGTAGAGAGAATCTTTGGCAAAAGACCCAGAAATTGATAGCCAAGCAGAAGGGAATGAATCAAGAGAGCAAAAAGTGGGATGCATGCCTTCAACTGTTTTGGAAAGAGAGTTGAAGGGTCTGTAGTTGGAAACAGGACCAGGATGATAGACCTAAGTATGGATCAGGAACCTGATTTTGGAGGAGTAACCTGATCAAGGGCAGAGGATAGTACCTCATGGAGACTAGGTGCCATATTATGAAGACTGAGAGCATCAAAATCTGCAGGGAAAGAGAAAAGAGAGGAGGAAATGCTGTGGGGTCAACCTAAGCCAGACATTTAGATAATTTTGGACTTGGTTTTACAATATGACAAGGGAGAGGAAGCGAAATAGATAAGTAGATAACAAAATGATCGGTGTAAGGGAGTTGTCATAAGAGAAGGAGAATGGAGAAAAAGAAGGATCAGCTTTAGTGATACCTAGAGCCCGTATGAGTAGGGAAATCAAACCACTGGTGAAGATTTAGATCTGCGAGAGCTGATAAAAAGAACCAAGCACAATGATGAGTTGGAATATCTACATGGGTATTAAAATTGCTGAGAATAAGAATGTTTGGATAGCGAACAGTGGCCTCGGTTAATGCTTGAAAACAATTATCTCGATGAACCTGTGACAAAGGGGGAGGGGGGTGTGAGCTGATGGGTTATTCCTTCAATGATATATAATGGAAATCCAAGGGGCTGTTGACTAGTTTCAGATGGATGGGGGTTGGTATTTTGGATATTTGAGCTGGCGAGATGTTACCATGTGCTACTTCTACCTTGGCAGGTGAGCTGAAGAATCCCAGTAGCTCCATCCCGAAAGGCACTATCGTTGCTGTCATATATACATTCTTCATCTATTTCCTTCTGTTCTTCATGACTGCCTTCACCTGTGACAGGTTTGTGTGATTAACTTCTTCCTACTTGTAGGACATGCCTTCTTTGTTACTCGGGTCTGTTACTATGTCACTCCTTTTCACAACTCAGTTGCGACTGCCTTCAGCCCTGGGAGCTGCTATGTTCTTTGGTCACTAACAACAGCACTTGGCTCATCTTACTGTCGCAATGTGTGCAGAGAGCTGCTGCCCACTGGGAGAAAAGATTAGGTTACAACCATTTCTTGATGAATCTTTACAGCTGACCTTACTTTATGCTCTTGTGGCTTCTAGATTACATGAAGGGCTAAAGGGAGAAGGGTGAGGGGAAGAAAGTGAAGAGGGGATGGAGGGAGAAGGGACAGATAGTGGAGGGAAATAACAGGGTAGGTCAGTGGAAAGTAGTATCCAATACTTGCCATCCCAATGGATTCTTCAAGCTCTAATTGGAAAGAAGAGAGACCCAAGCTAACACAGAACCCTGAAGCCCAAGAACCATTAATCTTGTTAGCAATAGTCTTAGTAACTTAAGGACCAATATTCAGACCACGGGAGGCAGCCTGGCTCAGTGGTGAGACCAGATATTCAGTGCTGGGCTGTTTCTGGTGACCAGCATTGAATATCTGGTTTATTTTTGGCCAGTTTAAACTTAACTGGCTAAGTTAATATTCAGCGCTGGCCGGTTAAGTTTATAGTTGTCAAAAATAGGCCTGCAATTTTGGCAGCCCGATTTGGCCACCAAACTTTGCCGGCAATGCGCTGAATATTAGTTATCTAGCCGGTTATATCATGCAATGTAACCGGTTAACCGCTAACCCCAGTATTCTATATAGTTTGAATTAAGTTACATGCACAAATCCAGTCATATTCTGTATTAGCGCGTGCAATGTAATTATCAGCCCAATCAGAGCCGATAATTGCCATGTAGCAAGCAATTATTGACACTAACTGGCATTAATTAGAATTTATGCACAGAACTGTCTAAGCATTTTTTATAACGTGATGCACATAAATTCTGAGTCGCATAGTTGAAAAGGGGCGTGGAATGGGCGGGTCATGAGCATTTTGAAACTGTATGAGCGGGGTTATAGAATACACTCAGTCTGCGCTTAATCTAAGCATTGGCATTTATGGCTTGGCATAACTGGCCACAACTAAATTTACTACTATTACTTATTTCTATAGCGCTACTAAACAAACGCAGCGCTGTACACTTGAGCATGAAGAGACAGTCCCTGCTCGAAAGAGCATACAATCTAATCACGACAAACAAATAGGACGGATAAGGGAAAGATAAAACATAGGGTACTGTGCAAGTGAATAGGGGTTAGGAGTTAAAAGCAGCATCAAAAAGGTGGGCTTTTAGCCTAGATTTGAAGATGGCCAGAGATGAAGCTTGATGTATTGGCTCAGGAAGTCTATTCCAGGCATATGTTCCAGCAAGATAAAAGGAATGGAGTCTGGAGTTAGCAGTGGAGGAGAAGAGTGCAGATAAGAGAGATTTACCCAATGAACAGAGTTCCTGGGAAGGAATGTAGGGAGAGATAAGAGTGGAGAGCTACTGAGGAGCTGCAGAATGAATGCACTTGTAAGTCAGTAAGAGGAGTTTGAACTGTATGCGGCAATGGATAGGGAGCCAATGAAGCGGCGTGGACGGGCGCTCGGCATACTCTATAAACTGCAAGGAAACTTAGGCTTATTCTATGAAGTACGTCTAAATTGGGCGTACTTTATAGAAGACGCCTAGGCATATTTCGTTTCAGTGCTGATTTTTTTAGATGTCATATATAGAATCTAGTCCTAAGCGCTGACTAGGAATATTCATCAGGAGATAAAGTGAAGATACATACCTGTAGCAGGTATTCTCCAAGGACAGCAGGCTGATTGTTCTCACGATTGGATCGATGTCCGCGTGGGCCCAGGAAACCGGCAAAATTTTGCTAGCAAAATAAAAAAACCTTTGAGAACGCTCCGGCACGTGGGCAGAGTGCACCTCGCATGTGCGAACGGCTTCCTGCCCGCGACACGGGAGTGTCATCCTCAGTTTAATAAAAAGCAACCAGAGAACTAGAACAACTCCAAAGGGGAGGAGGGTGGGTTTGTGAGAACAATCAGCCTTCTGTCCTCGGAGAATACCTGCTACAGGTATATATCTTCACTTTCTCCGAGGACAAGCAGGCTGCTTGTTCTCACGATTGGGGTATCCCTAGCACCCAGGCTCACTCAAAACAATGAACATTGGTCAATTGGGCCTCGCAATGGCGAGGACATAACAAAGATTGACCTGAAAAGAAACACAACTAAGTGAGAGTGCAGCCTAGAACAGAACAGAAATGGGCCTAGGAGGGTGGAGTTGGATTCTAAACCCCAAACAGATTCTGCAGCACCGACTGCCCAAACCAACTGTCACGTTGGGTATCCTGCTGAAGGCAGTAGTGAGATGTGAATGTGTGGACTGATGACCACGTTGCAGCCTTGCAAATCTCTTCAATAGAAGCTGACTTCAAGTGAGCCACTGACGCAGCTTTCTTTATTACGTGTTCCAACATTATGTAATGTTGCAGCCCACTAGGGGAAATACTCTGTGTCTAAAGGTTTCCATCCCCTGCTCTAGGATCCATCTTTTATTTTTGTTTGTGCTTTCAGGACTCTGCTGAAGCAGGATTATGGCTTCTTCCGATCCATCAACGTCTGGCCGCCCTTCATCCTTATTGGCGTCTACTCCACCTCGCTTTCGGCATCTATGAGCACCCTGATTGGTGCCTCCCGCATCCTCCATGCTCTGGCCAAGGATGACCTCTTTGGTGAGATGATGGTGGTGGATGTGCTTCCTGACATTCCTGGGCCTTTGTATGTGGTTTCCATGTGCTCCAAAGCTGCCAAACAAGATGGTCTTATCCCTCTTTCTTATGAAATTATTTTGTATCTTTCTTTCATAGGGTTTGTGCTGGCTCCAGCTAAAGTGATCTCGAAGGGGGGGAACCCCTGGGTGGCTGTACTGTATACCTGGGGGCTGGTGCAGGTAAGTTCATGGAAAGAAAGATTGGGAGGGGGGTTAGAAGATGAAGGGCTAAAGGAAGAAAGGCGAAGGGAAGAAGACGTAGGGGAACCGGATGGAGGACAGATAGTGGAAGGGGAACAACAGGGTAGAGAATAAATAAAGAAGGAAGGAAGAATGTGGGGAGGAGGAGAATAGAGAGGGCAGGGGTGTTGGGTTGGTCAAGAAGGGGAAATAGTGTTAGGACTGATTGCTGACCTCCAACTGTGCTTAATTATTGATGAGATTTTGAAAGTGTTTGGTGGGTCCACATGCCGGAAGAAGTGGCTCAATCACAGTATGTGTGAACGACTGTCTTGGTTTGCCTCTCTGCTTAGGTGTGCATAATCCTCTATTAAAAGTAAATATATATGTTTCCATGCAGCTTGTGCTGTTTGCTGGGAAGCTGAACACCATTGCTGGCATCGTAACGGTTTTCTACCTCATGGCTTATGCTGCTGTAGACTTGGCCTGTCTGGCGCTGGAGTGGGCATCGGCCCCCAACTTTCGGTGTGTTCAGGGCTCTACTACAATTTTACTGTCTTCTCCTCTTCCTACGCCCCCTCTATCTGCATCTGCATTTCTCTCTTGTAAAGCATATTTTTTAGGATGCAGCGGTTATAGCCTCAGTCTGTACTCTTAGTTTGGTTTTACAAAGATCTTAAATCATTGGATGTCTAGAAAAGTTTTGCTTGTTTTAATTTTGTAAATAACTTTATTTTTATTGTGGTTTTTTTTTCAACCTGCCCCATGTTGGCAAAGTTCATAGATAATTTTTACTTAGTAACATAGTATGTTTGATAAAGGCTTGATATACCGCCATTCTTAAAGAATAAACCAAAGCAGTGTATAATATAAAAATACAGCACACAATGAACAGAGCTACAATAACCTGATAGGAAAAAAAAAACAAAGGAAGAGGGAAAGAAGAAAAAAATAATGATGACAGATAAACCTGTATGGTCCATGCAGTCTGCCCAACAAGATAAACTCATAGCATAAGGTACGATGTGATACTACATTACATATGTATACTTGATCTTGATTTGTCCTTGCTATTTACAGGGCAGACTGTAGACATCTGCCTGGCAATGGCCTTATTCTCCAGCTACTGAAGCTGATTCTGTTCAACCATGATCAGGGCCCAGACCATAGACGTCTGCCCAGAACTGGCTTTGCTTCCCAATTACTGGTGGTGCCATCTAATCACTGCTAAGCTTGTTTGGTTCCATGCTTTCCATACAGGGTTCCTTTGTGTTCACCCCACACATTTTTGAATTGCTGTTTTAATTTCCACTACCTCCCGCCGGAGGGCATTCCAGGTATCTACCACCCTCTCCATGAAAAAGCACTTCCTGACATTATTCCTGAGTCGGCCGT
The DNA here is from genome assembly GCF_901765095.1 of Microcaecilia unicolor. Classification (NCBI taxonomy): domain Eukaryota; kingdom Metazoa; phylum Chordata; class Amphibia; order Gymnophiona; family Siphonopidae; genus Microcaecilia; species Microcaecilia unicolor. The sequence continues at coordinate 14,368,726 of NC_044044.1, forward strand.
CCTGCAATCTCAATTCATGTCCTCTAGTTCTTCCACCTTCCCATCTCTGGAGAAGGATTATTTGTAGATTAATACCTTTCAAATATTTGAACGTCTGTATCATACCACTCCGTCTCTCCTTTCCTCCAGGGTATACATGTTCAGATCGTCAAGCCTCTCCTCATACGTCTTGACGCAAACCCCATACCGTTTTTTTTCTCAACTGCTTTTTGTCTTTTTACGTCCTTAGCAAGATACAGCCTCCAAAACCGAACCCAATACTCTCATTGGGACCTCATCAACGATTTGTAAAGGGCATCAACACCTGCTGTCTGTCCCTTTGTTGTGTACAATTCCATCTTTTACATTTTGAAAAGTGATGTTTAGTGTGGTGGACCCATCCCTTTGGAACAACTTGCCTATCCTTTTGCATACCAAGATCTTTCTCCCTTCATTTAAGGCTATGCTTAAAACTAATCTCTTCCAGTTGGCCTTTTCTGATTAAATTTTGTCTTCCCATTGTTTCTTTGCTCTGGCCTTAGGATACTGCGAGACACAGCAGGACTGTTTGCATGCCTCTGCTTGCATCTGCTCGTATTTCCTTATCTATATTTGCTTTGTTACTATTTTATGAGTGTTGCTATATTTGCTTATATTATAAAATTTTAAATATGCAATGTACTGTGCTGTATGTGGAATTTTACTTTATGTAAATCGCTTTGATGGCTTCGGCCTTAGGTGATCAATCAAATAAATGAGCCCTGGAACCCTATTTTCTTTTGCTGGTTATACCCCTCTCTGTGCAGTCTAGCATCCTTCTGGCTGTGGCCGCTGCCTTGTCACATTGTTTCATCACCTTGAGATCCTCAGATACCATCACCCAAGTTCCCTCTCCTGAGCTGTGCTTATCGATCTATATGTACATCTCCTTTGGATCTCTGCACCCAAGTGCATCACTTCTTGGCATTAAATTTTAACTACCCAAACCAAAATTGTCACAGGACCTAAATATAAAATAATTAAATCATGTAAAATATACAATATTCAAATAAATCAAAAACAAAAGAGAAATAGTGTTACGAGAAACAAACAGGTGTCATGCAAATATTTATTCTAAAATACAATACCCACTACGAGTGCCCACTTAATATAAACCATATATCGAAAGCAGGAATAATGTCCCCCAAAAGTCCAGTGTTAAAATACAATCTGAATCCAATGATGAAGACAAACTGTAAATAGTCGAGCACTAGAGCCGATACCCTCTGCTCATTCAAAAAATGTCCTTGAAGATATAATCCTTGGACGTCTTGAAATCATAGAGGAACACAGCTACAAAATGCTCAATCAAATTCAGCTTCCATGGTTTCCAAAACCATTAAGGTATTCAAAACTCAGTGTGAATCCCAGAAAAAACTTTCTTGCTTCGGTATTCAAATTCAACGTGTTGCCTTGACTCAGGCCGAGTTTCGCTTCAAGCTTTATTTATTTATTTTGTTACATTTGTACCCCACATTTTCCCACCTCTTTATCAAAAGGGCCGCTGTAAAAACATGCAAGGCATCAAGTTGTTCCCTGATGCACCCACCTTCCCCTTAAATACATATTGCCAATGAGTATGAAAAATATATATCTTTATATTCCACACACACTTCTTGAATCTTCACATTTTTTCTAATTATTCAGGCAACTGAGAACCCTGCACAGGAAACCAGTCTGGAATGGATCTCACCTTACGGCGGTGTGCCAAAGCTACGCAGCCCATGGGAATTTAAATGCCTACACTGAATACTTTTGTTACTAATCGGTCAGTCCCATTCAATTTCTTTGTTCAATCCCCCTGGCTGCGTTGTGGTCCACAAATAAATAAATCGCTGCTCCTTATAAATTAATCTGTCTAGGTTAAATTTTCCCTGACATTGAACCTGTAATAACACCAAAAAATTCAGCTCAGCAATTGAATGATTACATTCTCTCCAATGAGCAATCAAAGGCGCACTCTTCTTATTGGTCTTAATGCTGCAGATATGTTCCCCAATGCGTGTTTTCACCTTTCTAGTTGTTTGACCAATGTAGTAAAGACCACAGGGGCAGATGATATAATAAACCACCCCATCTGAATTGCAATCTGTCCTTGAATGTAAATAAAATAATTTACCGGAGTAGGGAATCAATACTGTAGCTGCTTCGATGGCATACTGACAATATATACAAGCTCTGCATTTAAAGTGACCCATATCAGCAGACTAAGAGGGCTTAGGAGAAAAGTTTGAAATGCTAGTTTGGGGGTAATCCTTCAGAGAACGATGAATACCAAGAACATGGCAATATTTCTTTATAGCATCTAAAAGTCAAAAATCCTCCCAAGCACAGAATGTAATGCAACCACACTGCTTAATGGACAATGTTCAGGCAGGAAGGTGCAAATCATCATCGATCCACCATTTTAGTTTTATAAGGTCATGCAATATTTATTTTACAACATTTTTATTAGTGACATTTCAATAAAATACACGCTTGTCCATATATATACAACCTCAGATACAAATGTTCATAAAGAAAGTTTTTGTTAACCTAGTACAGAGTGCCAACCTTTTTTTTCTCCCACCTTTTTTTTTTTTTTTATTCTTTATTTAACAATTTACATGTATTAAAACAAGCAAAAATAAACTTGTCAGGTAAATAACATCACTGTTCAACTATATAAGGAAACCAATTAATGTTCAAACAATTACAGCATGTTAATTAAAGTCCACTTTTGTGAGATTCAAAAATTACAATATGGATTCCAAAAGAAAATAATTGAGGAAGCTTTCCTTTATCGGGTGCTCATAAAAGATATCTTCTCAATATATAGGCCGTCCTAAGTTAATTACTCCCTTGTCCTTTTGCAGCTAGGAACGAAGAAAGCTGTGCCGGCTCATAAAACACATATTTATTAGATTGATATTTAACTAGGCATTTGCACGGGTACTTTAGAAAAAACGTACCTCCTAACTGAATTACACCAGGCCTCATAAGTAAAACTCTCTGTCTACGTTTTTGAGTCTCCTTAGTCACATCAGGGAAGAGACTAACTTTTAAACCAAGGAAGCTCTTATCCTTATTTTGGAAGAAAAGTCTCATCAGCCAGTTTTTATCTGGCGACAAGGCTACTGTGGCAATTAAAGTAGAAGCTTGGACTAGTTCGGTATCTTAGGATTCCAGTATCAGTGAAATATCTAATTCTGACTTTTCTTGAGGCACTTGGCGTTTCAGGGGCAAATAATATATTTGTGTGAATGGTGGAACCATTTCCTCTGAAGCGCCAAGTATCTCTGTAATATACTTTCTGAGCATTTCCCTTGGTAAAACTCCAACTTTTTTGGGAAATTTTAGAAAGCGGATATTGTTATTTCTGGTTACATTCTCCAAGAATTCAATTCGTCTCCTCAAGGAAATTAAATCTTTAATCATAGTCTCCTGGTTTAAATGAACCTCTTTCACTTGTTTTTCCAATTCTTCTTGCCGATTCGATATTGTCTCTACCTTGAGTTCAGTCTGTTGAACCTTTTGGTCCATTTTAGACATTTCTTGAGATAATTGTTTAATTTGTGGACTTAAGGAACTCCCTAAGTCCACAATCAAGGTGTATAGAGTCTCTAATGTAATTTCAGTAGGTTTCTGAAATTTAGGAAATTGTACCTCTGCAGCTACAACAGCGGTTTGTTGTGCCTTATCTCCGGTCACAGCTTCCATCTGGTGCTGGTTATTAGATGTCATATCTCCCCCTCGAGAGGCACCTAGGTCGCAAAAAAGGTCCACACTGTCCGCAGTTCGACTCTCCTCCTCGGCCCTGTGGACGACTACACTCTTCGGTGGCGTCCTGCTGGGGTCCGGCGTCGACGTGCTCGCTCCCGAGGGTTGCGGGGGAGGCGCCCTATCATCGGGGCTGAGCGATAGCTCCAGTCCAGCGGTCTCCGAAATGGTACCATTTCCACCCAGTCGACCTAGCGGACCTGCTCCCGATGTTCCTGATATCTGTGCTCCACGAAGGTAATTTATCATTGTGGATTGAAAAGGAAGATTTTGCCGTGGAGGGGCAGCAGCGGAGGACAAGCGGCCCCTTCTCTTTGGCATTTTTCTTCTCGGAGCTTTGCTGAGCGTCCGAACTAGTCAGCGGCCATTTTGAATCTTTCTCCCACCTTTTATCCCCCTCCCCCTCTTTGATATGAGGGATTCCCCCATGTCATTTACGCATTGCCTTAGTAGTGACTGTACATGGAATTCTCATACGCATTATGGATTTAAATCTCAGGTAAATATTTGAAATTTTGTGCAGTCAATACAAGAAGCTCCATATAATCATCAATTGTGTGGCTATTATCCTCATCTGCTCGCTGTTACATGGACAGTATGTAAACCATATTCACTGATAACTATTAAACTGTGTCCTATATAGTCTTTAAACCTTTATTTAGTAAATCTATTGTGAACCTATGACTAGGCAAACAGGTTTTCTAACAGCCAGTTTTTCATCAGTCTGTGCATTGTATTGTATCTACCTGTGTTCCAGCAGATTACATGCAGTTTGAGTATACATCAACCTTCAGGGCCGCCGAGAGCCAGAGCCGGGCCCGGGACAAGGCCGCCCCCGAGCCCCCCCACCCACCCCACCCGAGATCATCGTCGCCGGCGGTCCCCCCCCCACCTGAGGTTGCCGGGCCCCCCCTCCACCCACTACCGGGCCCTGAACAAACCTTAAACGCCTCCTTCCTTTCCTTCCACCACCTTCACGGCAAGCAGCAGCAGGGCAGACCTCTCCTTCCTTCCGTGCTCCGCCCTCACGGACGTTACATCAGGCGAGGGCGGAACACGGAAGGAAGGAGTGGCCTGTCCTGCTGCTGCTTGCCGCGAAGGTGGTGAAAGGAAAGGAAGGAGGCGTTTAAGGTTAGTTAGTTCGGGAGTGACGGCGGGCGGGCCTGACTGCGGTGGCGCCGGGCCCCTTCCGGAGGCCCGGGCCCGGGGACTTTTGTCCCCCCTGTCCCCCCCTCTCGGCGGCCCTGTCAACCTTTGGCCTTATTGAGTTTGACAAACAAAAATTGTCGGCCATATTGAACATGGTACACAACCTGCATGGTCATGCAATAATTAAAGGTGATCAAGTGTAGCTACTTCAAAAGTTGTGACTTATAGATTCCAAAATTATGACTTGGATTAAATTACTTAACTGGCAGCTGCTTAGTCTCAGAAGAACCTCAACTGACATGGCCAAGCTTTGGATCTTCAGGGCAGAGGTTCACTAAAGTAAAAAAAAAAAAAAAAAAAAGTTCATTAGCTACTATTTGGAACGATGTTACATCTTTTAAAACAATCATCTTATTGTGAAAACATTTTTTAAGATCCTACAAAGCTTACGATTCTCTTGCATACTTAATTCTTGATGATGAAAAATGGCTGCGGCGTTTCACTGGAACTGAAAACTGCCTGAAAATTGTCTGTTAAGCAGTGCGGTTGCATTACATCCTGAAGATCTTAAAATAATATGTTTTATTACTGAAGTGAGTTTGTGCTTGGGAGGATTTTGGACTTTTATTTATTTATTTTAGTTACATTTGTACCCCGCGCTTTCCCACTCATGGCAGGCTCAATGCGGCTTACATGGGGCAATGGAGGGTTAAGTGACTTGCCCAGAGTCACAAGGAGCTGCCTGTGCCTGAAGTGGGAATCGAACTCAGTTCCTCAGTTCCCCAGGACCAAAGTCCACCACCCTAACCACTAGGCCACTCCTCCACGCAACATTCCATGTACAAGTCGGCCCTTGCAGATCACCAATGTGGCCGCGCAGGCTTCTGCTTCTGTGAGTCTGACGTCCTGCACGTACGTGCAGGACGTCAGACTCACAGAAACAGAAGCCTGCGCAGCCTTCTACATGGAACGTTGCTAGTGGACTAGCAACATTCCATGTAGAATCTCCAATAGTAGCAACATTCCATGTAGAATCTCCAATAGTATCTATTTTATTTTTGTTACATTTGTACCCTGCGCTTTCCCACTCATGGCAGGCTCAATGCGGCTTACATGGGGCAATGGAGGGTTAAGTGACTTGCCCAGAGTCACAAGGAGCTGCCTGTGCCTGAAGTGGGAATCGAACTCAGTTCCCCAGGACCAAAGTCCACCACCCTAACCACTAGGCCACTCCTCCACTGTTGCTACTATTTGAGATTCTACATGGAATGTTGCTATTCCACTAGAAGTCGGCCCTTGCAGATCACCAATGTGGCCGCGCAGGCTTCTACATGGAATGTTGCTAGTGGAATAGCAACATTTCATGTAGAATCTCGAACAGTAGCAACATTCCATGTAGAATCTCCAATAGTAGCAACATTCCATGTAGAATCTCCAATAGTAGCAACATTCCATGTAGAAGCTCCAATAGTAGCAACAGTCCATGTAGAATCTCCAATAGTAGCAACAGAATCTCCAACAGTAGCAACATTCCATGTAGAATCTCCAATAGTATCTGTTTTATTTTTGTTACATTTGTACCCCGCGCTTTCCCACTCATGGCAGGCTCAATGCGGCTTACATATACAGGTACTTAGATGCTGTATTGTCCCCTTCGGATTTAAAGATTAAGTTTGTCCAGTCTATGTAATATTTCTTTATAGCTCGACCAATTTTGAGGGCTGCAGGGGAATAAGGCACTGTCTATTGGCATACAATGCCCTCTTATATACTTTTTTTTAAAAACAGATTTAGGATAATCACACTCACAAAATGTATAAAACATAGCAGTAGCCTGTAGCTTAAATTGCTCTATTGTGGAACACAAACGTTTCAGCTGGAGGAATTGAGCAATAAGAACACTGTCCCGCAACTGTTTGGGATGATAGCTGGTATAATGTAACACCATATTCCTATCGGTAATTTTGCAAAATACGGAGCCTCCATCGCATGCCTTTACATGACTCATTTTGAAGAATTATTTGTATGTGGATGCCGGTATGACATGCATATGATCTCATGGAAGAGATTTATTGATGATATTATAATGATTCGGAGGAGCAACTCAGAGAATTTGTAACCTATAATAATAGTGTGGATCAGAATATTCAATTTACTGCTCAATGGGATAGGAAACAGATAAATGTTTTGGACATCGTTACTTCTCTGAATGATCAATACCTCTGTACACGATAAGAATATGGTGTTACATTATACCAGCTATCATCCCCTGCGTTCTCTCAAGGAGGCAGGTAGCTTATTCCAAAGCTTTGGTCCTACAGTGTAAAAAAATTGAAGATCTGTATTCATCTTTTAGGGCTCCTCTTACAAAGTTGTGCTACTGATTAGCATGCGCTGAAAGAAGAGAAGTCCATGGGAATTTAAATGGGCTTCTTTGCATTCAGCGAGCTGCTAATCTGTAGCGCTGCTTTCTAAAAGGAGCGCTTAATGATGCAAATCTCAAGGCTCCACCGGGTTGGTGTAAATGCAAATTTGCAGATATTACACAGGGCACAGCATCAGTTAAAACCTTAAGAACAAGTAGCAAAATGTATTGTCATGTCTAAATTGTATTGCTCCTGGTAGGGTTTTTTTTTTAAATTTTCTGCAGGTACCCGTACCATGGGATTTCCAAGATCTCTACACATGTAAAAAAAAAATGGAATCCCCTGAAAATATGTCAAATTTAATTTTAAATTGTGAAAACTGATTTACACAGATTTTTAATAGCCTTACAAAGCCCCCAATTGTTTTTAAAATAAACACCTACATTTACATAAACCCCTAGAATTAGAAGTAGAGAATGACACGGGGACAGAGTTTGTCCCCACCCCATCCCTGCAGGTTCTGTCCCGCCCCCATCTCCCTCCCATCTCTGTCCCCGCCCCATCCCCGTGGGCTCTGTCCTCATCTACAGAAGCCTTGAATACTTATGATTTTATATTTAAATCTTTTTATTAAAGTATAAAAAGGAACATTAATGCTGTTGCAATTACAAATAGAAAACAATAATAACAACGAGCAGCTATAATAACCCCATCACCACCACCACCATCTACCCTTCCAACCCAAACAATAGCTGACTTCTACCACCCCAAGGAACCTTAATCCAGCCTGTTAAAATGTCCAGGGTTACAAAATACAACCCATTCTGCATGCCGTAGCAGGGGAGATATATGCTGTACGAAGGATTGTTATGATTTTTAATCTGTGGGTGAATAAGTCATCAACAATCTCAGGATTCAGTCTAGCTCTCCTGTCTTGCACAGTCATAAGTACATAAGTACATAAGTAGTGCCATACTGGGAAAGACCAAAGGTCCATCTAGCCCAGCATCCTGTCACCGACAGTGGCCAATCCAGGTCAAGGGCACCTGGCACGCTCCCCAAACGTAAAAACATTCCAGACAAGTTATACCTAAAAATGCGGAATTTTTCCAAGTCCATTTAATAGCGGTCTATGGACTTGTCCTTTAGGAATCTATCTAACCCCTTTTTAAACTCCGTCAAGCTAACCGCCCGTACCACGTTCTCCGGCAACGAATTCCAGAGTCTAATTACACGTTGGGTGAAGAAAAATTTTCTCCGATTCGTTTTAAATTTACCACACTAGCTTCAACTCATGCCCTCTAGTCCTAGTATTTTTGGATAGCGTGAACAGTCGCTTCACATCCACCCGATCCATTCCACTCATTATTTTATACACTTCTATCATATCTCCCCTCAGCCGTCTCTTCTCCAAGCTGAAAAGCCCTAGCCTTCTCAGCCTCTCTTCATAGGAAAGTCGTCCCATCCCCACTATCATTTTCGTCGCCCTTCGCTGTACCTTTTCCAATTCTACTATATCTTTTTTGAGATACGGAGACCAGTACTGAACACAATACTCCAGGTGCGGTCGCACCATGGAGCGATACAACGGCATTATAACATCCGCACACCTGGACTCCATACCCTTCTTAATAACACCCAACATTCTATTCGCTTTCCTAGCCGCAGCAGCACACTGAGCAGAAGGTTTCAGCGTATCATCGACGACGACACCCAGATCCCTTTCTTGATCCGTAACTCCTAACGCGGAACCTTGCAAGACGTAGCTATAATTCGGGTTCCTCTTACCCACATGCATCACTTTGCACTTGTCAACATTGAACTTCATCTGCCACTTGCACGCCCATTCTCGCAAGGTCCTCCTGTAATCGTTCACATTCCTCCTGCGACTACAATAGAAAATTCTTTTTAGAAGATGTGCTGGTAGCAGAATGTACAGGATCCCCCCCATGCAAATTTTGCTAGTTGTGGCCAGCATGTTTGCTTGTTTTTCCAAAAAATCAAGATATCGTCTTCTGAATCACTCAACATAAATAACAGTTCAGTTCATTAACATGCTTCAAAGCAGAAAATGACATGGGGACAAAGCTTGTCCCTGTCCCCACGGGCTCTGTCCCCGTTCCCATCCCCACAGTTACTGCGGGTCCTCTTCCCTGTGTTGTTCTCTAATCAGAAGCTCTAGTTGTTGCCTCAGTCCTTTTTAGGTAGAAGCAGAGTATAAATGCCGTCTTAAGCTAAATTAATAATTGGGACATTCCTACACCACATGTGAAAGAAGGGTTCAGTTGCTGATGTGGCTTTTGCAGCACTGTGCTGACTTGATCTTGGTCAAGTGAGGCATTCTCACCGGGGTCAGAAGTGTTCTGGGAGGACAATTTTTTTTTAATTGGTGTTCTTTTACAGTTCACTGCAAATGAGCATCTGAAGCTGTTTGTGGAGAGTTTGTCATTGCTATGGATCCAGTGGCTTTTGGAGGAGTTCCAGAGTGTAGAGATATTTTACTGTTTCAATTTTTCTTACAACATAACATTTATGTGGGGAATTCTAAATTTTAATAAGATTTAATATTGGTATTTCTCTCCTAACAATTTTACACTTCTTATCTATATTAATAATTCTCACCTGGAAAACATTCTGAAGCTCACTCTGTGGGAGGGAAACAGTGAAGGCTAGGCTGTCAGCTCACTCACTGTCACTCATAGACCCGCCCTCGGCCACGCCCCTTCCGGACATAATTCGCGACCCCCAACGTTCTAAATGAAGTCTACAAACCGTAAGTGTGAGGCACCAGAGATATCCTTTTTGCCCATGCATCAAAACCGGAACTTTGAGGCGTCCTGTGCCCCGCCTTCGCGTCAGAACGTGATGTCGAGGGCGGAGCACAGTCCACGAGCACACGCGATCTCCCCCTGCCCCTCGGCGGCCATGGTTCAGACGGGACCCGTATCACACCGCGCAGGTGCCTGGAGGGGGCTGCGGGGCCATGTGGGTCGGTGGGCGGTGGTGCCAGGTGGGTCGCTGACCACGGTACAGCTGGGTCGCTGACTATGCGTACGGATGGGGTGCCGGGGCTGGAAACGTGATCTCCCCGTGCCTGCACGGGGGTTGGGGGACAGCTGGGTCGCTGAAGATGGGTGGGGAGGCTGCACGTGCCGGCCCCCACGAGAAACGCTGCACACCAAAACCAGGGGTTGGGGGACAGCTGGGTCGGTGGCGATGGCTGGGGAGGCTGCACACCACAACCTTGCTAGCGCCCGTTTCATCTCTCCCAAAAATGGGCCTTTTTTACTAGTGTATTTATAAGTTTGTGCAGATTGTGGGAACATTTTGAGATGTTATTGGTAGGGGGAGGGAGCCATTTTAATTTCAATGGATGATAATGCTGGTCTATATTTTTTTTTTTTTAAACTTTTTGTAGAGAATTGGGAGTTTCTGTTTTATGGGTGTTGTTACTGTTCTCATTCCTATTGTGTTACTGTTATTCTGTTTGCTAGCACTGTCTTTATTGTTTTAAAATTAACAAATAGAAATTGAAAAAGTGTTGGGGAACCCCCCCCCCCCCCACAATAAAAGTTGCTCTACCAGGTCAGACCAAGGATCCATCTAGCCCAATATTCAGTTTCTAACAGTGGCCAGTCCCAAAGAATAGCAAGATTCCATGCTCAGGGGTAAGCAGTGACTTCCCCCAGGTCAGCTTTAATAATAGTTTATGGACTTTTTTTCTCCAGGAATTTGTCTAAACCTTTTTAAAAACCAGCTACACTGTTAGGGGAGGGGGGTTAAAAAAAAGTGAAAATATTGACAGATTTTCGTATTGCTTTATGCATTGACATGTTAAAGGAGCTGTTATGTATGAGCTGAATTACTGCACCCACCTCCTCATCGGTAATCAAATGAAATTTATATCACATCTTAAAAATTCAATTTTCATGTTCTTTTCCCAAATATTTCCAGATTTGAAAATTTTATTCCTCTACTTTATTCAAAATAATGATAGAATACACTTATCTTAGAACTGAATTTGTTATCAGTCAGACCCAACGTCTGACATGATCATGTTTCGCCTACCAAAGCTGTTTCAAGAACGTCTCCTTAATGAAGTGCCAGCTTAGCCCATTTACAAAATTCTTGCAGCATTGAAATTTGAGTGCTGTCAAGTTGCACCGCTGAGGTTATCAGATTTGGTTATTCTAATAGAGATTCGACATAAACCCGTTTGAATTAACTGCTTTTACCGCGTGCTGCAGTAATGAGTTCAAGAGCTTAAAATGTTTTCTGCTATTGGTTTTCAACGTGCTACTATGTAATTTCATGGAGTCCTCCCCTACGTTTTGTACTTTTTGAAAAAGTAAACAGTTAATTTTTGTTTACCTGTTCCATTCAGGATTTTATACAGCTCTATCGTGTTTCCCATCAGTTGTCTCTTCTCCAAGCTGAAGAGCCCGAACCTCCTTAGCCTTTCCTCATATGAGAGGAGTTTTACCCCCTAAATCATTTTGGGGTCCTTCTACTAAGCCGTGGTAAAAAGTGGCCTGCGGTAGTGGCACGCCCCGGGCCAGTTTTTACCGCGTCTGCAAAAAAGGGCTTTTTTTTAAAGGGACGGGAAAAGGATATGTGGTAAAACTGAAATCAGTGCGTGCCTAAAACTGGCCTGAGCCCTTAATGTCACCCATTGATCCAGCGGTAAGGGCTCACTTATGGTGACCGGTTGGCGCGTGCCAACTGCCAATTAGCGCCAGAAACACCACACATGGGAGGAAATAAATTATCCAGGCATGGCAAATCTGAATTTATTTATTTATTTGTTACTTTTATGGCCCACATTTTCCCACCTATTTGTAGGCTCAATGTGGCTTACATAGTACCGGAGAGGCATTACAGACTCCGGTGTAAACAAATACAAAGTGATGTTGTGGTAAGATAAAGTCCATGTGGCACAGCCACACTAGGGAATCGTACAACGGAAGAGTTGTGTTATGTCCATTACGTTCTTTAGTTTTGTTGTGTTGCAAAGATCAGGCATTTATGTTGGATCCGTAGGGTATGCCTTTTTAAACAGGTTAGTTTTTAGTGTTTTTCGGAAGTTTAGGTGGTCATTCGTAGTTTTCAAGGCTTTTGGTAGGCATGGTAGCCTGGCGGTAGGCTCATTTTGGGGCACGCTGCATGTGCGTAGAGCCTAACGCGCCCTTGTAGAATGGCTCCTTTGGTTGCCTTTCTTTGTTCCACTGCTTAATTTTTAAGATGGAGTAGCTCCATGTTGAGACTACACAATGAGGCATATTTTCAAAGACTTAGTCTTCCAAAGTTGCATAGGTTTCTATGGAACTTTGGAAGGCTAAGTGCTTTGAAAATATGCCTCACTTGAGTACTGTTTGCAATACAGAGGCATTATGATACTCTCTGTTCTATTCTCTATTCCTTTACTAATAGTTCCTAACATTTTGTTTGCTATTTTAGCCGGTGCCACACCCTGAGTAAATTACATTGTATTGCCCATAATGACACCTAAATCCTTTTCTTCAGTAGTAACTCCTAATGTGGAACATAAGATCATGTAGCTATAATTTGGATTATTCTTCCCAATGTGCATCACTTTACACTTGGCCACATAAATTTTATTTGCCATTTGAATGCCCAGTCTTCTAGCTTCCCAAGGTCCTCTTGCAATTTCACGCAGCCTACATGTGATTTAACAACTATGAATAGATTTGGGTCATATACAAATTTGATTACTTCACTCATCATTCCCATTGCCAGGATATTTTAGAAGATTTTGTATAGGTTGGACTTAGGATTTTTGTAGCATTCCTGTGTCAATGGGTTATATGTGGTGGTCTCATTTTTGTTGAAGGTTGGATTTATTCATTACAGAGGATCAAAGTGATACTATTGATAGAATGGCATCCTTAAATTGGTTTGCTATCTGATCAGACCTGTGGGGGTTTCAGAAGATGTAGGTACATCTAGGGACTGGCAAAACTCAACACTTGACTCTCTTGGTTCACTATAATCTCCCTATCTGCTGGTAATAAATATGGACTGTAAGACTTCATGCAGTATAATGATTTATTTAGCATAGCAAGGTAGATATGATAACAAGCAACAGTAAAATCCTAATCATAGTTTCTGAGAATTCCTGTCACTAATACTGATGTCTCACACAGATAAGCAGTGTCACTTGGTTCACACATACACTCTCAGCAAATATCCATATCTATCTATCCCCTTGAGTGATCACTGAACAAAACTATATGACCTGTGGGTGGCAGTATGTCATCTCGGCTCTTCAGGCAATAGTTCGCTCAAGTGGAAGGAAGATTTGAAGCCGATGGGAGGGAGAGGGAAAGATTTTTGTTTCTCTCCCTTGCTGTCAGTCTCTCCCAAACTGGATCTCTGGACAGCCATATATAATCCCTGTTATCAGTCAGGATCATCAAAACAAGAGATGGAGATTGGATGATTATTGACTAATCATCCTGTTATTCTTATAGATCAGCTTGAAAGTATACAGAAAGGCTCCAAAGTGACTGGTATGATGTAGCAATGTCTCTCTTCCAAGGATTTCATGAATCTTCCAGTCTGGATCTAGCTGGATCAGATCATTGTAATCATACTCGGTTCTTTGTCTGTTGTAATCGATCTAGCTGGTCACATTGTAACCGTCCTTGGGCACTGAACAGTCCATTTTGAAAGACAGGCCTTTGATTCAGGTTTGGTTGGGTTAGATTTTGTGATAACCCGTGGGCATGAATGATTTGTCTGCTTCGTGAGTGGGGCCTTTGCCCTGTCGAGCTTTGTGACCCAGGCTGTGTATTCTGGTGCTGTAAATTGATTAAAGGACACAATTTTGTTATTGAGAGAGGATTCTTTGGATGTTTAGTTTCTATGGCACTGATGTGAGTAACGGGTAATCAGTGTTGTAGGGTTTGTGGGTGTTTGCCTTCTCAAGGTTTGCTGAAAATGGATTTCTTTCTTGGGAAGATTCCCTCTAGTTGTATCCAGTGATCCATTGGTGGTGTGTTAAAAGTAATATGTAATGATTTTTTATAGCAGGACACCAAATAGAGCAAAGCAAAATGACACAACAGTTGATAAAGAAAAAAACATTTTGCCCATGCATGAATGAAAGACACAAATAAGGAGAAAAGATCTCAGAACTTCTAATGTTCTTCAGCAACTTAGCTGATAACTTGCTAGAAATTTCAACTGTAAGTCATAAAAACTCATGATTGAAACCAGGGGCGTAGCCACGGGCGGGCTTGGACGGGCCCAGGCCCAGCCACTTTTCCTTCAGGCCCGCCCAGCGCCCACCCTAACAAGCCCCAAACCAAGCCATCTTTTCCTGCCTCTTCTGCTGGCTCTCCCCATCCGCGTGGTCTGTTTAATTTTAGTCCTTGAAGCGCCGTTCTCCCTCCAGGACCGCACCGGCGATTCCGATAGCCTTCTGCCAGCGTGCATCGTCGGGGGCGGGGCTTCTCCTTAGGCGCATCCCACCTCAGGACGCGCCTGAGAGGCCCCGTTCCCGACGACGCATGCTGGCAAAAGGCTATCGGAATCGCCGGTGCGGTGCTGGAGAACGGCGCTTCAAGGACTAAAAATAAACAGACCACGCGGACGGGGCGAGCCGTCAGAAGAGAGGGAGGGGATGGCGAAGGGAGAAAGCGCTGCCAAGGTAGGCCGAGGGAGACAGAAGAAAATGCCGGGGGGGGGGGGAGGGAGGGAATATTTTAAAATTACTGTGTAGGGGTGGGGTTGGGAACAGCCCACCCAGGTTAATGCGGGGCCCGCCCAAAATGGCAGGTCTGGCTACGCTGCTGATTGAAACTCTTAGCACAGCAAGGTATCGGCTAAGCTGCTGAGGGACATTAGAAATTGAGATCTTTTCTTCTCATTTGTACCCTCCATGCACTCATGGGCAAATGTTTTTTCTTTATTGATGTTTTGTAATAGTAGGCCATATGATACAGTTTAAATGTGGGGCAAGCTAGGCCTCCATTTTCTGCTGGTAGCTGTAATGTGCTCTAATTTAGCCTGGCTTTCTTTTCATTCCCTATGAAGAGCTTAAGAATCCTGGTTGTTTTAGTAAAGTTCAGTGACAGCCCTGGTATTTGAATGCATTAAGTTAGTTTATTAGGTACACCGCCAAAGCATAGTTATCTTTTCTTTTTAAATTTTTAGAAGTCTTTATTGAATATTGTTAATTCTGAACATAGTTTACCTAACACATTCTCATTTCAAAAATACAAAGCATAGTTATCTTAGCAATTAATTTATATAAGCAACATCAGCATCAGTACAGTATGGATTTAACAGAGAGACTTGGCATCAATATAGATAAAAATCTATTTTACTCAGTGGAAAATCGCTTATATTAGAGTACAATTTATACAAACTTCAACACAAAGGTACTCTAGTATTACTTAACGCTAACCTTTAATGAGTAATAATACGGTGTGAAAGGCCTGTATGAGTGAGTTCCTAAGGAAACCATATTAGGTTGTGGATAGTGTATGGGTATCTATTATTACTCATTAAAGGTTAGTGTCAAGTAATACTAGAGTACCTTTGTGTTGAAAATCAATATAGATAAAACAGAGTACCAGCAACTTGGAACAACCAAGTGACTGTGACTGCCCCACCTATACCCCCCCCTCCCTTTTTAAAATGGTTGTAAGTAGGCTTCATATTGTTTGAATGCTAGAACTATAATCTGTGTTTTATTTAATGATGGTGTATTTTATTTAATGATGCCAGGCCCACCTTCCAGGTCTTCAGCTGGCACACCTGTCTCCTTGGCATTGTCAGCTGCTTCGTCATGATGTTCCTTATTAATCCAGCCTATGCCTCGGGTAGCATTGTCATCATGGTCATCCTCCTGGGCTTTATCCACTTTCGTTCCGCCACCAGCAGCTGGGGCTACATCAGCCAGGCCCTTATCTTCCACCAGGTGAGACACAGATATTGAGAGTTGAGCTGGAAAAGATTATACATTTTTTATTTATTTATTTAGAAAATATTTACTATACCGCCTTAACTAACGTGTAGATTTAGGTAGTTTGCAATGCATGCATAAGCGTTGCCATACTGGGACAGGCTGAAGGTCCATCAAGCCCAGTATTCAGTTTCCAATAGTGGTCAATCCAGGTCTCAAGTACCTGGCAAGGAGTGGCCTAGTGGTTAGGGTGGTGGACTCTGGTCCTGGGGAAATGAGTTTGAGTCCCACTTCAGGCACAGGCAGCTCCTTGTGACTCTGGGCAAGTCACTTAACCCTCCATTGCCCCATGTAAGCCGCATTGAGCCTGCCATGAGTGGGAAAGCGCAGGGTACAAATGTAACAAAAATAAAATAGATACTATTGGAGATTCTGCATGGAATGTTGCTACTATTGGAGATTCTACATGGAATATTGGAGATTCTACATGGAATGTTGCTACTATTGGAGATTCTACATGGAATGTTGCTATTCCACTAGCAACATTCCATGTAGAAGACTGCGCAGGCTTCTGTTTCTGTGAGTCTGACGTGCAGGACGTCAGACTCACAGAAGCAGAAGCCTGTACGGCCACATTGGTGATCTGCAAGGGCCGACTTCTACATGGAATGTTGCTAGTGGAATAGCAACATTCCATGTAGAATCTCCAATAGTAGCAACATTCCGAATCTCCAATAGTAGCAACATTCCATGTAGAATCTCCAATAGTAGCAACAGTGGAGGAGTGGCCTAGTGGTTATGGTGGTGGACTTTGGTCCTGGGGAACTGAGGAACTGAGTTCGATTCCCACTTCAGGCACAGGCAGCTCCTTGTGACTCTGGGCAAGTCGCTTAACCCTCCATTGCCCCGTGTAAGCCGCATTGAGCCTGCCATGAGTGGGAAAGTGCGGGGTACAAATGTAAATAAAATAATACGATGAGGACTCAAATTAATTTGAATATACAATCTTTGGTTTATGATCAATTTAGAATATATGAAGACACAGGTAGCTCTGCGGACAGATTCTCGGTCAATTTTGAGCCTAGTGATGAGATTGAATTAAGAACTCCTTTTTAAAAAGTATAGTTCGTCTTATTGCTCAATGTAATTGTACAGAATCAGAAATTTGCTTGATTTCTCAGGTTTTTCAACTAGTGGTCCAGAATATACTGGTTTCAAAATTGGATTATTGCAATTTGTTTTATATTGGTAGCACTAAGCTGCTGTTGACAACATTGGAGATGGTACCAAAATACTGCTGCTAGGCTGATTTTTATTTTGTTCTTCTGCCCACCATTTTGATAGTTATGCCACTATTGAGGTCCTTACATTGGCTTCCAGTCATGGCACGAACAGAGTTTAAGATCTGTACCTTGGCTTATAGAATACTGTTTGGCTTAGCTGTATCTTATTTAAGCTGCATCATATGTTCTTTGGAGAAGGAAATCCATAGATCTTCTAGAAACTCTTTAATTCTCTTTTTCTAATCCGAAAAGAGCTTTTTATTCTTCTCTCCTTTATCAAATTGTTCGTATCTGGAATTCTGTACCAACTATGATAAGGAAAATAGGTTCCTATCATGGATTTAGAAAATGTTTAAAGACCTAAGTCAAGACACTTACATTTTGTACAATTCTGGTTTCTCACAAGCATGTTCTGTAATTCCTGACTATTGATTGGCTGCTTCTGTATTGTTATCGGCATTGAATCTTGCGGTATATGTGGGCTAAAAGACTGTTTTGTATTTTTATTTGATTGTGAGCTAAATATTAAGACTAGTAGTGGCAGAGATGTCTTGAAATTCAGGGAGGAGGCCAGTGAGTTTCCCTTCCTAAAGTCTTTTATCTGTTCCTCCTGTTTTCTTTACCAGGTCCGGAAGTATCTGCTGCTCCTGGACATCCGTAAGGAACATGTTAAGTTTTGGAGACCACAGATTTTGCTCATGGTCTCCAACCCGAGGACCAGTTGCCAACTCATCAAGTTCATCAATGACCTTAAAAAGGGTGGCTTGTACGTGCTGGGACATGTGGAGATTGGGGACCTTGGTGAGTCTGGGAGTTGCAGTGTCCCTGCTGGGCCTAACACATTGTAAAATGTGGGTACATTGGGGTTTTTTTTTTGCTTTAGCTAATGCCTTTTCAGTACTAGCTCAGGGTGACTTACTCTCAGGTACTATAAGTATTTCCCTGTCCGGAGGCAGTTCAAGTATCGAGGTCCTGGAGTGATTTTAATATTTGTTTTTCTGCTCAGTTATCTTTCCTTATTCAAGAAAAATGTAAAAACCTATCTTTTTAAGAAGTTTGTTAAAATTAGTTCTTGAATAAGATTCTGGGTTTTTTTTTTGTTTCCCAAGAGACACTCTTGGTTTTATTGTAAACCGCTAAGAACCTGAAGGTATCAGCAGTATAGAAGTATATTGTAATGTAATATAATGTAATGAGGTGCCCTGCCCAAGGTTACAAGGGGCAGCAGTCAGATTTAAAACCTGGCTTCTCTGGTTCTTAGTTCTTTACTGTAAGCACTAGACTAGTCCTCCACTCTGTGCTGTAGCATGGTGTGTGAGGAGTTTGAGATATGGATGAAGTAGGACTAAAATGAGGTGAAATGCAGGTGGGAGAGAAATGTGATGAGTTGAGGAAAAGATCAAATGGGGAGATGGAACCGGAGGAGTAATATGGAACGTGATGAGAGATGAAGCAGGAGCAAAGTGATAAAGGGGCATTGAGTTAAGAAAGGAAATGTAGGGAAGGACAGATGATATAGAAAAGGGAAAGGTGAAGAGGTTGGGTAAGTAGGGGAAAGGCAAAGGGAAACAGATGTAATAAGGATGGGAAAGTGAGGAGGAAATGAGGTGGAAAAAGATGAATTGAGGGGGAGAAGAGGAGGTGCAGGAATAGTAGCGAGATAGTATCTACTGTACCTGGAATGTAACATGCATTGAGCTACTACTGAAAAGGTGTGAACTAAATCAAAATCGGAAGGATAAAGAGATGGGGTCGGGATGTGGGGAAAATAATTGGTCATTCTAACTGGTCAGCTCTTCATTTCTTTCTGGCAGACTGTATGCCCTCTGATCCTGTCCAACCACACTATACCTTTTGGCTAAGCCTAGTGGACAAGGTCAATGTGAAGGCTTTTGTGGACCTCACCCTGTCTCCATCGGTCCGGCAAGGGACTCAGCACCTGTTGCGTATCACAGGCCTAGGTAAGCCCTACCAGTATGTAAGGCAGTGGATTCAATGCAATATGGGCACCAGCTGGTGTAGCAGTGATGCCTCTGTTTTCATGGCGGTCTCCCTCCATTTTCTGTAGAGCAACATAAAATAGACCAATAGTAATCTAAAAGTTCATAATAGCTAAAGTTGAAGAGAGAATCATTGAATGTATTTCCTAACCATTTTGATGGTTTTTATTACACAGGTGGCATGAAACCAAATACCCTGGTCTTGGGTTTCTATGATGACAGTGAACCAGAGGATTATTTCCTTCAGGACCCAGCCTTTGGCATGGGCCAGGAGAATGACCATTTCGGAGTAGATATCACTTCTCTGCAGGCTCATTTTTCCCCTGTCCGAGGTAGGGAAAGCCGCAAAGCCTTGGCACCTTCTGAGTATGTCGCTATTATCTCAGATGCCATCAAAATGCAGAAGAATGTCTGTCTGGCCCGCTATTTCTTCCTGCTGGACAAGAAGGAACTTTTTGCCAAAAGGCAGCCGGACAAACAATGCATAGATGTCTGGCCTCTCAACCTCCTGCGGCCGGATAGTACCAGCTATGTGGATATCTGCAGCCTCTTCCTCCTGCAGATGGCCTGCATCCTGACCATGGTAGCCTCCTGGAAGTCTGCCCGCCTGCGTATCTTCCTTTGCATTGAGTCTGGCGATAAGGGCTGGATCCGCAAAGAGGAAAAACTTAGAGAGCTGCTGACCAAGCTCCGCATCAGGGCCACCATCAAGATTGTGCCCTGGGACCAGGTGGTGGCCCTTCACTTGCAGAAGCAGCTGTGTCCTGAGGGGCAGGGGGAGGCCTTTGTCAACATGAATGTTATGCGGATATCAGATGAATACCTGCATGCTGTCAATGAGCTGGTGTTGCGGCAAGGTGGGGTTGCAGCTGTGCGCTTCCTCTACCTGCCCAGGCCACCTGCGGACACCTCTCAGTATGTGCGCTACCTGGAGCAGTTGGACATCCTGACAAAGGACCTGGGGCCTACATTAATGATTCATGGGCTCACTCCTGTCACCTGCACAGACCTTTAAGGTGGGGTGGATGCAGGTGTTTCTCCCCAGCACTATCACCTCCAGGCACCTTATACTGCTGTATGGCAGTAGTAAGATGGTCTGCAGCTCCCTATTCTCTCCACCTCCTATGAGTTGACAAATGGATTACAGAAAACTCTGTGTAACAAGGCTTTTTGATTTCCTATTGGTGGTGTTTCTGTCACTAATGAGCAAAACCATAGGTCAGAAACAGCAGCCAAATGGGGAGTCATGTTTGCTTTAACGGTGATTGTGGAGGGTCTTTGTACATCTTCGGGTGCCAAGGTGGGACACTGCAGCCAGGGCAAATTTATTATCCTTTAAAAAATTCTGCGCTCTCAGCTGCCTCTGGGAGTCTAAATCTGAGGTCAGTTGGGGAATATATCACAATTTGCAGCAGGGAAGGGCAAGTTGTGGAAGTGAATAAGACCAAACAGGAAATAATTTTCCTTGAGGAAAGATTCCCTTTGAGCCATTCTGGCTTTTACTCCAAACAGATAAGCCATAAACCATACTTTTACAAGAAAAGTGTAATTAAACCTGGATTGGCTTAGACTGTTCTATAATGGGAAACTTAAAATCTTTCAGTATGTAAAACTCGCCTACAGCAGTTTATGGTTCACTCTTGTGGCAAAAAAAAAAAACTGCTTCTCTTTGGATTGAAACACTGCCTTTAGCAATTCTTCGGTTTCCAGTAGATATCAATTAATTAAAAAATTTAATGACTAGGCACTTCCTGTAGTCAGAGTGGAGGAGGAGGAGGGAAAACTCCAATCTGCAGCCCCTTCCTTTTATGTTCTGCACTGTGCTTGTGAGCAGGACGAAGTCCCCAATCAATGACTTCTGAGGTGCTGCAAGAAATTGGCTTCAGGATTTAAAAAAAAAAAAAACATAAAAAATTATATACTGAGTTTCAAAGTTTTCTGTATCCCCCCACCAAAACTTTTTCTGTGGCAAAAATTGGGGAGAGACTTCTTAAAATTCAGTGGAAGGTACTGATTTTGAAAATGATTTCCATTATTTGGACATTATGTTGTCTTCCATTTTTTCTTAGTCCTACACATCCGTTTCTAGCGATGGTAGATGTAAAGGGGGAGGGAACTTGGAACTGTCCACAGCAGTAGACACAGTATAGTGTTTCAGGTACTGAAGGCAGATATGGATGGAATAAACATGTTTCCGTTGTTTTGATGAAGAGGGGGAATGAAGAGGCACCTGCCTTGGTTCTGCTGACCCGAGGCTAAAAAAAACGGATCAAATTTAGGCATGGCAGAAATAAGCATCAGAACTGCACTGCTGAGGATGGATGCAAGAACGATCAACTCAGATTTTCCTTTTTTTTTTTTTGCCTGACCTCCTTTTTGCCTCTTTTTGGGGAAAAACTTAACATGATCCATTGATGTCTTCCACAGCCCGTTCAGTAAAGTCAAGCTACACTTATTATTGGCACCTTTCTTGGTTTAAAGACACGAGAGAACAGGATTGTGTTTTCAATGTGTGTGGAATGAGAAAAACCACAGATGTTTGTGATTCGGATTTTTAACAAAAAAGCAATGGGGGGGGGGGAGCCTTCACTGTCTCTATTCAGAGTGCTGTCCCACAACTTTATTCCTTCCGTGTAGGTAGGTTCAGATGCCTCTCATATCCCCCTTCACCCACGGTTTGGGCTATGCTTCATTCCGTCAATGACTTACATCTTGGCTATGCTTCGTACACATACCTATATTTTGGTTGCACACAGTGAGGTTAACCTATATCTTGGTTGTGCCTCCATATTCCTCCTGTTGGGTTGAACACATGCCCACATACACTGTGGACTGTACCTCATAAACTGACTTTCAGTGTGGCCATGCCTTACACACTCTTTTGACACATAGTTGGGTTGTTTCTCACACACTCCTATTGACCTTCAGTCTAGGCTCTGCCTCACGTATTTAAATTGTCCATGCTTTGGGCTGCACCTCAGATGTTTTCATGGACAATTTCTCTGCCTAATGGAGGGAAGTTTCTCTTCTGGGAAAACAGGTGCCACGGAGACATGACAGTTTTAGGTGGAAGGTAACTCCTTCTGTTACACTCCTCTGTCTCCAACTCCATGGTCACCACCCTCCTTTTTATCTGTGTAAGAAAAGACCAGGGGTCTTAGATTTTATTCTCTTAGTTTTGTATTTAACAGGAGTAGGATGTTGGTACTGTCTCAATGTGTTCATTATAGTGCAGGTTGTGCTACTATTGGATGGAAGGATGGATACTAGATGGTGATTTCTATTTTGTATATTCCTACAGACTATGGCTGAAATGGTTTGTTTCTTTAGTGGGACATCCCTCACAAACCAGCACCAAGAGCTCTCCAGGAACTAGGGGTGGTGGGAGGATTGAGGTTTGTAACTGAACAAAACTGAAATTTGTGTCCTTTTATGCTAAAAGCAACAAATACAGAAGAACAAAAAAAAAAACCTCCGCGCAGGTCAAGCAAAGCAAAAACTCACAGCGGAGACAAAAAAAGATGATGACAAAAAAACTCTAATGATCTCAGAGTTCACATCAAAAGTTTATTGCTAAAACCTGGACTCGACATGAGTCGTGTTTCGGCCGCTCAGGCCTGCCTCAGGAGTCCCTGTAATTTTTTGACGTCTTGTGATGGTGTTCGTCAGTGTTTGGCGACATACATTCAAGTCAAGTTTATCTTTGAATTGGTATTCCATTCTAATATACAATTCTGAGGAACCGTTTCGAAATTGCCACATATATATAAATTACAGGGACTCCTGAGGCAGGCCTGAGCGGCTGAAACACGACTCGTGTCGAGTCCAGGTTTTAGCAATAAACTTTTGATGTGAACTCTGAGTTCATTAGAGTTTTTGTCATCATCCTTTTTGTCTCCGCTGTGCCTTTTTGCTTTTATGTTGAAATACACTGACACGAGCACTCAATGAGAGAGATGTTGCTTTACTAGATGTGATAACGAAGGATGGTTTTAGGTAAAAATTGTAGGGCGTGGGAACAAGAGCATTTTCTGTATCACTGATTTTGCCTTGTGAAAGATCTTGAAACTATAAGGTACACTGGGTGTACTGTGTGTTAATTTGGAGATGATGGGGAGAACCATATTTCCCAACTACCCTGTGACCTTTGCCATTTGAATAGAGGTGGGTGGATCTATCAACCATGTTCCAGGTACTGTTGTTTTTCTTTAGCTATACTTTGCACAGAAATGTCATGTGTTAGCAATAAGAGAGCTGCCGGTAATGTCACCCGCTCAGATACCACAAGGATAATTTTTTTTTCTTGCTGCACCCCAATCACTGGGGGTGATCAAATGCCTCCAGTTTTATTTAAGTTCTGGGCCTGGTTTTTGTTACCACGCAACCAGTGCCTGCTTGCCAGGGTAGTTCTAGCTGGTTCCTTCAGAGCTACGCATTCCATTATGGGGCAAGAGCAAGATTGTATGGCCTGTCTTGAAAAATGAAGTTACCTGGTGGTCATCAACTGCCTTTATTTTTATTTGTCAGGTCAATAATGGATGTTTGGCTTTCTTTGGTAAGAAGCTGTTTTCCTGGTTGTATAGCTGGTCTATATTTCCTGTAGAACAGTTAATATCAAAGTTGAGTCAACAGTGTGTGCACCAGGAATGATTAGCACCCTATGCCACCTTGCACAAAAGAGTTTACAGCAACGCTTCCCAAACCTGTCCCAGTGACTACACAGACAGGCACATTTTCAGGATAGCTATACAATGAATATGCGGAAGATAAGTTTGATCAGGGGTGAGCAACCTCAGTCCTCCAGGACTGCAACTCAGTTGGGTTTTCAGGATTTCACCTCCATTTCATTGGGAAAATCCTAAAAAACCCAAACGGGTTGTGGCCTACGAGGCCCAAGATTGCCACCATTGGCTTAGACTGCCCCTCAACATATCCAAATTTGTCATGTATGGTCAGTGTGGGTAGGTATGCTGATGTTTCTACTGGCTATGGAATCATCAGGGTAAGTTTGAGAAGCTCTGGCTTACAAATAAGGCAAAAAAATAAAAAGTGAGGAGGCTGGGGCGGAGGGTGGTTGGCTTTGTCAACTAGGGAAATGCTTAGAGAGATGACCCCAATTCAATTATTTTTATAAAATTTCCCTGCTCTCTGCTGTTATGTTTCTTGGGGCAATTATCAGATCACCTGGAGGCAGGTTCTCTATGCAGGAGTGAAATAACTTCCAATTCTCTGGCCCCTCTTGGATAACTGGGTTGGATATTCAGTGGGGAAGGAATGGAAAGAGAAATATCAGGTAACAAAATCCAAGATGGGTCTAGGGGAGAGGAAGAACCAAGGGTATTTAGAGAAAGAACAGAAAATAGAATTAAACCAAATGAACTTCAGCATTGCATAGGAATTGTCGATAAAATGCTTCTTAAGAAAAAAGTTAAATAAATCACTGACATGCCATCCTCATATTTCCTGTTTGCAACAACTGACTTGAACAATAAAGGCAATGACTAACTTATTATAAAATGTATCTTTTTCATACATGTTTTGTAATGCCGCCACAAACCCCAGTATGTTATGAACAAGGACAGAAGTATGTTAATGTGCTACAATTTTGTTTGTTAAAGAGGGAAAAAATGTTTTTATTTCAAAAGATGAACAAACAGAATAAACTAATTACTGACAATGAAAAAATAAGCATGTGTGTCATTGGAAAGGTAGGGGTGGACAAGAGATTTGTTTTTTTTTTTACAAGGTCATGAAGCCAGTGAGGTGTGCTAGCTCAAGTATATGTCTCCCGTAAAAGATACCACAGTTTCCAAAGACTGCAAAATCAAATGAAACATTACACTGCATGTATACTACTACTAACAGAAGAGTCGCCCCCTGCTGGTCTCCACACAGCTTCTGACTGATAAGAGTAACCCTGGCTACCTGCACTCCCTTAACAGCTTCTGACCTATAGAAGAGAACCCCCTTTCAGAATTTCTGAGATGCATACAGACTGTTTCCTTTGGGACAAATCAGTGATGGTTTGGTTTTTTTTTTTTTACATTTGTACCCCGCGCTTTTCCCACTCATGGCAGGCTCTATGCGGTGGGCAATGGAGGGTTAAGTGACTTGGCCAGAGTCACAAGGAGCTGCCTGTGCCGGGAATCGAACTCAGTTCCCCAGGACCAAAGTCCACCACCCTAACCACTAGGCCACTCCTCCACTGTTGCTACTATTTGAGATTCTACATGGAATGTTGCTATTCCACTAGAAGTCGGCCCTTGCAGATCACCAATGTGCAGGACGTCAGACTCACAGAAACAGAAGCCTGCGTAGCCTTCTACATGGAATGTTGCTAGTGGAATAGCAACATTCCATGTAGAATATCCAACAGTAGCAACATTCCATGTAGAATCTCCAATAGTATCTATTTTATTTTTGTTACATTTGTACCCCGCGCTTTCCCACTCATGGCAGGCTCAATGCGGCTTACATGGGGCAATGGAGGGTTAAGTGACTTGCCCAGAGTCACAAGGAGCTGCCTGTGCCTGAAGTGGGAATCAAACTCAGTTCCCCAGCACCAAAGTCCACCACCCTAACCACTAGGCCACTCCTCCACTCCACTCAAATGTTTAATATTAATTGGTGCATACCAGCTTGATTGTGTTCTCTAACTTAGAAGTATGAGTGACACCAATAGGTATCCAATCAGGAAGTTGCTAGAAATGTAGAAAAAACATTGGAAATTAGGGAGGCTAACCAAGTGTGGAACACAATAATAATGGGTGATTTCAATTAGATATTGACTGGTTAAATGTAACATCAAGGCATGCTAGGGCGGTAAAATTCCTTGATGAAATCAAGGACTGCTTTATGCAACAGCTAGTACAGGAGACAACAAGAGGAGGAAAAATTCTAGACCTAGTCCTTAGTGGAGCGCATGATCTGGTGCAGGAGATAATGGTGCTGGGACCGCTTGAACAGTGATCATAATATGATCAGATTTGATATCTGCTTTGGAGTAAGTACACAAAGGAAATCCAAAGACTACAATAAAATAAGAAAAACAGTGGGAAAAAAAACTTAGAGGAGCAGCTGCAAAGGACTTAATTTTACATTAGGCGTGGATGCTGTTCAAAAATACCATCCTGGAAGCCCAGGCCAAATATATTCCGTGTATTAAAAAAAGAGAAAGGAAGACCAAACGACAGCCGACATGGTTAAAAAGTGAGGTGAAGGAAGCTATTAGAGCTAAAAGAAAATCCTTCATAAAATGGAAGAAGGAACTGACTGAAAATAATTAAAAAAAAAAAACAGCATAAGGAAGGCAAAGAGGGACTTTGAAAAAAAAGATTGCGTTGGAGGCAAAAATACATAATAAAAATGTTTTCATGTATATTAAAAGCAATAAGCCTGCAAAAAAATCGGTTGAACCGCTAGATGACCGAGGGATAAAAGGGGCAATCAGGGAAAATAAAGCCATAGCGGAGAGATTAAATGCATTCTTTGCTTCAGTCTTCACTGAGGAAGATGTCAGAAATGGTATTCAAAGCTGATGAGTCAGAGAAACTGAATGAAATTTCTATAAACCTTGAGGACGTAATGGTGCAATCTGACAAACTGAAAAGTAGCAAATCTCCTGGACCAGATTAGGGGGGAACTATTCTAAGGTCTATGTGTCTCTCTTTATCCTATCTTCATTCACCATGCTCTTTGGTCACCTAGTCTCCTTTTGTTTTGTTTTTTTTAGCCCATTCCACCTCGTCTGTCTCCCTCCTCCCTTATATCAGCCACTCCTAGCCCTATCCCTCATCCTAGGGGCAGCAGAATGCCCTTTAGTTTGGGGGTGCCCAAGCTTAACCACCAACCCTTCCCTATCATCCCATAGCCCCCTCCCCCATGATTTCCAGCATATCTCCTTCCTGCCCTCCTAACACCCCCACCACCAAGCCCCTTCCCTCCCTCTCACTCCCCATGGTCTCCAGCAACTCTCTCTTCTGCCCGTTCCTTCCCAGTATGGTTTCTAGCATTTCTCTTTCCCTCCCTCATTGGCATTCGGCATCACTCCTTCCTTATCCCTCACCCATAATGCCAGGCACTTCCTCTTCTTCCCCCACCCCAAGCATCATCTCTCTCCTATACTGCCCCACCACCACCAGGCATTTATTTCCTTACCTCACTCTCCCAGAGCAACAATTCTATGGGCTGCCTAAGTGGCATGGCGTGGGGCTTTTGACCATCTGCGCATGTTTTAAGATCTGCCGGCTCCCAATGCCTATTATGTAACTGTTAAGAGTCACAGAATAAGGTAACATAGTAGATGACAGCAGAAAAAGACCTGTACGGTCCATCCAGTCTGCCCAACAAGATAAACTCATATGTGCTACTTTTTGTATATACTTGACTTTGATTTGCATCTGCCATTTTCAGGGTACAGACCGTAGAAGTCTGCCCAGCACTAGCCCCACCTCCCACCACTGGCTCTGGTGGGAATAAACCGGCTCTAAGGAAATAAACACCTCGCACTGAAAGAGGCAGAGAAAAAAATGGGGGGGGGGGGGGAGTTATCATGGCATCTGTGGCTCCCCCTGTTCCTAGGCCTCACCCCATCTAGCCCTCACTACCCAGGAAGACAATCAGCAGCCACCCCCCTCCCCAGCCTTGCACTCCAGGCAGCCACCCTCTCCCTCTCCTCCTCAGTCTTGTGCCCCATCAAGCCAGGAGCCTCTACCCCCTTCTGCCCCACTAGCTGTCCATGGATGTTTGCATATAGAGGTTTGGAATATGTCATAAATTTTTACTTGCCTGGTGATAAACATTTGCTAGAACTTGTACTTTTGAAATTTAGATTTTGTTAAAATCCAATTTTCTCCAAAGGAGTAGAGGTGTGGTAGCCGCGTTAGTCCACTTTTTAATGGTAATCAATAGAAATAAAACATGGAAAAGAAATGATACCTTTTTTATTGGGCATAATGTATTAAGTTATCTTATTTTCTTTTCCATGTTTTATTTTGTTTATATTGATTACTTCCAAAGGAGTGAATGCAATAACAGCGTTCATTCTAAGAATATTTTGTTTCTGGGCTGTAATTGTTACATGTAGAGAAGGGGCTTTGGAAAGCTCATGTACTCGCCATTTTTAAGTAATTGTTGTGTGCATATAATGAAAAGTGTCACAACTTGCAAAGAGTTCAACTTCCTCTTCAGGGCATCGCATGGCTCTGCGGAAGTCTGAGCCATCTACTGCAGAAAATATCATGCTAGCCTTGTGAGATTTGAAGCCAGCGAAAGAATTCTTGCATCACCTGCCTCAGACTTATGCAACACAGAGAAAAGGAATTTCCTGCTGCAGCACTGTGAGCTGAAAACTGGCAAACAAAAATCACAGGCACCAGGGACAAATTTCTAGTCACCATGGCAACCTGGCACCTGGGATTTGTCGCGCTCTGCAGGTAGTGGTGATTGAGGATTCCTTTCTGAGGGATACATATGTTGTGGGAAATGTGCTGTGTACCTGGTGCAAAGGTACCAAGACCTGAGATGTTATGAACAGTTTGCAGAGACTCAAGGAACTGACTTATCTGGTGTTGCTCATCATGAATGATACGGCTTGGTATCCCACCAAATATATCAAAAGTGAATTAACGGCTCTGGGAGAGAAGATGAAACAGTACATAGGCGATGATCTCATCGATCCTTCCTGACAAGGGTAAAGGCAAAACGGAGGCTCCCATCCTGAAAGTGAACTGAGCAGATAGTGGCATCGAGTGTGTTTCTGAAATATGGGATGATTTTCCAAGTGCTGCTGAGCAGAGATGGAGGCCACCTATTAAAAAAAAGAATCAAACTAAAAGATTTGGGCTCCTTTGCTCTCTACCTTAGTGTGATGAAGACTGATAATGATTTTGTTCCAGTGTAGAGGAAGTGGTGTGGGTCTACGGGATGTGGGACAGGTTCTTGGGTGTTGGGAAGGGCTTGCTTTTCATTTTGTCATCTCACTTAAATACAAAAAGACGGGAATATTGATATATAAGATGAAGCCACTTTTGGTGGGCTCCTCAGCTGTAATGAATCTGCATATTATGTGGTTTTCCACTGTTAATGTTTGCTACTGTATGTCTTGTGGATTTATTCAATAAAGCTTCCTGTTAAAAAAAAAAAAAAAAAAAAAAAAGAGAGAGAGAGCCTGGCTAACCTACTGCAGAGGGCTTTAAACTAGGAGCATCCAGGAATGGGTAAACATACACCACAGTGGTGGAGTAGCCTACTAACCCGGGGAATTTTGATTTCCACTGCACCTCCTTGTAATCCCCGGCCAAGTCACTTAACCCTACATGACCCCAGGTACAAAACTTAGATTGTGAGCCCACCGAGGACAGAAATAAATATCTGCAAATATTTGTAAAACACTTTGGTTGTACCCACAGAAAGGCAGTATATCAAATCCATGACCCTTACCACATGTAAGTAAAACTTAAAATACCTCTATAGAACTGAGGAAAAAAAAGAACATCTGACCGTGGGATAGCAAGGACTGAATGGGTCCTCCCTATAACATCTCTCTGAAGGTAGTGGGGACTGGGGGAAGAGGAGGAGGAAGAAGAAGAATCCCATAAGAGCTCCAGTAAACAAATCCTGCAAAAAGTGAACACATTGCAGAGCTCTACGCAGAAAATCTGTCACATACTGAAATGCAAAATATCATGTCCCAAAGCTGACCTACTTACAATTAATAAATTCAGCAAAAAAACGTTTGTTATCTGGCCGTTGTTTTGGTCCCAGCATCTCTTTTTTTTTTTTATTCTTTATTTATCTTTTTAATCAAATTTACAAGCTATAATACTTGTACAAGAAAAACAGATTAATATGATTACAAAGAAATTTTCTTAATCAGAAATTATACAGGAAAGAGAAAAAAAGCATCTTGTTTTAGACCACCATAACGGGGGGAGTATGCCGATAACTTTAGGAGAAAAGAAACAGGAATATATAATAATGAAGTAAGGCTTAACGGATATTACCACTATAATCTTCAATACATTCCCTAAAGAAAGTACAAATTGGTTTCAAACATCTTTCATAATATTCTTTTGTGCAATAAATTGTTTTAAGTGATCCGGTACAAAGAAAACATATTTTATATCCATATATTTTACAATGCATTTGCACGGATAATTTAAATTGAAGGAAGCCCCCAATGACAGAACTGCTGGTCGTAAGGTCAAAAACTCCTTTCTTTGCTTTTGTGTATTTTTGGTAACGTCCGGGAAAACCCATATTTTCCCCCCATAAAAGGGGTTTTGTAAATTTCTTAGAGCCAGTTTCCTCACTAGCTCCAAGTCTTGTTGAAACACAAATGATACCAAAAGGGTTTGCCTATTAGTTATAGATGTCAAAGATGTTTCCAAAAGTTCTGATACACTTATATCAACTTGCGGAGTCTGTAATTCAACATTTGATCTATTTGTTGGTAAGTAATAAATTTTACTCAATGGTGGAAT
Organism: Microcaecilia unicolor; assembly: GCF_901765095.1. NCBI lineage: Eukaryota > Metazoa > Chordata > Amphibia > Gymnophiona > Siphonopidae > Microcaecilia > Microcaecilia unicolor. The sequence goes on from NC_044044.1 coordinate 14,399,716, forward strand.
ATTATCCGATGCAAACTTTAAATTTTCCACCAAAAATCTTTTGAAAATATCCATAGGTGAATATACTGATGTCCTGGGAAAGTTTAACAATCGAAGATTCAATCTTCGATTAAAATTTTCAAAATATTCAAGTCTATTGTGAATCTGTGTATTATCTTGAATCAATTTTACAGTTGTTTCTTTCAATTTGGTGGAGTCAGTTTTCAAAAGGCTTATTTGCTCATTGACCTCATTTTTCATTGTGGCAAATGCAGTATTTAAAGTTTGTACCTTTTCAGTCAGGAAATCGATCTTATTTGTTGAAATCCTCATCGTATTATCTAAACGCTGGAGCACTTCCCATATCGTCTCCAGCGTGACCTTTGCATTCGAGGCCGTTGATGTTAATGGACTCTCCTGAGTAGCTATAAAGCTCTCTGGCTCCGTTGGCATGGAGGCCCCGGGAGGCAAACCGACTTTCTGGCCCAACGGTAGAATGCCTACTCCGACTTCCGGTCTTGGCGTTTCACCCCCGAAGTCGATCGCCGCCGGTTGCAAAGGTGGGCAAATAGTTGGAGGAGACAACGAGGTGTCTATCCCTAAGATTTCGGCGTCTCCTACCGCCGTAATATCAGCAGGGCCTCCAACCTGAGCAGTGGAATGTCGCAATAGAAACTGATCAAGCTTCTGCTGGACGGGCGTTGATGTTAGCACCGACTGGGCCGCCGGTCTAACGGTCCCTTTTCTCTTGGTGTGCGGCATCATAAAGGTAAGGAACCAGGAAAAATCTTTAATGAGGAAAAAAAAATAAAACACCAAGAGAATTTCAAACTCCAGCAGCGTTGAGTTAGTCACCTATGCGAACAGATGGTACCGCCGCCATCTTGCTCCTCCGGTCCCAGCATCTCTTTACGCTCTTTCCAGGGTCTCCTGTCCTTTTGACACTTCTCTATAGCCGCTATTTTCTTCTGTGTCCCTATCCATCCTATCCAGCATCCCTGCCCCCTGCTCTTGCTCCATGTTCAGCAACAGTCCTCTTTGTCCACATCCTCCCTCTCTATATCCCTTTCCCTATGTTCCCTTCATGGTCTGCATTTCCTTTCTGTGTCCCTCCCCATGTCTAGCTTTTCTCCTCTCTCTTCCCTTCCTCCTTCAACACTCAACTATGGTTCAGCCTCTCTCTCCCCCTCCCCTTTGTTCCAGGTCTTCTCTCTTTCTACTCTCTTATTCCCCCCATTATTTCCAGCATCTTTCCCCCTCTCTCCCCACCTGGAGGTTCGGTATTTCTCTAATTATTTTCTCCTCCCTCTTTTCCTACATATGCCCGGCATGTCTCTACCCTCCCAACCTAACATGCTTGGAAAAATAAAGCCCCCAGATAACGAAAGTAGAAAAAAAGTGTTATTTTTAATTTATTTGCTGGAATAGGTTAGCTTTGGGAAATGTAGAAAAAACTGTGATCAATCCCTGCGGCACACCACTGATAACATCCCTTTCCTTGGAGCAAGCTCCATTTACCACTACCCTCTGTCTCCTCCCATTTAACCAGTTTTTAACTCAGTCAGTCACTTTAGGTGCCATACCGAGAGCATTCAGTTTATTATCAGTCACCTGTGTGGAACCATGTCAAAGGCTTTGCTAAAATCCAAGTAAACCACATCTAGCACCCCTCCCACATCCAATTGTTTTGTCACCCAGTCAAAGAAACCAATCAGATTTATCTGATCGTCTTAGGGTCATTCCACGTCAATTGGTCTGATTTCAGAGAAGTGCCCTGCTCGACCATCACGGATTTCGAACACTGCTAAAGTTTTACGTTCACCGATGCAATACTTGCTGAGATATAGTAATCTGACCCCATACGGCAGCCTTCTATGGTATGACTCCAAGATTTCGACAACTTTGAGACACTGTATCTCCGGCAATATTTTGTTGAGAGACACAAAACTTGGCCATCTTGTACAACTTTTTGCGCTCTATTAAACAAAATAATAAAAAAAATCTTCATGAGCGATTTCCGTGAAGAAAACTTGGAGCAAACTTGGTCCGAAAAATTTGCAGCATGAAAAAATTGTAAAGTTTGGCTTTTTATATCTCTGGAATTAGAGGTGTGATAAACGTGAATCTTTGCACACAACAACTTATCAACACAAAGTTTTCGAATACAAAATTTCATTCTCCTAATATTTTCCATTAGTTCACAAATTGAGTGTAAAGGTGATGATTTTTGCAAAAATGCCAAAAATAGGGTATTTTTAGCCCACTTTTACAAAAAAAAAAAAAAAAAAAGACCTGGAAACTCTTTTTAATCATTTTCATTAGAAACAGCATGTTTCAAACCCCTTAAAAAAGTAGTGTTGGTTTTTCATCGCTGGTATATAAGGCCCTAGAAATGATGAAAATGATGACAATATTGTTTGTTTGTTTTTTAAATTAGCATGTTGATGGAAGAATAGTTTCCTTAAACAGCAGAACAGATCATGAATACCAGTTGGTAGCTATAGAATTTTGTTTATTTATATATGCTTTATACAATGCAATGCTGCTAGGAGCCTTTATCAGTGAAGATTTCACTTGTAGTATATCATCCGTACATCTATGCAGATAGTAACATAGTAGATGACGGCAGAAAAAGACCTGCACGGTCCATCCAGTCTGCCCAACAAGATAACTCATATTTGCTGCTTTTTGTGTATTCCCTACTTTGATTTGTACCTGCGTTCTTCAGGGCACAGACCGTATAAGTCTGCCCCGCACTATCCCCGCCTCCCAACCACCAGCCCCACCTCCCAACCACCGGCTCTGGCACAGGCACAGACCGTATAAGTCTGCCCAGCACTATCCTCACCTCCCCACCACCAGCCCTGCCTCCCAACCACCAGCTCTGGCACAGACCGTACAAGTCTGTCCAGCACTATCCCCGCCTCCCAACCACCAGCCCCGCCTCCCGATCTTGACTAAGCTCCTGAGGATCCATTCCTTCGGCAAAGGATTCCTTTATGCTTATCCCACGCATGTTTGAATTCCGTTACCGTTTTCATTTCCACCACCTCCCGCGGGAGGGCATTCCAAGCATCCACCACTCTCTCCGTGAAAAAATACTTCCTCACATTTTTCTTGATGATGTCACGATATACATCCCATTGAAACACGATCTAACTGAAATCACAAATGAAATCAAATACAGCTTCCAAATAATGAACTCATGGGCGGACGCATTCCAACTAAAGCTAAACGCAGAAAAGACACAATGTCTCCTCATATCCTCACAATATAACACAAACAAACCCAATACCATAAACACTCCAGATTACACCCTTCCGGTCTCTGACAGCCTGAAAATTCTGGGAGTCACAATTGACCGAAATCTCACACTCGAAGGCCATGCGAAAAATACAGCAAAGAAAATGTTCTATTCAATGTGGAAACTTAAAAGGATCAAACCTTTCTTCCCAAGGGAAATATTCCGCAGCCTGGTACAATCAATGGTGCTAATCCCATCTAGACTACTGTAATGCCATTTATGCCAGATGCAAAGAACAGATCATTAAGAAGCTTCAAACCGCTCAAAACACAGCAGCCAGACTCCTATTTGGGAAAGCGAAATACGAAAGCGCCAACCCCCTAAGAGAAAAATTACATTGGCTCCCATTAAAAGAACGAATTGCATTCAAAGTTTGCACACTGGTCCACAAAATTATTCACGGGGAAGCCCCGAGCTATATGTCAGACCTTATAGACCTGCCTACTAGGAATGCAAAAAGATCAGCACGCACATTCCTCAATCTCCACTACCTCAACTGTAAAGGACTAAAATACAAATCCACATACGCAACCAGTTTCTCCTACATTTGCATGCAAATATGGAACGCACTACCGAAGGCCATAAAAACTACGCAAGGCCTAACTATCTTCTGAAGGCTACTGAAAACTGACCTGTTCAAGAAGGCATACCATAAACATCCATCCTAAATACTAAATAATAAGCCTGAACATGAACTAGATAAAACCGAACTGTTATCACCAGACCGACTAACCTTAATGCTACTAATGAACAAGCACTAACACCTTAATTCTTATGCCGAATATGATTTCTATATAATTGATGACCTAACGAATGTTACAATCCAATCTATCACTCAGGAACCTATATGCAATACCATAATGTATTCTTCTTTACCATGTATGTATGCACCTTAATGCAACGCCTTTTGTAATTCTGTACCCGGAAATGGCGATCGCCATTACGGCATAATGTAAGCCACATTGAGCCTGCAAATTGGTGGGAAAATGTGGGATACAAATGGTACAAATAAATAAATACATAAAAGCTTCCATATCTATTCACTCTGTCTCCCAGGGTATGAATGCCACAAATAAATAAATAAATTCCCTGGTACCTGGGTTTCCCCAAAAGAAGCACATTTTAAAATCCAACGTGCATGGTCAGCCCAAAATAAAGACTTCGTGGAAGAACTTGAATAGTTATGAAAACGTAAAAAAAAAAAAAAAAAAAAAAAGAGGTCCAAAACATTGCCTGTGAAATCTTACAAAACGTCGATTAAAATCCCCTATTCTCACAAGTCTACAATACGTGATTTCTATGGGAACTGGGACTTTAAAAGCCAGGAAAAAAAAAATCCGCGAGTAGTAGCAAATATAAGTCTCATGGCACCAGACACAAGTCCTGGTTTCGACTAAACTTCCGCGTGTACAAGGCCAGCCTTACTTTTTTTTTCATCACAACACAAGTGCTACCCCTTCTCTCTTCTCTTTTGGACCTCACCCAGGTGGGTGGGTCCGGCCAGGGGGCGGGTCCTTCTTTCTACTGCGTCCCTCCCCTCCCGCCTATGCGGAAAGGACAAACCGGAAGTACGTCGGCATTAAGGCAGGAAGAAGGCCCTCGTGGCCGCGCGGCAGAGCTGTGAAGGCGGGCGCCGTGTACAGGAGCAGGAGACCCGTGGCGGTTGGTGCATTTATGCCTCGAAGTCTTCGACTTTATTCAAACGAACTACTGCCTCGAGTAAGTAGATATCATGATGTAATTGGTGGGGAGGGAGAGAGGCAACATAATTTAAGAATTTCCGTTTTCAAATGTTGAGCTTTGTTTGGAATTGGTATTGAATGTAATAAACCCTGTTCTCAAATTTAACACGGGGGGGGGGGGGGGAAATGCTGCCAGACTGATGTATTGCCCCCCCCCCTGCTTTTTTGGTTCATATGTTGGAGATTCCAGTCTGTAAAATAGCTGTTGTTCATGCTGGATGTCTGCCTTATATATTTTCCAACAGGAAGTCTTTTCTTATTTCCTGTTGGAAAATACATGTGAGATGGACATCAGTTTTGGAAGTTATAAGCTGGGCATCTCTATTCTGCCTTGGACATTCTTTTGAAAAAGCCCCACTATGGTATCAAAGGTGGCCTACGTTCACTCAAAACACAATAGCTCATTGCAGGCTTATTTTACAGGAAGAGCTTTACCTGATGTTTTGTATTTATCAGATGCATGGGGTGAATGTTTTTTTTTTTTTTTCTGTATTTGTTTTTAACAATGTATGTTACTATTGTAAGCTGCCAAGAACTTTCTGGATTGTAAATAATGTAAATAAATTATTAAAAGAAAAACAGGAGCTGGATATCCTGATGGAACTAGGACTAATATCCAGTCTTCTGTGCATGTTCCTGCAGGGAGCCTGGATTATGCCCTGATCTGTTCTCTGAAGGGACCAGTCAGGACAGATGATGACTCCTTGAAAGATTCCTTCCATTCTCGTTTACATCCTTGGCTGTTGGGAGATAAAGCAACATAACAAGGATACTTAGCATTAGGTAGTACAATACAGTGGAGGAGTGGCCTAGTGGTTAGGGTGGTGGACTTTGGTCCTGAGGAACTGAGTTCAATTCCCGGCACAGGCAGCTCCTTGTGACTCTGGGCAAGTCACTTAACCCTCCATTGCCCCATGTAAGCCACATTGAGCCTGCCATGAGTGGGAAAGCGCGGGGTACAAATGTAACTAAATAAATAAAAATAAATACAATCTCTGGTGATGTGAAGGAGGACTATGTAGGAGACATGTTAAAAGTTTGATGTTACCCTCTTGCACCATGGATATATCCTCAGGGCTGTGTGTCAAGGAGTGTAAGAACAGAACTACAGTTATTGGTGATTTCTTTATTAGGGACTGGGTACCTAGCAGCCATAAGGATTACTTGGTAACTTGCCTGCTTTGTGCAAAGGTATCTCATGCACCACCAAGATTTTAGAGAGTGCTTGGGAGGAGTTGGCTGTTGTGGTCTACTTGGACTCCAGTGCCACACAGAGGTATGGAAGCTAAATTACTCCTGGGGAATTTTGTACAGAATTCTGTACCATCAAAAGCAGTGGCTTTCCCTGCTCCCTTCCTGTCCACTTACTAATTATGATTGTGTGGCAAGAGGGGGAGATGATCAGTTGTACACTGGGCTGTCATCTTTTTCTGCTTTATTAAGCAACTACTTATTTGAACTGAGCAACTAGGAATGCCTCACAATTCAAATAAGCATTTTGGCACAGGATGGCATAGCCCAGTGTACAACTGTTCACCACCTCCTCTTATGCTGCAATGGGAGGAGGCAGGCTGGAGTAACCTGGGGGAAGGAACATCATGGGAATGAGTGTGGCGCAAGCTGGAAGAGAGTGTGCTATGGAGGTAGGGAGCTGAAGCAAACTAGAGGAGGGTGTGCACCAGGGATGGGATCTGGAGCAAGCTGGAGGGTGTGCCACAGAGGGTGAGGCAGAAAGCAGAGGTAAATTTATGTGCCTGGGGGAGGAGGAGGAGAAAGAAGGAAAGATGAGTTTATGTGCTGAGTGGGGAAGGGGAGAAAGAGGGAGAGGTGGGGATTTCTGTCTTGGGGGAAGGGAGACTTTTGAGATATAATTTAAGGGGATCTTACTGGGAGATAGGGGGAGAAGAGGGACCTAGGAGCAGAGAGAAACCTAAAAAATAAGATGGGAGTTAGAATATATTATTAGGAAAGGAATGGAAAACAAAAATAAGGACGTTATAATGCCTTTGTATTGCTTCATGGTGCGACTGCATCTCGATTGTTGTGTTCAATTCTGGTCACCGCATCTGAAAAAAGATATAGTGGAATTAGAAAAGGTACAGAGAAGGGTAACAAAAAGGATAAAAGGAATGGGACGACTTCCCTATGAGGAAAGGCTAAAGCGACTAGGGCTTGGAGAAAAGACGGCTGAGGGGAGATATGATAGAGGTCTATAGAATTAATGAGTGGCATGGAAAGGGTAGATGTGAGTCGCTTGTTTACTCTTTCCAAAAATACTAGGACTAGGGGGCATGCAATGAAGCTACAAAGTAGTAAATTTAAAACAAATCGGAGAAAAAGTTTCTTCACTCAACATGTAATTAAATTCAGGAATTCGTTGCCAGAGAATGTAGTAAAAGCATTTAGCTTAGCAGGATTTAAAAAAGGTTTGGATGGCTTCCTAAAGGAAAGGTCCATAGACTATTATTAAAATGGACTTGGGGAAAATCCACTGATTTCTAGGATACGCAGTATAAAATGTATTGTACTTTTTTGGGATCTTGCTGGGTACTTGTGACCTGGATTGGCCACTGTTGGAAACAGGATGCTGGGCTTGATGGACCTTCAGTCTGTCCTAGTATGGAAATACTTATGTGCTTATGAACATACTAGGGGAAGGGAGGGGGTTCTAGATGAACTGGGGAGGATAGAACCTGGAGAATATTTCTTGGGAGGGTTGAGCCTGAGGAGATAAGAGTCTAGGGAAAATTTCAGACTTGGTTTAAGAATTGGCCTTTATCATTGGAGAATTCTGCACAAATATTTTTAAAATTTAGTGGCAATATTAAACTTGTGGAAAATCCTACATTATTTTTTTTTTGCAAAATTCCCCCAGGAGTACCTGCTGGGTAGGAAACTAAACTCCAGAGAACCTCTAGGATAGCATTCTCGGAAATGCTCTGTGTTCCATGTTGCAGGACTCCAGAGGCAGGCTTTTTGCTGCCTCCGTGCATGAATGAAAGGCTTTTAGATCATTAGGAACTTAGAAAAGGCAGATCCTGTTCTGCAGGAGAGTATATGTTGTGTTGGAAATGCAGGTAAGAAGTTTGCTTTGGGGAATACTACTTGTACTGTTCCATTAATTGAGGGGATTATTCAAATATCTGTGGATAGGATGTAGTTACCCAGCACCTGCAGTGGAGAGAATGAGAAAAGGACTGAATCAGAGTGAAAAAGTGAAGGTAGAGAAAAGCGGGAACTTGAATGGAAGTGAAAGGAGTGGTATAGGAGTGAAAATCTACCTGCCTTACCTGCTGTCTGCTCAAATGTGCATAGTTACAGCTCTGGCTGCCACTGTTGCTGTAGCAAACATCTCCGCAGCACCAGTAAATGAACATAGCACAGCCACTCACAGGAGGCATTTCCTGCTCTGCGAGATTGTCTTCTGGCTAACACTGCCATAGAAACTACTTGAACAACAAGGCTTTGATCTGAGAGAGCTAGATTAGGAATTGTAAGGTGATATTCTAGATGAAAATTTAAATCTAGTCCTAGAGAATATGATGCAATAACTTAGAAAAATTGATCCAGGCATTTGGGGAAGCAAGATAGAATGTAAGGAGCCGGGAATTGGTGATAAGAGGAGAAGGGCATAGGGTTCAGGAGGAAGCGTGTAAGGCATGTTGAGAGAGCAAAGGTAATGAAGAATTGCAGCATGAACACACTTATAGGTGAGTAAAAGAAGACTGAACAGAATTGGGGGATAGGGAGCCAGTGTCATAATTTGAGAAGGTTTACATGGTTATAGTGATGATGGTGGAATGGTAGTTGTGTAGCTGACTTTTGAATAGACTGCACTGGTGAAAGATGGTGTAATGAGTCCTATGAGGAGCAAGCTGCAGTGGTATAAGTGAGAGGTGATGAAGTGGATAAGGGTTCTGAGGGTGAAAAATGGGGAAGAGGGTTTGTTGGGAAAACGAGAAGTTCTTGTCAACAGCAGATAAATTCAGAGACTTGCGGGTTGTGACGCTCTGTCATATAGGATGGTTATGCACCTTGGCCAACCAGCCAGTATTCTCTATCTCCAGCAGGCGGATGGATGGTGTCTCTCAAGCTCCTGGCTTCGTCTTCTGGATTGTTCCTGTTCTGGATTTCCCAGTTCATGGTGGGCAAGCCATCCCTATGTCGGGGCACTGCTTGGTCTCTGCCTTTTGTCTTCCAGTTGGCATTGGATGTAGGAAACATCTCCTATGTGGGAGCAGTACGGTTCCATCTTTGGTTGGGCGGCATGGCTTCGTTTTATGGAGGGCTTCTCCATGCTTGGTAACCGAGCATGCAACTGTTTCTCTCAGGGTGTCCCCCCTCTTGTCTTGTGCTGGAGAACGCACGGGGTGGGGGGGAGGTGGGAGTGATCTTTCCCAGCCCTGGAAAGGGAGCACACCTCCACCTATTCTAGTGTAGTGCACCCTCACCTCTGATGATAGATCTCAACTCCTTCTCTGGATGTTGACTGCCTTGCAGGATTTGGCTGCGGTCACCACTTTTTCTCCAGGTTCTCGGAGCTCTCCGGTCTTAGGATGGGGAAACACAACTCCATTGAGGGTTACGGTACATGGCTCTTAATCCAGGTGTCCAACCCACCTCTGGAGCTCCTTTACTTTATTGGCAATAGCAACCAAGAAGGGAGGCGATGATCTGCACATCAATGTGACGGTGAGCAGAAAGCAGACCAAGAATACAGGAGTGCTGGGCAAATTTATTAGTACAAATACCCGACATGGCCACTTTTTGCCTTACGGCAAATAATAAGAAACAGATAAAATATTTAATTAAAATGATAAAATCAGCAAACAACATTAATAAAAATATAAGCAAATTAAAACAATGTATCTAATTGATCACAAGAACATCAATAAATAACATTGATTGAAAATCCTAATTAGAAATATCTCCAAATTAAAACAATTATAAATAGAGAAACAATAGGAACAAAAACCAATTAAATGTATTTGATTAATTAAAATTTGAACATGTATATACAAACTGCATGTAAAAACACATATTACATGTAAAAATGTGTCTACTCAGAAAATGTATATAAAGCCAAAGGAGGTACAAGAGATGTGAAAGGAACACGTACCTATAGGGGAAAATACCCAGCTTTCCCCAAATAGTAATGTCTCTACATATCTGTATATATGAAAAATTATAAGAAATCCAAATAGGACTATTTAAAAAAAACTAAATAGCAGTAAAGCATAGCTTTTCTGAAAAAAAAAGTAGAAATGAACCAATTCAAGGTACTTACATTGCAGCACTTCCTCACCAATAGAGCAGATTCATCTTCTCACTAACAGCACTGAATCTGCCGAGTACTGTTATAATGCTGTTATATCGCTCCATGGTGCGACCGCACTTGGAGTATTGTGTTCAGTTCTGGTCGTCTCATCTCAAAAAAGATATAAAGGAATTGGAGAAGGTGCAGAAAAGGGCGACGAAAATGATAAAAGGGATGGGACGACTACCCTATGAGGAGAGGTTAAGACGGCTAGGACTCTTTAGCCTGAAGAAAAGGCGGCTGAGGGGTGATATGATAGAGGTGTACAAAATAATGAGTGGGGTAGAGCGGACAGATGTGAAGCGTTTGTTTACACTTTCTAACAATAATAGAACCAGGGGAGACAAGATGAAATTAGAATGTGATAGGTTTAAAACAAATCGGAGAAAGCTTTTCTTTACTCAGCGCATAGTTAGACTCTGGAACTCATTGCCAGAGAAGGTAGTGACGGCAGCTGGCCTTGCTGAGTTTAAAGGGGGTCTGGACAGATTTCTGAAGGAAAAGTCCATTGATCGTTATTAAATTTGGGTTTTTAGCCAGATTCTTGGGGCCTGGATTGGCCGCTGTCGGAGACAGAGTGCTGGGCTTGATGGACCTTTGGTCTTTTCCCAGCGTGGCAGTGCTTATGTACTTATGCACTATTTATGTTCTGTGAGGTCAAGGGTCAGACTCTCTGCAGAAATCTTAAAAGCAATTTAATTTCAATTATCCATATAAAACAAGGTTATAATTAATAATACATATTTGTTCTTCCTGTATCAAAATCCTATCCACATCTCCCCTCCAATGACAGACAACCTTGTGCAATACAGTAAATCTTGGTCAAAATTGTGCCCTTTTCCTTGCATATGTTCCACTAATGGTTTTTCTGAGGCATTCCTTTTAATGGTACTATGATGCTCTATGATACGTTTATTGAATGCACGGCTTATTTTACCTATGCACAACAGTTTGCAAGGGCATATAACAGCATAAGCAACATGAGTGGTTTTGCAGTTAGAGTATTATCTTAATTGGAATCTCTCACCAGTTTTGGGATGTATAAAAACCTTTCATTTTTGAATTAACATGACAAACTGAGAGGGTAATGTTCCCAAACAGGTGCAACCTTAACTAGCAGAGCTAAATTGCTAATATATCCTTCAGGTTTTTGTTTCTTTTATAAGCAACTATGATGTCTTTGCCTTCAAAACCAGGTATACACTGAATGATAGTCCAATTTTTCTTCAATATATTGATAATCTCATGAGAGAAATGGTCATAATAAAGTGTGCATACTATTTTTTTCAAAATCCTTTTTCTGTTTAGGCTTTAAGAGGGTGTTTCTGTCCCGTTGTATAGCTTTTAAGATATCCTTCCTCTCTCATAAAATCTGGCAGCCATGTGTTTCACTTGTTGATTCATGTCTTGTTTCTGTGAACAGAGATTCTGTTCAATCTTAGAAATTGACTATAAGGTAAGTTGCTATTTATTGTGGCAACTATTGTAGTGTAAGAGTTTATTAACATCTTTTGTTTCAATGGTGGTATTAAAATGGCCACTTGTGAATAATATCTTTGTTTAAGAATGAGATATCATGATTATCATAATTTGATCTTAAATTTGAGATTGCTATCTTGGGAATTCAACCATGAATACAATTCTAAAAGTTTATCCTGTGCTCCTGCCAAAGTCATAAAAACATCGTCCATGTACCTTCACCATAGTAAAATTATAGTCCTTAAAACCACAGTCTTTTAAGAAATTTCAAAATCGGCAACATAAAGAATAGCGACTGAAGGGGGCTATGGTCGATCCCATAGCTGTGCCTTTGATTTGTTTGTAAAACTTGCCTTCAAAACAGAAATGGTTTTCTTGAAGTGTTAGTGATGCCAATTCAATAACGTATTCTGTGGTGACACTCTGATTTACTGTTCTTTTGCTAAGAGCAGCTCTTACCGCTTCCAGTGCTTCATTTTGGGGAATATTGGTATATAATGATTCCATGTCCAATGTTGCCAAAAATATTTCTTGTAAAGTAATTCAATATCTTGAAGGATATTAATGATATGAGTACTGTCTCTGGTATATGATGGAATGAGTGGTACCAAAGGTCTTAAAGTATCAGTAAAAATGGAAAGGAGTGGAGGAGTGGCCTAGTGGTTAGGGTGGTAGACTTTGGTCCTGGGGAGCTGAGTTCGATTCCCACGTCAGGCACAGGCAGCTTCCTTGTGACTCTGGGCAAGTCACTTAACCCTCCATTGCCGCATTGAGCCTGCCATGAGTGGGAAAGCGCGGGGTACAAATGTAACAAAAATAAAATAGATACTATTGGAGATTCTACATGGAATGTTGCTACTATTGGAGATTCTATTCCACTAGCAACATTCCATTTAGAAGGCTGTGCAGGCTTCTGTTTCTGTGACTCACAGAAGCAGAAGCCTGCGCGGCCACAAGGGCCGACTTCTACATGGAATGTTGCTAGTGGAGGAGTGGCCTAGTGGTTAGGGTGGTGGACTTTGGTCCTGAGGAACTGAGTTTGATTCCCACTTCAGGCACAGGCAGCTCCTTGTGACTCTGGGCAAGTCACTTAACCCTCCATTGCCCCATGTAAGCCGCATTGAGCCTGCCATGAGTGGGAAAGCGCGGGGTACAAATGTAACAAAAATAAAATAGATACTATTGGAGATTCTACATGGAATGTTGCTACTATTGGAGATTCTACATGGAATGTTGCTATTCCACTAGCAACATTCCATGTAGAAGGCTGCGCAGGCTTCTGTTTCTGTGAGTGTCAGACTCACAGAAGCAGAAGCCTGCGCGGCCACATTGGTGATCTGCAAGGGCCGACTTCTAGTGGAATAGCAACATTCCATGTAGAATCTCAAATAGTAGCAACAGTGGAGGAGTGGCCTAGTGGTTAGGGTGGTGGACTTTGGTCCTGAGGAACTGAGTTCGATTCCCACTTCAGGCACAGGCAGCTCCTTGTGACTCTGGGCAAGTCACTTAACCCTCCATTGCCCCATGTAAGCCGCATTGAGCCTGCCATGAGTGGGAAAGCGCAGGGTACAAATGTAACAAAAATGAAATAGATACTATTGGAGATTCTACATGGAATGTTGCTATTCCACTAGCAACATTCCATGTAGAAGGCTGTGCAGGCTTCTGTTTCTGTGAGTCTGACGTCCTGCACATATGTGCAGGACGTCAGACTCACAGAAGCCTGCGCGGCCACATTGGTGATCTGCAAGGGCAGACTTCTACCTGGAATGTTGCTAGTGGAATAGCAACATTCCATGTAGAACCTCAAGTGGAGGAGTGGCCTAGTGGTTAGGGTGGTGGAATTTGGTCCTGGGGAACTGAGTTCAATTCCCACGTCAGGCACAGGCAGCTCCTTGTGACTCTGGGCAAGTCACTTAACCCTCCATTGCCTCATGTAAGCCGCATTGAGCCTGCCATGAGTGGGAAAAGCGCGGGGTACAAATGTAACAAAAAAAAATAATGAACCAACTGCAGACACAGTAGGTCTGCCTGGAGGATTTTGAAGTGATTTGTGAACTTTAGGTAAAATATAAATAATAGAGATCTTCGGAAATGGGGTAGTAGCTTGATCTACAAGACTCTTCCAATGAAACCCATCTTCTGGGTTTCATTGGAGCAGTCTTGCTGGTCACGCTACTCCCCTTTCGTTTTGCCCTCATAAAAGTCCTTGTCATGGACCTGTCTATAGATTTCATTCACATATTCCTGCTTATCCATAACTACAACTTCACCTCCTTTATCTGCCTCCTTAATCATTATAGTATTGTCATTTTTTAGGATATTGACTGTGTGTGTGTTTGGGGGGGGGGGGGATAGCTGGATAGCTGGCCTTCTAGTCGGTTGGGATAGCAGCTTGGTTTCTGAGTGAGGGAATGCTGTCCCATCGCTGTCCATTGAGCACTGTTTAATCTTTCTGTGCTGTATCCTCCAGACTGGGTACTGCAGCGCTGTCTCTGGCAGTTTGGCGAGGGGTGAGGATTCCTTTTTTACTGACTGTTGCGTTTCCTGCATATTGTTCCTGTATGCTTTTTCTCTATGGGTAGAGAGCATCTCCCTCAGCGCTGCATTTGTCTATGCCTGTCATCCTCCTCTGGCTGTGGGGAAGGGGCTTCCTCTTTACTTAGGTTACGCTGTTCCTTCTCTGACAATACAATATGTTGCCTTTTATAGAGGGAGGGCGCTGCTTCATCTATGGGTCTTGAGCGCAGCACCATCTCTTCCTGTAGTTCACATCTCTATCTCTGTCGGTCGAGCACTGGCTCCCTTTGGCCGAGTTGGACCATGCTGTTGTAGGATGGCTTTAGTTCATCCTTTGCTTGTGGCTACCACTGCCTGTGTGGTACTGGTGGGTCCCTTCTCCCCTTCAGGTGAGGAGTGTTAAGTTGGTGGTTCATTGTCCTTGCTCGCCTGGGATTTATGGTTCGCTGGGCGACTGTTCTTTCACCAGAAGGGGTGTTTCCTTGTTTTCGCAGGGTTTCCTCTCCGACTGGTGGCTATTTCATTGGGAACCTGCTTCTCTTGTTTTTGTTTACTTTCCTCAGAAAAAGATCAGTCGCCATATTTATAGCAGCCTTTAGGTTGGACCACTGTTTTTCCACATCTCCTACGCCTTCCCACGCCAACAGTTCCTTCTTCAGGTATTCCCCCATTTTATCAAAATCAGTATGTCTGAAATCCAGTACTTTGAGTTTTGTGTGTCCGCACTCCGCCTTCGCCCTTATATCAAACCATACGGTGTGATGATCACTAATACATAGGTGGGCACCCACCCGGATATTGGCAACACTACCTCCATTCGTGAGCACTAGATCCAGCATTGACCCTTCCCTCGTGGTTCTGTCACCATTTGTCTGAGCAAGGCACTTTGACAGACATCCACAATCTCCCTACTTCTTTCCGATTCTGCAGACGGGATGTTCCAATCCACCTCAGACAAATTGAAATCTCCCAACAGTAGCATCTCCCCTTTCATACCTGTCTTTTGAATATCTTCTATCAGATCCTTGTCTAACTTCTCCTTTTGTGCAGGAGGTCTGTAGATAACCCCCATGTGGATACAGGTTCCGTCTTCTCTTTCCAGGATGATCCGTACAGCTTCTTCCTTTCCCCAGGTTCCCCGCGTTTTGGCCGCTCTGATATTGTCTCTCACATACAGAGCCACTTCGCCACCTCTTCGGCCCTCTGTATCTTTCCTAAAAAGATTATAGCCCGGCACGGTCACATCATGGGAATCTTTGAGCCACGTCTCCATAATAGCAACAATATCCAAGTTTTCTTCAAACATCAGGGCTTGCAAGTCTTGAACCTTTTTACTTAGACTACGAGCATTTGTGCACATAGCTTTCCATGTGCTTAGTGAGTTTAGGAGGTTTTCTATATTTACATGACCTTTCTCTCTGCCATCATGTTTATTCTGGAGGTGACTTTATGAAATCCCTTGTTTCCTTTTGTCACCCCTTCCTCTAGTTTAAATGTCTAAAAACATATTTTCTGAATTTCTCCCCAAGGATCCTTTTTCCCATCACAGAAAGATGTAGCCCATCATTACAGTACAGCCTGTTATTTTTTCACGTATTACCCCATGCTCCTAATGTATCTAAAACCGTCTTTACACTAAGACTCATTAGAAGCAAGAAGCTGGCAAATGAATCAGTTAGACCTCTATAGATGACTGAGGGGTAAAAGGGGCACTCGGGAAGACAAGGCCATAGTGGCGAGATTAAATGAATTCTTTGCTTCGGTCTTCACCAAGGAAGATGGAGGAGGGAAACCAGTGTAGAAATGGTATTCAATGCTGACGAGTCAGAGAAACTGAAACAAATCTTTGTAAACCTGAAAGATGTAAAGGGGAATTTTGACAAACTGAAGAGTAGCAAATCACCATGGTATAAATCCCAGATTACTGATAGAATTGAAAAATTAACTTGCAGAGCTATTATTGGTAATTTTATCTTTAAAAACAAGCATGGTACCGGAAGATTGGAGGGTGGCCAATGTAATGCCAGTTCTTGAAAAGGGTTCCAGAGGTGATCCCGGAAATTATAGACCAATGAGCCTAATCACTTATTGAATTCCTCTGTTTTGCGTATCCTCTCCCCTCCCCCACATAGGAATTACTTCAGAAAAAGCCACAGTCCGAACCAAAGCTTTCAGTCCCTCCTGAAGCTTCTGGAACGCTGTCTGTGCTGTAAACTTGCTATTGTTGGCCAGGTCATTTGTCCCCAGGTGAATTACAATATCAGCGTTTGAAGCTTTGCTCTTTTCTAGGATCACCTCAGTATTTTGTAGACCTCTATCAT
This sequence comes from Microcaecilia unicolor, assembly GCF_901765095.1. Lineage (NCBI taxonomy): Eukaryota > Metazoa > Chordata > Amphibia > Gymnophiona > Siphonopidae > Microcaecilia > Microcaecilia unicolor. The sequence goes on from NC_044044.1 coordinate 14,416,378, forward strand.
ATCCCCCCTCAGTAGTCTCTTTTCCAAGCTGAAGAGTCCTATCCTCTTAATCCTTTCCTCTGTTGTAAATTTAGGGGTCCAGAGCCCCCCAAGAAGGCTGGAATGACCTTAAATCTGACTCCATCTCTAAATAGATCCTTTGCTATCATGGGCTATTGAGCCTTCTCACGTCTTTGTGGTCTTATGCCAGAGCAGAGAGACGTTCATTCAGAGCCTATTGTCTCACCGTTAGCTACTTCAGAATATGAACATGAGCCTTCATATTTACTTCCTTCCCACTCTCTGGAATTGCTTCCATATATGTAGTCTTCCCAACAAGATAACATCAGTATAAAGTATGATGTGATACTCTATATATGTATAACTTGATCTTAATTTGTCCTTGCCATTTTCAGGGCACAGACCTTAGAAGTCTGCCCAGCACTGGTTTTGCTTCCTGATTCCTGGTGTTGCCATCTGATCACATCTAAGCTTGTTTGGTTCCATGCCTTCTGCACAGGATTCCTTTGTGTTTATCCCACACATTTTTGAATTCTGTCACCATTTAATCCCCACCACCTCCTGCGGGAGGGCGTACTAGGGACATTTCATATCCAAAATTTATTCATAAGAGGGCTAAAGAAATTCCCTTTCTGCTTTAGCAGGAAATGGAACCAAGATCTGATAAAGTACGTAAATGCCCCAGAGAGAATTTCCAAAACAGTGAACATGTTCTGAAGTCTGTCCAGTCCACTGTTGCAGTGGCATAGCCACTGACCCAGGAGCTACAGAGATGGTTTGTGGCTGGTGGGGAACCGGTGTTTAACTTCCCTACCCGCCCCCCCCCCCCCCCCCCAAAGGACCTTTTAAATCCTTCAGTGCTGGGCCAGCAACAATTCATACTGGCTGTTCATTCTTGCTGTTATTTAATCTGTTTCTGATCACTAAAGCCTGTGATAGTGTTTTTCTGTCATTGTGCTGTTGGATGTGTTACCGATTAGAAAGTCGGTGCATAGCGACACTGCTGCAGTATCTCAAAGACTCCTGAGGAAGGCCTTGTAGCTGAAACACAGCTTGTCATATTCTGCCAATCAATAACGTCTATGATCACACCTTCAGAATTACTCTGTTATTAGCTGTCACCCAAGCTAACAGTACAACAGCCTTCTTTTTGCTATGTGCTAAGCTTCCAATCACTGCAGAATGCTTATCCTTCTCTGCCTTTGGGAGGCTGGATTCAATTTTTCCTCCCAGCTTGGCAGGAGATGGACAACAGCTTGACCCAACCTCCCTCCAACCATTTTACTGTCTTACAAGAAGAGGTTCACCACTTCTTCAAGGCCAAGGTTATAGAAATTGTACCACCACAGGAGAAGAAGTAAGGTTTCTACTCAAGATACATTTGCATTCTGGGGGAATTATCACCTATATTAGATTTCAGAGACCAGCTGTTTCCTCATCACGGAGAAGTTCAGAATGAGCACAATTTTCTCCATTCTTCCGCAGTTTAACAAAGTGGATTTGTACTCTGGATCTCAGGGATGCGTGTACACATATTCCAAAACATCCTCATTACAAGAAATAAGATTGCCCTTCAATCCAGCTATTTCCAGTACTAAGTCCTCCCTTTTGGCCTATTGTCAATCCCCAGGGTGTTTATGGGATGCCTCTTGGTGGCAGTTGTCCACCTTCACAAACAAGATCGTGTATATTCTCTTACCTGGATGACTGTCTTCTAGTGGTTTAAAGTCGCAGGTCATGACGCTTCCGAGGACAACCATTGTTCATCTTCAGTTTCTGGGATTTCTTATTCACTGTACTAAGTTATGTCCAATAAAAAAGGTATCATCTTATTTTCTTTTTCATGTTTTATTTCTATTGATTACCTTTAAAAGTGGACTAACATGGCTACCACACCTCTTTATTTACTGTTAAGAGTTCACCCAATGGTCGACCAACATTTTCTTTATGGGAGTAGTAGTCTTGGATACTAAGCCTTCCTTCCAGAGGACAGGATCTAAGTACTGATGGTCCATGCTCATGGTATACAGTCAACACCCAAAGTCACAGGCAGAGTATAATTGCAGATGCTGGAGCACTTGGCTGCAGATGTTCATGTCTGTTCCTTAGCCTATTTAAAAATGTGATGTCCACAATGGGATCTCAAATTCCATTGGGATCACCACTCTCAACCTCTTTCCTTGAAACTTTGCCTATGCTCTTGGCTGCACCTCATGCTACAGTGGTGGACTCACAAACCCAACCTTAGTAGTTGGAGTACCCTTTGCACTGTGGCCACATTAGTTCTGACTATAGACATAGCCAACTTTTCAAAATGACCTTTTCAAAATGATTGGAGGTTCTAAGCCCAATAGGATCCCTCCCTGGACACAATCAAAGCTCAATATTTTGGCCTTCAAACTTCCTCTGTTAGAGTACACTTCACTCCGCTGTCTTCTTATTATTCTCCAGAGGGTTCTACTACTACTACTAACATTTCTAACTTTGCAGTATCATGGTTGCTGGTTTCATGAAAGGTCACCTGTTCCTGGGACTGAAATTTGATGCTTGCTTCACTTGTGAAACCTCTTTTGAACTTTTGGAAGTTGTTTCCAATTTTCTGACCTGGAAACTACTCCTTTTTATTAGCAATTACTCTGCTAGGAGAATAAATGAACTTCAGGCATTGGTAACATGGGAACCCTACGCTCAGTTTCATCATCATAACGTTGTTATTTGGACCCATCCTAAGTTCTTGCCTAAATTGATGACACCTTGGGGCTCATTTTCAAAGCACTTAAACTTACAAATTTCAATAGGTTACTATGGGGCTCATTTTCAAATGGAATTTTTTAAGTCTAAGTGCTTTGAAAATGCGCTTCCATGTAACTTTGTAAGTCTTAGTTCTTTGAAAATACGCATCCAACAACTCAGTTTAACTGAGAAATAGAAAATATTGCAAATTATCAGTGATAAGAGGAAGTACAGAAGTGGAATTATGAGACTCGAATGAAGGGGAGGAATGTGTAGAAGTCGATAAGGATAAAGTAGAATTGCTTAACAAATATATCTGTTCTGTGTTTACGGAGGAAGGGCTGGGAACAGGACCGTATAAGTCGAACATAAATAGAACTGGAAGTGTAGAAGATCTTTAACAATTTTGAGAAGACTGTGTTGATGAGGAGCTAGCAAAACAGAAGGTAGACAAAAGCAATAGGGAAGTTCTGACAGCTCTGCTGTATGACCTTTTGAAATGCCTCTTTATAGGGAACTAACTGAGGAGCTGAGGAGACCGCTGTCTACGGGAAGGGCTGTACTTGCTCAGTACTTTCCTGTTAGTTCTAAACTCTGGGAGAGCAGTTCTGTCCCGGCGCTGTTGAATGATAGCACCTACTTGTGTGCCCAACTTATTCCAGCTGTCTACAGAAAACATCTGTAATAGAAGAACATTGCTGTGCTAGAGAGAAATTTAAAAAAAAAAGTGTCAAAATTCAGTGCGCTTTTTTTTTTTTACCTCGGAACAATTCCCATTTCAACCGGTTTACATACGAATTTGTATGCCAACCGTGCTACCCTGTGGCTAGATTGTTTTACTGTTGATTTCTCCATGCTCAAACCTTTACTGTATCAGGAGTAAGGTTAGTGCAGGAAAATCAAAACTAAATTTCCACACCAAAAGTATTGCTTAGCTTATTATGTTGGGTCCTCAGTGTCACAGCATGGGATTGTTTTTCCTTTTGTTGATCTGTTATGTTTCCATTCACTAGTGTATTTTCTGATTATATGTAGGAATTTTGATTTTGTGTTCCTGTCTTCTGATTTATCTTTCTTTATTGAGGAAATGTCAGATGGGCAGGCGATGGGCTGATCAAAATACTGAAACTTTTGTGTGTGTGTTTTCTCTCTCAAATAAAGGGGACATTTCAGCATGAAACGAAGGCAGAAGAACATCATAATTTGGGGCTTCTTTGCCCTCATGGCCCTTTCTTGTTTCTTACCTTTTCTGAAGACATGGTTCCATACTCCCGTGGCAGAACCAAAAATAAACTGGTGCCCTCCTTACACACAGGTATTCTCCTATGCAATCTACCGTCGGACCAGCCTCCGCCTGGTGGGGCCATTCTCCTACCTGTTTGATGGTCGGCATACCTATGTTTTGAACACCACCCAGTACGAAGCTAATTTCCCATACCTGCAGAGCTATCCCTGCGGTGTGACCATTGACCGTGGGGGCTACTGCCGGAGACCAGTTAACCAACTGATGCTTATTTTAGCCATCAGGTCCCAACCAGAGAACTTTCACAGACGAGCTGCCTTACGGAAGACTTGGGCCCAGCAACAGGAGATTATGGGTTTTCTGATAAAGCCTCTGTTCCTGATCGCTGCCACTACTGATTTCGAGCACATGGCACTGGTTTTAGAGGAAGCTGAAAAGTTCAATGATATTCTACAGTGGGATTTTCCTGAGAGCCCTGCCTACCTGTCTTTGAAGGAGCGCTGTTTACTGGAGTGGCTGTTTCTCTACTGCAGCACTGTCGACTTCATTTACAAAGGTGTGACACATAGAAAGAAGGCTTCTCCTTGGTACAGTGACTTGCAAAAGTCTTCACATCATTGCATGTTATTTTTAAACTTTTGGCTATCTAAAAAGTATAATTTAAAATGCTTTAAAATAGGAGTTTGTTTCATCAATTTATTCAAATACTGTACACTTACAATGTGATAGAATAATTATAGAAATATTCAAAAAGTAATTAGGAATAAGAAACCAAAAAATCTCTAGATTGTAGAAGCCACTTTTGTGGCAGTGTTTTCCCTTATTTTGCACTTCATACAAACATACAAAGTGGATTACACTTGCATTTTAAAACATACAAAATGACATACAGTCAAAACAACTAAGAAAGAACCTGCCCCATCATTGTCTTTGCACCTTTCCAGCTAACTCCCATGCTTCAGAAGGCCACGTTTTCAAGGACTTATGAACTACAAACAATTCGTAAGTCAGTTTGTATAGCAAGATATTGCAAAACTGTGGAATAGTTAGTTGGTGAGAGAGATCTATACTGATCCCTTTTTTTATTGCTTTAACAAAATAGTTGCATACAGGTAAATGTAAGATAAAACAACAAGGCAGACCTTGTAAAAAAAAAAAAACAACAACAACACCGTTTATATTCATAGATTAAAAGCTTCCAGAAATTTAACATAAAATTCCCAACATGGCCATGTTTCGCCAGTATAAAATGGCTGCATTTGGAGCAGTGGGTCACCAGCTGATATAAAATTCCAAAAATAGCCTGGCTGATGTAACTGTTAACAAAAATACAGAAGAAACCTGTCTTTGCAAAAAAACAACAATAATCAAACACAGCGAAGATGACGCAAAAAACGTGGAAAATGGAAAAGAAAAAGATGAAGAACTAAAAATAAATGAAAAACAGGAAAAAAGGAAATGAAAAATTAAAAAATTCACACAAGAAAGGAAAAAACTCTGAGAACAAAATTGAAACAAAAAATATAAAAAAAAAAAAAATCAGAAAGACGACACAAGAAAAATGAAAAAATTTAATCAATTTATTAAGGTGATATGACTCGACACAGCTGTGTTTCGGCCCAACTGGCCCAGCTTTTCTCTAATGAGATATACATATATTCCTAGCACCAGAGTCTTCCACAACGATTTTTGCCAAACTGTACACACAGCCTTTTTATGTTTAAATCTTTTTTATTAAGAGTATAAGGAATACAATACAGAACCAACGATATACGAAGATACAACATGTGATACAGAGTTTGATTTCTCAATAAATCTGTTGATTGAAATTCCATATGGTGTCTTCTTTGGAAGTCATTAAGTTTAAATCTGCTTATTGGCGTATTATAGGAAACCTATATATTTATTATCCGGCATAAAGCCCAACTAATATCATAGACAACTTGTAATCCTTCCACATTCATCAAATCATTTTCTTCTTTTATCCCTGAACCCCCCCTCCCCCCACCCTTCCTTCCTTGTGGGTTTATATAGTAATCTTGTTTAATAACGGAGGTAGTGAACCTTTCACTGAAACTTATCAAAGAAACTACATTACAGGAGATGTTCTCTGATGTCATATCTTCAACAAATGAGTTACCATATTTGCATTTATTTATTCCTCCCTTAATCACCCTCCCTCCCTCCCTCCCTCCCTACATTGTCAACCAACATTAGGGCAGTGTCACAACTCTTTTTTTTTTTGTTCCAAAGTAACATGTTATTAGCTGTCTGTACATCAGAATATGAACCAGTCTACGCCTTGCTATAAAGTGCTGTCCTACCTGTCACCTTGTCTTAGACTCCCTGACTGATGCAGGGTCAAAGAGTGCCAGATTATGAATTTAGCAGTAAACTTCGCGCTCTAGGCGGGAGGGTGTCCCACAATGGCTCCCATTGCGCCCTAAACCTATGGCCTGCTGAACTGTCCAGATCCTGTACTCCACATCTATCAATTCTCATTTGTTTCACTAATTGGGATCGCCATAGCTGCAGAGGGGGAACTTCTTTTACTCTCCAATATTGCAATATGGCTGTTATTCCAAAATAGATTGCTATCTTTGCAAATGCCCTGAATCCCTCTGTGGGGTCTGCGGTGTAGCTAAAAATATTGAATAAGATAGTAGGTTCCCGCACAAGGGTGCAATGCCATAATTGACCTATCCCTCCTATGACTTGTTTCCAGAATTTTTCAATACCGGGACAGCTCCAAAACATGTGGCCGAGTGATGCCTCCTCATGGCCACATTTAGGACATGCCCCTGTTGTATCAAACCCCGCTTTCCGCGCTCTATGGGGCGAAATATGTGTTCTAAGCATCCACCGATATAGTCGTTCCCTCTGTGGGATAGACAGCCTCTGTTTGTAAATAGATTTCAATTGAGTTCTAAACTCTCCCTCAGTGAGTGTGCACCCTAAATCGTTTGACCACTCATGCGCTAGCCGCCGGAAGTCTATCTCTTCTGTGGAATCTTTGAGTTGCTGGTGGTGGAATTTCAGGGGCACCCTAAGCTGCGCTCCCAGGGTAAACTCCTCCGATAAGACTTCCACCACATCTTCCGTAAGGTCTGTCCAGCCCAGGGAGGCCACATAATGGTGTAATTGATAGTATGCAAACTGATGTGTCTTTGGGATCCCATATCGTGACTGAAGTTCCTGATACGTGTGTATGTGTCCCTCCTCTGTAACTATATGCGCCAAGTATATAATCCCCTTTTTTGCCCATCTGCTAAATATACTGGGCCCTTGGCCTGGGGGGAAAGCAGGATTATCACAAATTGACATCCAAGGGGACACTCGGGGGGAGAAGCGGCGGCGTCTGCACACCCATCTCCAAGTTTCCCTGAGGGATTTCAATAATGGGTGTATCTGAAATACTGATGTGGGTAAGGGGGTTCCAGAGTGTAATAAGTGACTAAAATGGATATCCCTGAACATCGAGGTCTCCACTGATGTAACGGAGAAATCCGATGTTCCCCGGTACCAATCGTTTATGTGTCGCATGGAGCTCGCTATTGTTAAGAATTTTATATTCAGTAGTCCCATGCCGCCCCCCTCCCTTGGGGTTGCCATCTGATGATAAGGTATCCTAGGTCTTTTACCCTGCCACAGGTATGCTTGTATTAAACGCTGTAACTGCCTTTCATCTCTATTTTTCAGGTAAAGTGGTAACTGTTGGAAGACATAGAGCCATTTGGGAGCTATCATCATGTTAAATAATGCTATTCTTCCCCAAATAGAGAGTGGCAGTTCCCTCCACATCGACAGTTTACTCCTAGTCATTTCCAATAGTGGGGAAATATTTTCTTTATACAGGGAGGTTCTATCACTTGTAATGTGTACCCCTAGATATTTCAACTTCGCTGTCTCCCATCTAAGTGTGGTTTTTCCTTGCCATTGTAATTTAGTACCTATGTCCATATGCATCGCACAAGATTTGGATAGGTTAAGGCTAAACCCCGATAACACTCCGTACTCCTCTATCAAAGTCAAGGCCATTTTAAAAGACTTTTTCGGATTAGTCAGCACTAGGAGGACGTCATCAGCATAAGCCAGCGCACGAACCTCCTGTTCTCCCAACTGTACACCACTGATTCTAGGGTCAGAATTTAACTGACGAAGTAGTGGTTCCAATGTTAGATCGAACAGTAGTGGCGACAAGGGGCATCCCTGTCGTGTTCCTCTGCCTATCTGAAATTTTTCCGAGAGCCCCCCGTTCGCTGCTATATGTGCCTCCATGTTAGTATATAAAGCCTCTATTGCTTGTCTTACTCCAGGAGGAATCCCAATCCAATCTAGCATATAGAATAAAAAGTCCCATCCTACCCTGTCGAAAGCCTTGGTAGCATCTAAGCTTACCAAGATTCCAGGAATCTTCTCAGTTTGGCAGCGTGCCATTGCGAGCAATACTCTCCGGGTGTGCAGCACGGATTGTCTATTAGGTAGAAAGCCCACCTGCGCAGGCTCAATCACGTTGGGTAACAACTTATTGAGCCGTGTGGCCAAGATTTTCGCAAGAAGCTTAATGTCAACGTTAATTAATGATATGGGCCTGTAAGACTCCGGTTCCTCTACTGCCTTCCCTGGTTTCAACAATAATGATATACATGCAATATTTTCGTGCATTGGGAATCTCCCTTCCTGAATTACCGCTTGATGATATTCAAATAGGGGCCGTATCAATTGGGGTTGCAACATTTTATAAAATTCTCCGGAATACCCATCCATCCCTGGTGCTGAATATGCTTTCAGCCCTTTAATCGCTTCTGACAGTTCTTTGGGCAGGATGGGAGCCTCCAAAGTGGCAATATCAGTTTCTTTGAGCCTTGGCATTTGGGCCCTTCTAAGAAATTCCTCCATGTGTGCCTCCCTGGGTGGATGTTCTGCAGTATATAATTGTGTGAAGTGCTCTTGAAATATTTGAAGAATCTCATCTGGACTGTTAGTAATGCTTCCTGTTTTACTTTTCAGGACTGAAATAGTTCTACCCCCTCCCCTTCTCCGCACCACCCGGGCCAACATGCTTCCCACTCTATCTCCGAATCTGTGGAACTTATATTTTAGGAAAGTCCTATTTTTTACCGCTCTTTCCTGTAATAATGAGTTTAGAGCAGCCTGGACAGACAAATACGCCTCCCTGTTTCCTGCGGTTTGCTGCTGCATATATCGACGCTTAACTTTCTGCAGTCGCTTATTCAGATGTAAAAGGCTAGCTGCATTCTTTCTCCTTTTTCTTGCTACATAGGCAATTATGTCACCCCGGAGCACCGCTTTACCAGTACACCAATACAGTTGCGGGTCAGACTTATGTTCTTTGTTAAATGAGTCATATTCTTCCCATTTTTTGACCATGTATTTTAGAAAAGATTTATCTTTCACTAAATGATTTGGGAATCTCCATTGTCTGTGTAATTGGAAGTTGCATGGTGCCCCTAATTCTATCCATACCGGACTGTGGTCAGAAATCAATATTTCTTCAATCTTTGTGTCTCTTATGCACTGGAATAAAGCTGATGATATCAATATATAATCCAGCCTTCCCCAGGTCCCATGTGCTCTGGACTGATGTGTATACTCCCTTGAGTCTGGGTGTAAATTCCGCCATGCATCTATCACTGAGAGGGAGCTCCCAAACTCCTTCAACATCCGAGTGCCCTTCCTACTCTCCATTCCCTTGTGTCCCTCCCCTGAATAATCCATTTTAGGGTCCATAAGCACGTTCATGTCTCCCACAATTATCAAATGCTTGTCTTCATATGGAAGTAACTTTCTGGACAGTTCAGGAAAGAAAACATTGTCAGGGGGGGTGGGTGCGTATACATTTAACAGGTATAATTCTCTCCCTTGGAGCCACACTTTAACCAAAATGAATCGCCCCTTGGGATCTTGCAGTACTGTCTCTACCGTGCAAGCGAGTTTTTGATGTATGCAGATTGCCACCCCTCCCTTCCGCCCTTCGGGGGACGCGTGGATCACCTGACCTACCCATCCCTGCTTGAGTTTTTCATGCTCTGGTGCTGTCAATTTTGTCTCTTGCAAACAGGCAATGTCTGCGTTGAGGCGCTTTAGGTGTGTTAGGATCTTTTTCCTTTTTATGGGAGACGTGATGCCTCCTACATTCCAGGTGACTATTTTACAGTGTGTTACCGCCAAGACATATTATCTTCATAACAGTATACCAGAAAAAACTCAGCTCCTGGGTCCCAGCCCTTTCCCAGAAGCTGTAAATGTTGCCTCTGCTTTGTGTTTCAATATTCTGATTTTGACATCCTACCCACTCGTTGGTCTTGTGTATAATCTGAGTGGAGGACCTGCCCTTTGTGTTTCTGAGTGCCCCTCCCCCTAAGTGTTGCATCCCACTAAATCCCCATTCCCCCCCGCCCATTACCTTTCTCTTGCGAGAACCCTTACCCTCTAGTAGAACTTCCTCTTATTTGTGGTGTAAGACCGCTATTGGCTCATCTCCCCGCGCCTACCCCTCTCTCCCCTTCATAAGAGGATCCCCCCTATCCCTCGGTGATAACGCTAAAGCCACCCCGGTACTACTACCGGAGGGACTCTTCATATAGACAACAACACTGCAGTTATAACTTTTTAACCCAACATTTCTTAATCAACATATTCTTTGCTTTAGACTTATCTTGCATATTGTGTCCTCGTCATATGCAGGGAACCATAAACCAGGTTAAGACATTGTTCTTTCTGTTTTTTTTGCCAAACATAGAGTCAGGTTGGTGCCTCAGCTGGTGCATGTAGTTCAGTTTCTAGAAATTGTTGGGCCTCCTGGACAGAGTGAAACGATCGCCATCCATTTTCATGTTGAATCTTCAATATGGCTGGGTAAATCAGCATAAATCTTGTTTTTCTGTTTACCAGTGTCGTGCAGAGGGGGTGGAACCGGCGACGTTGCTCTTGTACACCAGCCGAATAGTCTTGGAAGATTTTTATCGATGCGCCATCGTACTTTAAGGTGTCTCTTTTCAGTCGAAAGCCTCTCATGATTTCTTCCTTGTGTAGATAGTTGTGGACTTTGATTATCACCAGTCTGGGTCTTTGCTGTCCTGGTTGCCGACGGCCAAGCCTATGGGCCCGCTCTATGCATAGTTCCCCATAACTGTCTGACAGGGCAAGTTCTTTTTTAAGCCAGCTTTCCAAGAGAAGTCCTAGTGATCTCTCAGGAATTGCTTCTGGGAGACCCACAATGCGGAGATTGCATCTCCTTGCTCTATTCTCCATGTCCTCGATCTTGTCTTGCTGTGCTTTAAGTTGCTCCATCAAGCGCGTGACATCTTGAACATTCTGCGCTCCCCTGTCCTCTGCCGTTGAGATTCTACTTTCCGCTTCACCCATTCGTCTCACCGTGTCAGCCATGGTGGATTCTAAACTGCTCATTTGACGTTCTAGCAAGTCAAATCTGGGATTCAATGCAGCGCTGACCGCCATGGTGATCTGCGCAAGTTGTTTTTCAGAAAAATCACCAAGCTTTTCAAGTTTACCTTCTGACATCTTGATCCCAGTGGATGTTGGGGAATTTTTCCCTTTGTCGTACTTAATTCCGCTTCTAGTTGTTCCTGCTGATTTGGGCCTCAAAAATTGCTCCATGCAGAGGGTATTACAATTTCTCTTTAGCCTCTTCGTCACTGATCTTACTTGCTTAGTCCTTTTTGCCCGGGGGTAATTCAGTGATGTTGTGGGTCCAGTTTTACCCTCTTATCAACGTGATCAGCCCAATTATAAAAGTCTGGAGAGACACTCTCCGCGTTAATCCAGCCCGTTGGTTTTATTCGCTTTATGGGCTCACTCCTATTTAACTGCCCAGAACCAGGCCGCAGACACCAATTATCTATAACACCCGGCGTCGCCTTCTCGTTTCAGCCAGCATGTTGTGGTAATAGTCTTTATTAACTATCCCTACTATGGTGAGACAGCGTCTATGCACGCTGGGGCATGAATTAGTATACTCGGATCTTTATAGATGAGATGTTTCCAGAAAGTCTCTCGTCATATCTGTATATGGTCCCGTTTCTGTGCGCCGAGGGGGGGAGGGAGAAGAAAAATGGAAGCATCGTCGACTTACTCCCGCTTCCTAATGCCCTGCCACGTCTCCGATTTCTCCAACAATCATCTCCTACACACTTGTTCTGCTCGCCTTACCGCCGCGGCACGAGTGCACTGCACGCTCTCACTCTGCATCCTTGGCCGCCATCTTGCCACTCCGCCGCGTGCGTCGCGATCCTCTGTCGTTCCCGCTTCTCAAGGCGTGGTGGGTGTCTTTCGGCAGAGTCCTCCGGTGCTGGAGGGCTTTAGGCATCTTTTGGGCGTTGCATGGTAGGTCTGGGGAGCGGGGAAGCAAAGAGCCCGATAGCGGAGTTGCGGAGCTCTTCTAGACCGCGGCCATCTTGCCGCTCGGCTCCGCCGGAAGTCCACACAGCCTTTTTAAAGGTAGAGTGTTTATCGAATAAAGGTGTGTTTAATTCAATATTCTTCAAGGACTGATATTGCCACACAACATATACATGGTGTAACAGACTCCTGACGCAGGCCAGTTGGGCCGAAACACAGCTGTGTCGAGTCATATCACCTTAATAAATTGATTCAATTTTTTCATTTTTCTTGTGTCGTCTTTCTGATTTTTTTTTTATTTTTTATTTATTTATTTATTTTTTATATTTTTGGTTTCAATTTTGTTCTCAGAATTTTTTAATTTTTCATTTCCTTTTTTCCTGTTTTTCATTTATTTTTAGTTCTTCATCTTTTTCTTTTCCATTTTCCACGTTTTTTGCGTCATCTTCGCTGTGTTTGATTATTGGTGTAACTGTTAAAACATAGCAAGCCAGATTGTGGGATCAATCTCTCATAAAAAAACGCTGTGATTTGTAATAAAAGGCTATCACTAGAATCACAGCGTTTTTATGAGAGATTGATCCCAGAATCTAGCTTGCTATGTTTTAATAGTTACACTAGACAGGCTATTTTTGGAATTTTATATCAGCTGGTGACACCACTGCCCCTGATGCAGCCATTTTATACTTGCGAAACATGGCCAATTCAGGAATTTTATGTTAAACAAGCAAAACCCATTTCTCCAAAAGTGAAATGGGCCCTAGGAAGGCTGTCATCTAATCGATTTCTCTCCCCTGCCATCCCCTCCATGTCCAGCAACTCGCCCCAGCCCCCACCTGCCCTCCCTTTTAAGCACCCAAGTTCCAGTTCAACCCCAGCCTTACCTGCCTACCCTCTTCTCCCACAACAGTCCTCCTTTCCTGCCTGCCGCTCTTCCTTTAAAACTTGTATTTTACCTGAAGTTGCAGCAGCATTAGTGAAAGCGGCAGGCTCGACTCACCTCCAGCCTTCCCTTTCCTTCTCTCTGTGTCCCGCCCTCCTCTGTCGTAATTTCCTCTTTCCGCAAGGGTGGGACACTGAGAGGGAAGGGAAGGCTGGAGGTGAGCCGATTATGTATACCTCATTGCATATGGTTACAAACCCAGCCAGCCATCCAGGGACGCAGATTGACGAATTATTATATAGGAGATTTCTGGGAGCTTTTAATCTATTAATAAAAACTTTTTTTTTAACAAAAGTTTGCTTTGTTGTTTTATCTTCCATATTGGATATGGCGAACCACCTGCCTTGGCCCTTTTTGATACAAGTAAATGCATCCATTCCAGAAAAGGAGAGGCAATAGAGGTCCATAGATCACTACAGTCAAAGAACAGAACATATCTCAGTCAATGTTCAGAAACCACAAAACTTTATTATAAATAACCCAGTGTGGCCACGTTGCACCTCCCAAGAGGATTTAGCAGACCTCACATCCCAACATCCCATCTAAATTACATGCTTCAGCAAGGTCTCTTCCCCAAGGAAAATGGCAATATCCTACTCACCCCAATACCAAAAGATACCAAGAAAAATACAAACGAAATCACTAACTACCATCCAGTAGCATCTATGCCACTGGTGGTTAAACTGATGGAAAGCGTAGTAACCAAACAACTCACTGACTTCATAAACAAATTCTCAATATTACACGAATCACAGTCAGGCTTTTGCCGCCTCCACAGCATGGAAACAGTATTACTCACTCTTCTAGCCAAATTCAAGCAGGAAATAGCAACAGGCAAAAACATCCTTCTCCTCCAATTCGACATGTCTAATGCATTCGACATGGTAAACCATAATATATTAATAAGATTACTAGATAAGTTCGGGATTGGTGGAAACATACTTAACTGGATCAAAGGCTTCCTAACCACAAGAACATACCAAGTAAAATTCAACTCAAACATATCATCACTGTGGAAAGCAGACTGTGGAGTACCGCAAGGATCCACCACTTTCACCGATCCTATTCAACTTAATGATGACCCCACTTGCCAAGTCCTTATCCAACCAAGGCCTTAACCCTTTCATATATGCAGATGACATCACAATATACATTCCTTACAAAACCAAACTGACAGAAATCACCAACGAAATCAAGCTCAGCCTGAATATTATGGATTAATGGGCAAATGCATTTCAGCTAAAACTCAATAAAGAAAAAAAACATTGTCTCATCCTATCATCACAACACAGCAGGGACATCCCCACGAGTATCAACACCCCAGATCACACCCTTCCTATCTCAGCCTGAAAATCCTTGAAGTTACATTGGACCATAACAACACTAGAGAGCCAAGTGACATCCACAGCAAAGAAAATGTTCCACTCAATATGCACTACCCAAGCTGCAAAGGACTTAAATACAAATCAACTTACGCATCTAGTTTTTCCTACATAAGCACACAACTGTGGAACGCATTACCTAAAGCCTTGAAAATGACGTACGACCACCTAAACTTCCGCAAATCACTAAAAACTAACCTGTTTAAGAAGGCATACCTTAATGACCCGACCTAAATGCCCAATCCCAGCAACACGACCAAACTAAAGCACGCAATGGACATAACACAACTCCTCCGTTCTACGATTTCCTAATGTGGCTGTACCACATGAACTTTATCTTACCACGATAACACCTTGTATTTGTTCACACCGGAGCCTGCGAAGGCCTTCTGGTACTATGTAAGCCACATTGAGCCTACAAATATGTGGGAAAATGTGGGATACAAATGTAACAAACAAAAATAAATTTACTTTACACTGAAAGATTCACATAAAATCAAAAATAATGTTATGTTAACAAAGTTTTGTGGTTTCTGGACTGAGATCCGTTCTGTTATTTGATTACAAGTAAATGTAGAAAGTACAAAGAAAAGGTCTAATCATCAAATTGGACCACTATAAGAAAGCAAAATCATCAAGTCCACATCATGAGGATTACAGCTTAACCCGAGAAAACAAACAAGCAATATAGAAGAAAGGGGAAAAAAAGCACCTCCTATAAACTAACTAAGGTAGTGCCACAAGTAGTAAAAATAACTATCCTCTGAACTCCCATTAACTAAACCATCAGCGAAAGCTATATCTAAATAATTTACTTTATTGGACTTATACCCCAAGTTCTATGTGACTTACATTAATTTCATTCTTGCTTACATATTGACAT
The DNA here is from genome assembly GCF_901765095.1 of Microcaecilia unicolor. NCBI lineage: Eukaryota > Metazoa > Chordata > Amphibia > Gymnophiona > Siphonopidae > Microcaecilia > Microcaecilia unicolor. The sequence goes on from NC_044044.1 coordinate 14,431,944, forward strand.
CTGATAGGAGTCTATCGGATTTACAAAAGATGGCTCAGATGTACAAGTAGATTCCGATACACAGTTCAGATATATGAAGATCAGGTCGGGTGCATGAGGGGGAGAAGAGAGATAGATGAGAGGTAGTGTAGTGTTGTGTACTTGGTAGAATTGTTGTGTTGTCTGTAGTTTGTTAGGTTGCGTCGATCATCAGGAATTTTCTGTACAGGAACATTTTTAGTTTTCTGCAAAAACTTTTGTAGGTATTGTCATGTCGTGTGTCTTTTGGTAATATGTTCCACCATTTGACGGCATTGTATGGGAAGTTTGCTTTGTAGGTCACTCCTTTATAGCTGGGTTGGTGTATGATGAGGTAGACTTAGTTTTTCCTTGAGGTTAGGTTGCGGTAATTTGATGAGTGCTGTCATGTAGTTTGGTGCTTTGCTGTGTATGATCTGGTACACGAAAAATCAGACTTTGACGATCACTCTTGCTGTGATTCGTAGCCAGTGGAGGAGTTGCAGTAGTGGCGTGGTCATATTTGGATGCTCTGCAGATCAGGCATGCTGAATTGTTTTGTGCTGTTTGTAATTTTTTGAGTATGTATTCTCTGTATCCCGCATACACTGCATTGCAGTAGTCTATCTGGGACAGGACAAGGCTTTGGACTAGAATTGGAAGGCAGTGTTTGAGAAATGCTCTTAATCTGCATAGATTCCAGAGGGATTTGAATACTTTTGATGTATCAGCGGACGCTTGTGGTTCTAGTGTCAGGTGTTAGTCGATCACTATGCCTAGTACTCAGGCCTTTGACACCCTCACCTAGCTCATGTCTTAAGCCAGCCCTGTTCGCAAAGTATACTGAACGCCTTAGAAGCCCTATGTATACACTAGCTTGAAAGAGTGACTGTGGTGGAGTTCTAGGAAATGTAGTTTGGAATAATAAGACCAAAAATTAATAATAAAAGCACCGGTAGACACCAATGACGACTTGGTAAAACTAGCTTGGGAAAGTTTACAAAGTGGAAAGAAGTCAAAGGGCCTCACTTCGATTTGAACAGCCAGGAGAGACTCCCGGCTGTTCAAATCACCCATCCCTGGCTAACGGGACATTTTCAGTGGCACATAACTGATGAATGCTGCTGAAACTCGTAATCTTGTGGGTATTCCGGGGGCATAGTTGACACTTAAACGGTTATGATAAGCACGTAAATAGAACCTTTCTTTATGCTGTTCTTCATAGCCGGTTAAGTGCTGAATATTGCACTTGACTGACTGTTTTATCTGACTCTGTATACCTGAAGGTTCAGTGCCGGAGCCTGGACATGGTCCAGCATTGAATTTCCGGATATAATACTAATGGTGGTCAGCAAAATGCTGATTGCCGCTGGCTGAATACTAGGCCGAAAGCGTCCAAGAGTACCCTAGTGATGATTTTGACATGGAAGACCTTTAATTAGCTTGAAGAAAGTGTCGTCAAGAACAGTACTGATCTTGCACAGAGGTGTGTTCAGGATGAAGCACAGCCCTGTAAAAGATGTACAGAACAGTTTTAAAGGATTTTGATGGGCCTGAGGAAGGGAATGGAAAAAAGGAGACATTACTAATTGTATATGTTAATAACTGACAAATGACACTTTAACAATGCGTCTTTGTCAGTGAACTCAGTTCTTTCAGTGTTGTTCCAATAAAATACAAATTTTATGCTCTAAAAAAAAAAAAATTTTGTGCCAAAGCATGCTGCATTTTGGAACAAACAACCTTCTGTTACTAAATTTAGGCTTTCATTTTCAAAAATTGCTGAACATTCTCTTTGGCTTTTAATATATTTTCTGTTTGTCTTTTTTTTTTAAGGTGACGACACCTCTTTTGTGAACCTGAGAGCCCTTATCGAGTACCTGAGAGAGTCCTCTGACTCCCAGGTCACCATCCACGGGAACATCCAGACAGAATCCAGTGTATTGCGTCATGGAAGGCAGCGGATCAGCTTCTCGCTCTTTCCTTACCACAAATACCCATTCTTCCCGGCAGCTGGTGCTCTGATCATGCCCAAGCGTGCCATTACACCCCTTTATGAGGTTTCCAACTGGATTCCTGTTTTCCCGCTGGATGATGTGTACTTTGGTTTGCTGGGGCTGGCTGCCAATATCTCGTATCGTCACAATGACCGTTTTTACGTCTTCGGCATGAAGTATGATGTCTGGCTGTACAAAGAAGCCCTGGTTGTTTGCAGGCTGTCGCCAGAGAAGCTCATAGATATGTGGGAAGCCCTTCAGCAAAACAGCACCTGTGTGATGAGAACCGATGAGATAAAACAAATCTTTTAAATTGCCCTTTTCTCTGATTGTCACTTTGGTAAAAGAAATTTTAAAAACCCTGAATTTTGAATACTCCACTTGTTGCTGGTGTCTAGCTTAACTGCGATGTTCAGATTGTTTTTGCTTAGTTTTTGTGTTGAAAACTTATTTTATTTTAAATGTTATTTTTTTTTCACATCCTTTATATAGAAACTGGAACCCAGAGCTCAGGCTGTGTGCTCTCTCTAGCTAGTGTTAGCTGACAGGAGACCAAGAAAATCATAGTTTACAGAGAGGTCACCTAGGGCCAGATGCACTAAACTTAACGAGCCAGCAACGTGGTTTTTAACTGGTTCTAGCCAGTTTAGCGCTCAAGTAGTAAACCAGGACATGCACAAAAGGGTTCTCCGAGCCATTTTCCTGTCACGGTAGCAGCTAACGAAAATAGAATAATGTGAATGCGATGCGATGCACTACTGTTTCCGACTCCATGCACCGTGGAAAAACTAACGGGAGGTCTGCACCTCTCGTTGGGGCTGCTGTGGGCGGGACCCATGCAGAGGAGGACGCCCGTCGCAAAAATCGGAAGAAAAAAAAACGTCCAAGTGCTTGTCAGGGTCGTCCTTTCAAGTGCCTAACACTTGGATGTCCTTCACTCAAAAAAAAAAAAAGGGCGTCCCTGAAGAACACTTAGACGTTTTTTTTTTCTTCAGATTTTGTGATGGGCATCCTTCTCTTGGACGCATTTTTCTTACGACTAAGGTGCCCGAACCAAAATGGCCACCGCCAGAGAGGATCGGGATGTGTGAGGGCGCCCAAATCAAAACTATTTGGACGTCCTTTCGATTATGCCCCTCCAGGTCTCTCTCAGCCAATCACAGTGCGTTTGTCACTGGTGTCAGCTAAACGCGCTGTGATTGGCTGAGAGAGTCCTGGAGGGGCATAATTGAAAGGGATGTCCAAATAGTTTTGATTTGGACATTCTCGCACGTCCCCATCCCCGATTCTCTCCAGTGGTGGTCATTTCGGGCACGTAAGAAAAACATGTCCAAGAGAAGGACGCCCATCACAAAATCTGAAGGAAAAAAAACGTCTAAGTGCTTGTCAGGGACATCCTTTTTTTTTTTTTTTTTTTTTTTTTGAGAGTGAGGACGTCTATGAAGCCGTCTTTGGCATGCGCAGAGCAGCCAGCATAACGATTGGCTGCTCTGCGCATGCTCAACTGGCCGACTGGCTTCCCCTCCTTAGGAAGGAAATCGCATGCAAATGAGCTAACAGCGAGCAGCTCATTTGCATGCGATTTCCTTCATGCATGCCCATTTTTTACCGATTTCGCTAAGGGATCGGAAAGGGAAGGGCTCTTTCCGTGGAGTTAGTGCATCTGACCGTTAGTTGTTGTTTTGTTACATTTGTACCCCGTGCTTTCCCACTCATGGCAGGCTCAATGCGGCTTACATGGGGCAATGGAGGGTTAAGTGACTTGCCCAGAGTCACAAGGAGCTGCCTGTGCCCGAAGTGGGAATCGAATTCAGTTCCTCAGGACCAAAGTCCACCACTCTAACCACTAGGCCACTCCTCCACTGTTGCTACTATTTGAGATTCTACATGGAATGTAGAAGTCGGCCCTTGCAGATCACCAATGTGGGCCGCGCAGGCTTCTACATGGAATGTTGCTAGTGGAATAGCAACATTCCATGTAGAATCTCCAATAGTAGCAACATTCCATGTAGAATCTCCAATAGTATCTATTTTATTTTTGTTACATTTGTACCCTGCGCTTTCCCACTCATGGCAGGCTCAATGCGGCTTACATGGGGCAATGGAGGGTTAAGTGACTTGCCCAGAGAGAGCTGGTGTTTCAGCAGTTATGTAACTGAAAGCAATCCCACAATCTGTGAATAACTGTACATCTTAAAGTAAGATTACTGCAGGTATTCAAAACAAAATGTATGAAAACTATCATCCTGTGAGGCTTCAGTTTTGGACTTGAGGTATTTTAACAAATACACCACCTTTATTTAAGATATAGATTCATCTCTCTCTGCCTGTTTTTATTTATTTTGTAAACCAGTGGGTCCCTTTTACTATAGCATGGTAGCTGCAAGATTAACACAATACCCTATTGAGAGCGTTGTCAGTATTTTCCATTGCAGGTTGTGTGTTATTCATATTAACACGCAGTGCCTGCTCCTGGTTCTTGTGGAAGCATAATTAACTCCGTGTTAGTTGGTTAGCAAGCAGTAAGTGCAGCACGTTAACTGCCCTGATGCAAAATGTAACTGCTAAATTACCACAACCCCCCTTTACGTGGTACTACGCTAGCAATTATCGCACAGTAAACTACACATTAAGGGCTAGATTTCTATTTATGGTGCCGATAAAAAATAAAAACGTGCTTAGCGCTATTTAAGCCTCGCCTAAAGTTAGGCATGTCTTATAGAATACGGGTAGCGCCTGTCCCCGCGACTAAAATTTAGGCATGACCATTTTGTGTAAATGCCCGTGCCTAACATAGGCGCAGATTGGGCATATTCTATAACTGTATGTAGTTTTTAGGAAGGCCCATAACCCCTTTTCAGATCCATGCATTAGAATTAATGTGCATCACTTTTCAGAATATGCTTAGAAAGTTGTACGTGTAAATTCTAATTAGTGCCAATGATTGTTTGTTATTGGCCAATTAGCGGTGCCGATTAGCTTGTTGCTTGCACGTGTAGTGTGGCTGCACTGCTAAATTTGCATGTGCAACTTTAGTTTCCGTATATAGAATCTGGGCCTGAGTGCTTAATGTGGTTTAGTAAAATGACCCATAGGTTTCTCATGATGTCATAAGCACAGAAAATCTGCCCAACGCAGGGCCAGTGTAAGAGTCTTAAGTGGCGAGGGCAAACCTTCAGTCTCGTGCTCTCTCAATTGCCTTTGAGGCCTCTAACCCCACCCTCCCCTTTGACATTTTGATAATTAAACTAAAAAAAAAATCGCCATCCACCTCTCCCAAAACAATCCTGTAAAATGCAGAATTGGACATCGTTCTTTTAAGTATTAAAGGTGAGAGCACTTTCCAGGAGCCATTTATCTGGTCCAATGGGATATGTTGACATAATTACATTTTAATGCTGTATACTGCTTTGGGGCTTCTACCAACAAAAGATGGTCTATAAATACGAAATGAAAACTGAAAATTGCCCACCCTTCCTGTGGGTAAAAGTATGCACCTATGGTTGTGTGAGTTCTTCCAGTTGCCATGACTGTTCTCCTTTGTTGCAACTATTTGATGTTCCCTAGAGGGTGCCACTGTCGGACTCTGCTTATTGGTTAAGCTGGCCCTGTCCCAACAGCAGTCTGGTGTTGCTGTACGAACTGCTTCCTGTTGTACCGCAAGAAGCTGGATTTGTGCATGATCAACATATTTATAGATGATCATCAATATATATAAAAGGCGAGTGTCGTACTCACTCGCAAATGCGCAGTAGAGACCTTCTCTGCCCCGCCCCCGCGTCAATACGTGATGACGGGAGGCGGAACAGAGAGGGTCTGTACTGCGCATTTCTGAGGGAGGGACACTGCCGTCTAACGCTCCTCCCACCCAGGTCGCCGCCGCCACCCACCTTCTACCCGGTCGGGCCCTCGCTCCACTATTGAAACAGCGAGGGTCCGGGAACGCAGCACTGAGCTCTGCTGAGCTGCCGACATCGCCCTTCCTTCTTCTTCTCTGCCTCTGTCCCGACTCCCGCCCTCGACGACGTTACGTCACACGAGGGCGGGACAGGCAGAGAAGAAGAAGGAAGGCCGACGTCGGCAGCTCAGCAGAGCTCAGTGCTGCGTTCCCGGACCCTCGCTGTTTCAATAGCGGAGCGAGGGCCCGGCCGGGTGGAAGGTGGGTGGTGATGGCTCGGGGAGGGGGGGGGGGGGCGCGAATTCGGAGGGGGAGGGGCAGCGGCGAACTCGGCGGCGGGGGCGGTTCTTTCAACCCCCCCCCCCCTTCCTATAATAGCCCGTTTTTACAGGCTCAAAGGCTAGTAGCTATATAAAGAATAGGCGAGCAAAACGTTTACTAATGGCACCGTTTCCCAAATCACAGCCTTTGATTGTGACATTTTGGTAAAGTATTTGTGGTTTTCATGGTTAAAGTTTTATAAAGGGTTTCGCTTGCAAGAATATCACTGAGAGGTGGAAGATGTCCAGATTTCCCTGATTCACAGTTGTATGGCTAATTCTCACATAAGTTTCAGAGTTAAATTTTGCTAAGAAGCCACAATGTGTATCTGCTTGTTGGAAAAATAATTCCTGTTTTCATGGTTGCTTTGATAAACAGAATATACCTAAGTCTTCTGTCCATGCCTGGGTCAATTTGCTTTCATTTTTATTATAGTAGAGAGTGTGGCGGAGCCGGTGTGGGGAAGAGGGGTTGGTGATTGGGAGGCGAGGATAGTGGTGGGCAGACTTATATGGTCTGTGCCAGAGCCGGTGGTGGGAGGTGGGACTGGTGGTTGGGAGGAGGGGATAGTGCTGGGCAGACTTATACGGTCTGTGCCCTGAAAAAGACAGGTACAAATCAAGGTAAGGTATACACATATGAGTTTATCTTGTTGGGCAGACTGGATGGACTGTGCAGATCTTTTTCTGCCGTCATCTACTATGTTATGGTAGCCGTGTTAGTCCACTTTTAAATGTAATCAGTAGAAATAGAATAAAATAAAGAAAAGAAAATAAGATGATACATTTTTTTGATTAGCTTTCGAAGGTAGCCCTTCATCAGATCAGAAATAAGCAAATGTTAGTAAATAACAGTATATATAAGTGAAGCATCAAAGCATTTCAGTGACTGTCTCACAGGATGAGGGTGAGATGGATTAGGTGAGAGACAGGGAGAGTCAGGTGAATGAGGGACAGGGAGATATGCATGGTGATAAGAGGGTGACAAAGCAGTATAATTTTACGGTTTATAATGGGCTAAAAAACCCAGATCTTTAAGTCCTGTGAGACTGTCACTGAAATGCTTTGATGCTTCACTTATATATACTACTAGTAAAAAGGCCCGTTTCTGACACAAATGAAACGGGTGCTAGCAAGGTTTTCCTCGGAGTGTGTACGTTTGAGAGAGAGAATGTGAGAGTGACTGTGTGTGAGAGAGAGCGTGAATGTGCGAGTGTGTGTGTGTGTGTGTGAGAGAGAGTCTGGGTGCGAGTGTGTGTGTGTGAGAATGAGTGTGTGCATGTGAGAATGAGTGTGTGCAAGTGCGTATGTGAGACAGTGTGAGAGAGAGAGCGTGTGTGAGACAGACTCTCTGTGAGACTGAGTGTATGAGACCAAGAGAGTGTGTGAGTGACTGTGACAGAGAGTGAATGTGATACAGTGTGAGACATAGAGTGTGTGAGAGACAGTGTGTGAGACAGGGGCGTATCTGGAATCCAGCGGTAGGGGGGGCCAGAGCCAGAGAGGGGGGGCACATTTTTGCCTCCCTCCCCCCCGCCGCCTCCTCTCTCCACCCCCTCCCCGCCGTCAACCCTCCCCCGCAGCTTACTTTTGCTGGAACCCCCGCCAGCCGAGGTCCGACCCGCCATCTCCATATTTCGTCTTCCTTCGTGGCCATGTGCTTCAAGGAAGTAACGCTGCAGTGCTGATTGGTTGAATCCAGTTCGGCGTCTGACGTCGCCAAATATGGCCACCAAACTCGTGGACAAATTGCACCGCATAAATAGCAGTCCTCTTTGCCTGCTATTAACTTATCCAGCCAGTGCTGAATTTTCACATAGCTGGTTAAGTTACAGCCAGCCAAAAAAATCCTGGATATTCAATGCCAGTCACAGAAAACAGCCTGGCATTGAATAGTCGGGGTCAGCGCTGGAGGCAGCAGCAGCAGCAGCAACCGCACTGCCTGCCCCCAACTGAATATCGGGGTGTGGGTTTAGCAGAGGGATGCAAACTGTAAGCTCTGTCAATCCCCAGTGGCCTTCACTGGTTCACATTTGCACAACCAAACGAGGTTTCGCTTTCAGCTTTAGCCAAAACCAGGTAATGACTTTCAGCTGTGTTTCAGTTTTGGCCAAAAGCTTAGCAGACAATTTCATTGGCAGTTTCGGACAAAACTAAGAATGCAGTTTCAGTCGGCCTCTACTGGCCAGGAGACGTTCCTGCCTGCTTAAACCCTGCTGAACAATTCGGCACACAATATTCATTGGCATTTAACCGGTTAGTGCTGCTGTTTTACTGCTATCTGTATTTGCCAACAGCAGTCTTGGATGCTTTATGATCAGGGGAAGCACTGTGTATGTCCCTGGCTGTCGTTTTTATTATACTCCTGAAGCAGACATTTTTGGCAAAACATGGCCACATTGGGTTCTTTTGAATAAAGACCGTTTGGGTCCTTTTGGACAGAATTTTTCCAGACTATGTGTCTGCTTTGTTCCTGCATGTCCTGTCCTGTTTGCTGCAGACTTTTCACGCATCTTGTTTGTGTTTATGGTTGTTTTGTCCTCTGACAGCCTTGCAATAGATTATAACGTTATCCTAAAATGTGTGTAATGCTTTTACTGTTGTTCTCAGTTCTAAGGACAATCATTATTGCAGTTCTCACTCTGCAAATGTATGTGAGCAAGGCATTGTGGGTAATGTAGTTCACAAGCAATGCAACCACACTTGCTTGGCTGTGTAAGAACTGTTACCACTGGTTGTGAGGCTGCTCAGACCTCCCCTCTCTCTCTCTCTCTCTCTCTCTCTCTCTCTCGCTGCCAAGCTTGGCTCTTTTGTCTTCCTGCTATCATTTCCTAGTCATTCTCACTATCTGTGTCCTGGGAGGTCATCCAGGTATGACCTTTCCCTCCAATCGAGAGCTGTCCTCTAGGACCATCCCTTGCTACCCGATGGCAGGCTCTGTCCCCATTGGTCTCTATCTGCTCCTCCCTGAGCCTGTGTGAAGCCTCAACACCTCTTTGTCCCTTCAGCCATGAGGCATTCCACCATCTAGCCAGACATGCAGCATGCACCATCTTATTCCAGATAGCTCTGTCCTGCTGAAACTCCCTGTAACAAACCTGGTTTTTAACCTTGAAAATATCTCCTCCCTAATGAAATATCGCACATTCCAGTCACCCAGCTTTCAACCATTTCTACCTGTTCAACTATCTTTCTCCCCTGCAATAAAGCTACTTCTCCTCAGATCTCCACCTCCAACAGCTCTCAGATGAAGGAGTCTGTGTGCCCTGGAACAGCACTTTTGAACATCTGTCTGTGAGTAAATTATCTGTGATTTATTCAAATAAGAGTCTTCATAAAAATAATAGAGACTCCAGGTGTGACTGTGTGCCAAGGTTATACTCCATGATATTGAGGTCTCAAGTTAATAAGCCTCAAGAGTCTTGACAATGGTATCACCACTAACTGGCCATCTCCTAACTGGTTGGGTTAGGAGAGGCTATGGGCGGAGCATGGGCTGAGGGCCTACTTAACTGGTTAGCAGTGATTTTCAATCCACTAACTGGCTAAGTAACCACATAAATTGTTCTAACTTTATGCATTATAACCAGGCAGTGGTCTGAATATCGGCCGGTGCCCGGTTAACTTCTGGGTGACCAATGATACCTGTATATTCAATGCCAGAAGCCATGCACACCCCAGCATTGAATGTACAGAGTCAGTTCAGCCCGTTGCTGTGAGGGGCTCAGATGCCGCAGACCGCCAGGGGTTGAATATCAGGCAGAGAGCTTTTGTTTTGGTGTAGTTCCATGATGAAAATGAAAAATTCAGAGGAGCAACCGCGGGAGGTGGTGGAGATGAAAACGGTAACGGAATTCAAAAATGCGTGGGATAAACATAAAGGAATCCTGTTCAGAAGGAAGGGATCCTCAGAAGCTTAGCGGAGATTGGGTGGCAGCACCGGAGGTGGGAGGTGGGGCCATTGGTTGGGAGGCGGGGCTAGTGCTGGGCAGACTTCTATGGTCTGTGCCCTGAAAATGGCAGATACAAATCAAGAAACTAAATGATATGCTCTAAATAGCTCCTATAAGGTGACTATGTTAATATCGGTAGATATATATTAAATAGTTTTAACAAAGAGGCCTCAATAGCCCAGGGTACGAACTCAGTGGACACACCTGATAAGGCTTTTATCATGGGCCAACAGCCCTCTGAAAAACCTACAGAGTGAAATAATTCAAACAATCTGTAGTAAAAAAAAAACAGAAAGGTTGTAATGTTAATTACATATTCAACCAAAATGTCAACACAGTCAATAATAGAGTTTGTTGATATGATAGTATGAATCGGAAAATAAAACAGTTATTATTATCAAGAGAAAAAGTTGACTAAAAAATTACAAAAACAACTCAACAGTAACTGGAGTACTTAGCTTTAAACCCGGGAAAAAAACATCCGATGGGAGGCGCCTCTACATGGGAAGAACTATTTAATGTGTATCTACTGATATTAACGTAGTCACCTTATAGAGCTATTTAGAGCATATCATTTAGTTTCTTATTTAAGTTTGCTCTTTGCAGATTTGTTAATTTTTTGACAAGAGATACAAATCAAAGTCAGGTATACACATAAAGTAGCACAAATCGGGAGATGGGCGCTCTTCTTTCAGGTGCAGCCAAATCGGCATAATCAAAAGCCGATTTTGGCTGCCCTCAACTGCAGTCTGTCGCAGGAGTAGCCAAAGTTTAAGGGGGCATGTCGGAGGCATTATGCCTGATATACAGTTAAAAAAAATTGTATAACATCACAAATAGCTTGACATTTTTTCCTATTTATAATTGAAAACAAAAAATAATGCTCAACATGTCCAATTATTCGGATTTATGATTATTCAGACCACCCCTGCAGAGGATAGGATAATCAGAGTTCTACTGTATTTGCAACCAAGCTGTACTAGTGAAACACATCATGCTCCACCTCACTTCCTGGAATGTTCATGGTGCCATATTATTTCCTTTGTACCATTTCCTGTCTTGCAAAGTATAATGCATCACTTCCTTTTGTAATGTAATTGACCTAGAGATGGGAATAACTAGTGAGGTAATTAAATTCGCTGATGACACAAAATTATTCAGGGTCGTCAAGTCGCAGGAGGAATGTGAACGATTACAGGAGGACCTTGCGAGACTGGGAGAATGGGCGTGCAAGTGGCAGATGAAGTTCAATGTTGACAAGTGCAAAGTGATGCATGTGGGTAAGAGGAACCCGAATTATAGCTACGTCTTGCAAGGTTCCGCGTTAGGAGTTACGGATCAAGAAAGGGATCTGGGTGTCGTCGTCGATGATACGCTGAAACCTTCTGCTCAGTGTGCTGCTGCGGCTAGGAAAGCGAATAGAATGTTGGGTGTTATTAGGAAGGGTATGGAGTCCAGGTGTGCGGATGTTATAATGCCGTTGTATCGCTCCATGGTGCGACCGCACCTGGAGTATTGTGTTCAGTACTGGTCTCCGTATCTCAAAAAAGATATAGTAGAATTGGAAAAGGTACAGCGAAGGGCGACGAAAATGATAGTGGGGATGGGACGACTTTCCTATGAAGAGAGGCTGAGAAGGCTAGGGCTTTTCAGCTTGGAGAAGAGACGGCTGAGGGGAGATATGATAGAAGTGTATAAAATAATGAGTGGAATGGATCGGGTGGATGTGAAGCGACTGTTCACGCTATCCAAAAATACTAGGACTAGAGGGCATGAGTTGAAGCTACAGTGTGGTAAATTTAAAACGAATCGGAGAAAATTTTTCTTCACCCAACGTGTAATTAGACTCTGGAATTCGTTGCCGGAGAACGTGGTACGGGCGGTTAGCTTGATGGAGTTTAAAAAGGGGTTAGATAGATTCCTAAAGGACAAGTCCATAGGCCGCTATTAAATGGACTTGGAAAAATTCCGCATTTTAGGTATAACTTGTCTGGAATGTTTTTACGTTTGGGGAGCGTGCCAGGTGCCCTTGACCTGGATTGGCCACTGTCGGTGACAGGATGCTGGGCTAGATGGACCTTTGGTCTTTCCCAGTATGGCACTACTTATGTACTTATGTACTTATGTACTTATCTAGCAAGTACTAGTGCATCACGTCCTCCTATGAATTAAATGGCACAAAAGAGTTGCACCATTTTGACTTAATGCAGCAAATTATTGACCTTAAAAATATAGACTGTACTTGTTTGGATAAAGCACTCTTGGAAAAGAATATGCATACATTCCAAATGTGAAAACCTTTAAAATGTTTCTTGGGAAATCCATCTAACTACTCCTGAGTGTAGGGAGCAGAACAACTGCTTTTAATGGTTCAATAAAATATTCTCTTGCGTTTTCTTTTTATAAATTCTTTTATACAACCTCCAGATCCCATTCATTCCAGAGTTTTGGACTTCCACAACTACCTTCAGAATCTGCAGTGGGTCTTGTATGATGGAAGAAGCAATAAGACCCTCAAAAGGCCATTGTAACATTGCTTGAGAAGTTTTGTACTTGAAAGTGTAGCAACCAACAGGCAGAGAAGAAGAAAGATGACCACAGTCTTCCAGTTCCAAGGTGGCTGAGAACCTCTCCAAATATGGAGCAGGGTGTATGGTGACATGCCGTGTACTACCAAAGTCTCTAGGAACTTGCAGTTTTCCTTGGAAGATTTGGAGACACAGAAGCGGGCATCATGGCGATACGTCAGGTTTGCTGCCAGCAACAGGAAGCCAAAGTAGACATCATCCAATGGAAAGACAGGTAGCACAATGGAGGCATGGTAGAGGGCAGGAATAGAGTCCCCGGGAATGATGAACCCACCACCTGATAGGAAAGTGGGGTATTTCTTCAGTGGATAGAGTGTCTCTGACACTTTGTACTTGCCCTCACGCATGACCTCAGAGTGCACCATGAGATGTCCATGCACAGTGGTCGAGGAGTTGACAAAATCACTGACATACCTCACCACAGACAAAGGATTCACAAATTCATCATCGTCTCCTAGAATAGGAAAAGGAAGAAGAGTATCAGTGAGGTGGGGCACGGGCATTGGACACCAAAACTATCACCTCTAGAGTTACATAACTCAGCGATAGGCGCATACATACAGATCATGTCTACCATAGGACTGGATGGGGTTGGGAACAGGAGTGGAAAGGCTGTCATCCTATTTTTTAAATTTCTTTAAGTTTCTCTCCTGCATTTCCCAGTGCAAGAATCACAGTGTTATTTATATACTACTAGTAAAAAAGCCCCGTTTCTGATGCAAATGAAACGGGGGCTAGCAATGTTTTCTTCTGTGTGCATGTGGGAGTGTGTGTGTCCCTGCCCTCTGGCCTCTCTTCCCCTCCCCCCTCTTTCATTGTTACAGAACCAGCGATTTGTTTTCGTGCTCTGCTGTTTTCCTTCACTGACTGTGTTACAGAGAGGGCGGGGCAGACACTCATAGGGAAACCGGATATCTCGCCCCCTTCACACTTCCGGCTGGAGGCTTCATAGAACGTTGGTGTTGCCTTTTATATAGAGAGATTTCTTTTGATCCAACAGTTAGTTTTTGCTCTGTTAGGCTTCTTTATGAATTAAAACGACAACTGGGATCTGGTGCCATAAACCTATATTATAACTACTCAGGGATCCCCCCCCCCCCCTATTTCATATATCAGGCCTTTCTCTTAGCCATAGTATCAGCCCCCCTCTGCCACCTACACCCAGCATCAGACTCCTTTTGCCAGTATAAGCGGGAGACTACATCTCCCACCTCATTTTCCCCTGCTTATCCCTTGTTCTATCCCCTTTCGCCTCATCGATCCCCTCCCCCAATGCTCACCTACCCTTACTCACACCTCTCCTACTCTCTTCACTCTTGCCCATTCCCCTCCGCCTCATCTACTCTCCAATTGCTCACGTACCCTTGCTCATACTTCTCCTACTCCCCTCATCCCTGCATTTCTACATTCCTATTTCTTTTATTACTCCGATAATACTCAACTTATTTCTCTCCACCAATACTTTGTAATCCCAATTACTATGTAAGCCGCATTGAACCTGCTTTGAGTAGGAAAGCGCGGGGTACAAATGTAATAAATAAATAAGCCACCTTTTGCCATTCCCAGACTCTGTCAGCCCCAGCAACCTTCTCCTTAAGGGCCCTGATTCCTAAGCCACAATATAGGCACGCTAGCGTTTTTGGCATGCACTAGAGACGCCCATAGGAATAAATGGGCATCTCTAGCATTTAGCATGCGCTAAAAATGCTAGCACACCTTAGTAAACAGGCCTTTGTAAAACACCCCTCAAATACTTGGGTGTCATAATAGATTCTCATATATTGTTTTCTGAACAAATCAGTGTGTTGAAGAAAGGATTTTATGTATCAAGACAATTGCATTCTCTGAAAGATTTTGCGGACGTAGAGAACATTACATTCCTTGATTCATTCTCTTCTTATTTCTTGAACAGATTATGGTAATGTTGTTTACTCTGGATTGCCTCAGAATAAACTGAAACATTTACAATGTTTATTAGGTGGTGCATGTTATAGAGATCATATAACCCCTTTATTTGTGCAGTTTCATTGGTTGCCCATAAGATTTAGAATTGATTTTAAAATGGTGATATTCGCTGATTTTTTTAATATTGTTGTACACTGCTTAGATTTATTTAAGATGGGCGGTATATCAAGTTTTATTAAACATTTCCTCTCGGATTCTATATATTGCACTTAGTGTTCTGTGCTGAAATCCAGGCGTATTCTAGAACAATGCGCTTAACTGGCTTAACAATCTAATCAGCGTTGATAACAGCACCCAACAAGCGATAATGAGCAGTAATTGGCAATAATTAGAACTTATGTGCACAACTCGCTAGGCGTATTTTGTAATGAATTGCATCTAAATTCTAATGTGCACAGTTCAAAAGGGGTGTGGCTATGGGTGGGGAAATGGGCATTTCATGGGCATTCCTAAAATTTACATGCATAATTATAGAATATGGCGCAGTGATTTACACCACATTTTCATTTTTGTAAATGGAGGAGCATAGTTTTAGGCGCTGAGATATCAATAAAGCACATTCTATATAGCATGCCTAAATCTAGGTGCCGCTTATAGAATACACTTAGCCAGAAATGTTTACTGCGCAGATTTTTTAGGTCCCTTATATAGAATCTGGCCCTAAATGTCTTCAGCTGAAAACTTATGCTAGTAAATTTGGCTGAAAATAGAGCACAAATTTAGGAGCCTAACTTAGGAGTATAAAGTTAGGAGCTCAGGGCCCAATATTTAGCTGGTAGCAATCAGCGTTTTGCTAATCAATGCCAGCGTTAAACCCAGAAATTCACTGCTGAGCCATGTCCCAGTTCTGGCACTGAATTTCCGGGTTTAAGAAGCTGGCAAAAACATAGCTGGTTAAGACCCAGATGCACAAAGGTCACCGTAAAGAATCGCTTTGTATTTCCACCTCGGTAAAAATTGCCGATTTGGAAATTCAGAGCAATTCCCAAAGCAACTCGCATGCAAATGAGCTGCTCTTAAAAGCAGCGAGCTGCTCGATAGGGGGGAAGCCAGTCAGTCAGCTGAGCATGCGCAGAGCAGCCAATCGCTAAGTGTGGCTGCTCTTCTCATGCTCAGAGCGGCACTTGTCTACGGCATTCATACAAGTGCTGCATGTATGAAAGCCGGCGTAGCTTTTTTTCCCCACAACCGCTGTGGGCTGGCCAATCTACTTCACTGCCGCAGTCAGCAATCAAACGATCAAAGGTCGAGATGGAGATGAATCTGTAGATTTGTTGTTTGGAAGGGTGTTTTTTTTTTCTTGACTGGTGAAGGGTGGGTGCCAGCAGGGCTGCTCTGGTGTGTCTTATTTTTCCCCATGGGTCCTTCTCCTCTTGCAGGAGTGGCAGAGGACCTCTGGAGCAGCTGTGGAGTACCTGCTACAATGAAGAACTGTCAGGACCGACAGCTCCAGACCTCCCGTTAAATTTTCCTCTATAAAGGTAGGGGCTGCTTCTGTGCATCGCTATGCATGCACATTTGAATAGTAATTAGCTCATTATAATAAGTTTGCATACAATTTTCGTTAGTTGCTATCGTGACAGAAAAAGAGCTACCCCTTTGTGCATGTCTCACTGAACTCTGTACTCGCTAAATCGGCTAGAACCAGTGTAAAATCCATGATGCTGGCTCGTTAGGTTTTGTACAATTGGGTTTAAGTGTGATATTGAACACTTTATGTGATTCTTCATAGCCGGTTAAGACAGAACTGTGTTTTATGCGGTCCTATTTATGTGATTATCTTAACCAGCTAATTGGGCACTCTGCACCCAGAACGCCCCCAAAGTAGCCAGTTTTGGCTTGAGTGCTAACTGGGCATTTTCAGCGGTACATAAATACTGGGACAGAGCAAAGGTCTATCAAGCCCAGCATTCTGTTTCCAACAGTGGCCAATCCAGTTCACAAGTACCTGGCAAGATCCCAAAACAGTATGATACATTTTATGCTGCTTATTAAGCAGTGCATTTTCCCCAAGTCCATTTTAATAATGGTCTATGGACATTTCCTTTAGGAAGCCATCCAAACATTTTTAAAACCCCGCTAAGCTAACTGCTTTTACTACATTCTCTGGCAATGAATTCCAGAGTTTAATTACACGTTGAGCGAAAAAATATGAAGTGTCTGGTTAGCCCAATTTAAATGGCCAGGAAAACATTTTGAATATCGAGCCCTTAGCTTTTTTTTTTTTTTAATATCCAGCTTAATACATATAAAATGCATGTCCAATATAGAAATACAATAACACAGTAAACTCAGTGCTTATTCTCCCTCACTAAAAGCCTGGAAAACAACCAAATCTATTGTTTTCTAAAACTCAAGAGAGCAGTTTCTTGACTCAGGTGATGATAGGGCAACACATTCCATGCCGTAGGAGCTACCATGAAAAATGCCTGATTCCACGTAGTAGATAATTGAGCCTCAGATACTAGAAGGAGTAACGATACACACCATTGTGAAGACCACAGAATATGACGTGGTTCGTAGAATGCAATCTTGCCCTTCAAATACTTTGGGGTAAGACTATTTTTATCTTTAATGCCAAAAACATATAAGAGCCTGATGTTCAGTTATATAGTTCACCAGCCATGGATATCTGACCACTATATGGACAGGACTGGGCCAAAAATCCCTCTAACTGGCCTGATACTATCTATAGGGTAAAGGGCCCGAGGTAAGAATTAGTGGCAATATTCAGCTGCTCTCCAGATAAGCTATGGGGGTAATATCAGCCACTGACCCTGAATATTCAATGCTAGGCCATGCCTAGGTTCTGGCATTGAATATCCAGGTATGTGGGGTCACCCAGAAGTTAACCAGTGCCCAGCTAGCTTGGCAGATAAAGTTAAGGCAGCCTTTTTGCTTACTTAAGTGGTTAGCGGACTGAATATTACCACTAATTAAGGAGAAAACTTTTTTGGGACTTAAATTTAAATTTTTCCAGATGTTTCTACAGATACCCAGAAGAGACGTTAGCAATTCCTATTATTGAAGCCAGGTGCTCTTCAGTTGGGGGCTGCTTTCTTCTTATGTTATCCATGTAAATGTGTAGGCAGGTACCAATTGGTTAAATATATACAGTGGTGGAAATAAGTATTTGATCCCTTGCTGATTTTGTAAGTTTGCCCACTGACAAAGACATGAGCAGCCCATAATTGAAGGGTAGGTTATTAGTAACAGTGAGAGATAGCACATCACAAATTAAATCCGGAAAATCATATTGTGGAAAGTATATGAATTTATTTGCATTCTGCAGAGGGAAATAAGTATTTAATCCCTCTGGCAAACAAGACCTAATACTTGGTGGCAAAACCCTTGTTGGCAAGCACAGCGGTCAGATGTCTTCTGTAGTTGATGATGAGGTTTGCACACATGTCAGGAGGAATTTTGGTCCACTCCTCTTTGCAGATCATCTCTAAATCATTAAGAGTTCTGGGCTGTCGCTTGGCAACTCGCAGCTTCAGCTCCCTCCATAAGTTTTCAATGGGATTAAGGTCTGGTGACTGGCTAGGCCACTCCATGACCCTAATGTGCTTCTTCCTGAGCCACTCCTTTGTTGCCTTGGCTGTATGTTTTGGGTCATTGTCGTGCTGGAAGACCCAGCCACGACCCATTTTTAAGGCCCTGGCGGAGGGAAGGAGGTTGTCACTCAGAATTGTACGGTACATGGCCCCATCCATTCTCCCATTGATGCTGTGAAGTAGTCCTGTGCCCTTAGCAGAGAAACACCCCCAAAACATAACATTTCCACCTCCATGCTTGACAGTGGGGACGGTGTTCTTTGGGTCATAGGCAGCATTTCTCTTCCTCCAAACACGGCGAGTTGAGTTCATGCCAAAGAGCTCAATTTTTGTCTCATCTGACCACAGCACCTTCTCCCAATCACTCTCGGCATCATCCAGGTGTTCACTGGCAAACTTCAGACGGGCCGTCACATGTGCCTTCCGGAGCAGGGGGACCTTGCGGGCACTGCAGGATTGCAATCCGTTATGTCGTAATGTGTTACCAATGGTTTTCGTGGTGACAGTGGTCCCAGCTGCCTTGAGATCATTGACAAGTTCCCCCCTTGTAGTTGTAGGCTGATTTCTAACCTTCCTCATGATCAAGGATACCCCACGAGGTGAGATTTTGCGTGGAGCCCCAGATCTTTGTCGATTGACAGTCATTTTGTACTTCTTCCATTTTCTTACTATGGCACCAACAGTTGTCTCCTTCTCGCCCAGCGTCTTACTGATGGTTTTGTAGCCCATTCCAGCCTTGTGCAGGTGTATGATCTTGTCCCTGACATCCTTAGACAGCTCCTTGCTCTTGGCCATTTTGTAGAGGTTAGAGTCTGACTGATTCACTGAGTCTGTGGACAGGTGTCTTTCATACAGGTGACCATTGCCGACAGCTGTCTGTCATGCAGGTAACGAGTTGATTTGGAGCATCTACCTGGTCTGTAGGGGCCAGATCTCTTACTGGTTGGTGGGGGATCAAATACTTATTTCCCTCTGCAGAATGCAAATAAATTCATATACTTTCCACAATGTGATTTTCCGGATTTAATTTGTGATGTGCTATCTCTCACTGTTACCAATAACCTACCCTTCAATTATGGGCTGCTCATGTCTTTGTCAGTGGGCAAACTTACAAAATCAGCAAGGGATCAAATACTTATTTCCACCACTGTATATATTTTTAACCTTCACATCTTACAGGTTTTTTTTTTTGTCAGCTAAACGGATCACTGGGGGGTAATATATACCTAGTGATTGGCTCTTATGAATAAGAATCCTGTGACATGCAAGGTCTATGTACCTTTTATTTATTTTACTTCTAAACTAGAATTTCCGTTGATTGTAATCTTGAATCCCAAATTGTGGACTTGAGTATGATTTTTCATTTAATATTTTCTTCTTGTTTTATTTAATACCTATATAATGTTAAAATGCGTAATTATACTTTTTCTGTACAAATTTCTGCTTGACTAATTTTGAAATTATTGATAAATAATATTTAAAAAATATTTTACCACTAACCGGTTAAGTAGCGGCTCTACCCAAACTCTGTCCACAGACCACCCCTTGGCTAGCCTCTCCATCCTGGTTAAACTGCTTTGAATATTGGGTCCAACATGTTTAGGTAGGCCTAAACTAAATGGATAGCAGTAGCTGCAGTGATCACATTACACATACATTCAGCCTTGCTAACTATACATATTAATTTAAACACGGGTGCTGGTCTTTTAATTAACATGCACTCAATATTGGGCCCAAAATTAAAAGGGCCATCTGAAGTCCACTGGAAGCCAGAGTTTGGACCATAAAATTGGAGGAATATGAACATAACATCCTGATGATTAACCCAATGAAGGAGGTGTAACTGGCCAAAGACTTTTTGTACCATCCTTGATCTTTGAAACTCGAGAGATAAAGTCCAAGCCAAGTAAACATCTAAATCCCTCTTTCAGCTCTCACAGGAATGAGTACCATCCAAAACAAACTGCAGCCTCCATACCTTTAAAAATAAACTCAGCTTCCTGGCAATTGTGATATAGCCATTCAATGAAACACCGCTCTTTCAGAGATAGATTGTGGTGGCTCTCCTCAAAATCCCATAGGAGAATGTCATGGAAATCCATGTCCTCCTCATTCACAAGATCAGTATGTTCTGTGTTCTTAGACATGGCCATGAGGAAGATGGACTTCACCAGCATGCTGTCAATTTCCCACACCTTAGCCCAGGTCTGTCGGCTGGCGGCCCTCCTCTGAAAGGACTTTGGATGAGATTTGATGGCCAAGAGAAGGAGTGGCTTTCCCCAGGACTGCTTACAAATACCAGCCTGGTCAATGACAAGAGAGCAGTGGTAGCTCTGAAGGTAAGGGAACTCCAGCTGATACTGGCTCAAGTTCATCTGGTAGGTAAAGTTGCTGTCAGTCAAGGTGATGGATTGTCGGACCATTGAATGATTTGCTCTTAAAGCCAAATACAGCTCTTTTGATTCTCTCCAGGACTTGTAGCTGGAATTCTTAGATCTGGTGTCCAGTATTGCCTGTTTGATACTCTCCTGATCAGGATAAAGCTCTTTGTATTCACTCCAGGCCATTAGAGAGGTTATGCAGAACAAGACTGCCAGGATGAAGAACATGGAGAGAAATAGAACATTCTTAATGAGGATCAATCTGCCCCTTCTCATGGTTCTGATTTCTGAGAGAGGAGAAAAAATAAAGACAAGGGCCATCTATAAGAAATATAAATGGTTAGCAAGCTTCTCCTCGCTGTCACCATCCCCACTCCTGACTTTAAGCAGAATGAAGAAAGCAAGCAATGAAGAAGGGAAAGACAGGTATGAAATGAAGGAGTAGCCTAGTGGTTAGAGCACTGAACTAACAGTGAAGAAAGCCTGGTACAAAACCCACTGCTGCTCCTTGTGATCTTTTTACTTAACTCTCCATTACCTCAGGTAAAAATGTAAATTGTAATCTCGCTAGTGACGGGGTTATACCTGGAATGTAGCTCACCTTGAGCTCCTACTGAAAAGTTGCCAGTTAAATTGAAATGAACAAGCACTCAGCCCTTCTATCCAAGGTCTAGTAGGTATTTTGTGTTCTCTCCTCCATCTCAACTGAAACAAAGAAACTTCTGTATTTTGGGAATGATGAAAAAGAAACAGCTTTCCAGACCAGGTTCTCTCTTCACTTTCCCACAATCAGTGGTGCATGGTGGTACATGGATGCAACCAAACACACAGGAGTCCAGGGTAGGAGAAAATGAGACTCTTTGAACTACAGTTGGGCAGGGATGGGGAGAGGAAGACAGAGGATGGAAGAGGGAGTTACAAGCCCTCAGCCTGTTACTGCTACTTTCTCATATCCTTGCTGATACCTCAAATTCCCCAGTCCCTTTCCTGTTGAACCTATAAAGAAGATTCCTGGGCATGAGGGTGGTGGGTTTTCTGGAGACATCTGAGAAATGGTTCCAGACCCTCCCTTCCTATTCTCTGAAGGCTACCTGGGAAGGGGAGAAAAGAATAGTAGGAGAGGTGTTAGATTAGTGCAGGAGCAGTGGATCACCTTTTTGGTTAGTGAGGAATATCAAACCAATGCCTACACTGGAAGCTCTCAAGTTACTGATACTGTGTGGGGCAAAATGTTGATCAGACCATGGCCCGGTGACCCACCCCTTTCTACTGACTATGAATTAGGGAGAGAGTGACTTTTTATTGATCTGCTCTGCTCTGTCCACTCCAACTTTACCCCATTCCCTCTTGTTCCCTACAGTATAGAATGGGGGGGCTGGGTTGGGGGCTGGATTAAAAGAGAAGAGTGGCTGTTCTCTACTCTTCTCTGTCCTGAGAACAACAGGAGAAACAGTAGTTAAAACAACAAGATATTTAAATATTGTATATCGTGCCACCCCACCATAAATGCGACCTGTTCAGATACAATACAGATCAGTTTCAGAATCTGGAAATCATATTTTAAAATTCTGCCTATATTATTTGTAACATCAGGAATTCTGTGCCTGATCCTTTCTTCAGCTATGTCATTCCTCCCCAGCAGTATTACTCTCTCACCAGCTCTCTTTCTTGCCTCAACTTAGCACCTCTTCCACTCCCCTGGTAGTTTCAGCTCCCAGCTTTTAATGACCATTTTCCAGGATGGGCATCTCCTACCTTTCTCTTTTTCCCCCTAGTTCTCTCTCCCTCCATCTGCAGTTATCTGCCCCCCCCTGCCATTCTTGATCCCTGACACCTAGCAACACCTCCAGTTCTCTATCTGTTCCTAAGATCTCACCTTCCCATCCCTTTATATGAACCCCAAGCCTCATTCGTCCCTTCCTTAGGCACATATAGGGTTGCCAACATTCAGATGAAAAAAAACCTGACACCTGTCCTGCTCCCATGCTCCACCCCAAGTCCTTTTCCACACCTAACTGTTAAACCCTTCACTGCCTTGGTCATCTGTCAACTGCCTGCACTAGGGTTGCCATCCCAGAAGAAAACACTGCCACATGTACATATGTTCTATGAGTATTTCACTAACTTTACATAACAAAGCTCCAGTAACCAAATCCTGCAAAAAAAAAAAAAAACGTATTATCGAAACGAAAGATGGCCGCCCATCTTGTTTCGATAATATGGGTTTCCCTGCCCCTTCGCAGGGACGTCCTGCGAGGACACCCTCAGGAAAACTTGGGCGCCCCGTTCGATTATGCCCCTCTAAGTTTACTTGGATTGTGATGTCACGATAAACTAAAGACAAGGCAAAACTCATTGCCCACATATGAATCAGCATGCATACAGCTTTGAGTAGCATATTTATTCAAGGTGCACATGTTGCGTACGCGTACCCCCTGTCAGACCCGGCCCCTTGCCCGTGCCTTAAAATCATCTCTGCTCCAGTATTTGCCCAGACAGTGGCAGCAGCACTCATAGGCTGCCTGCAGCCTGCACCGGGACTTTCTCTCAGAATCATCCAGCCCCTTCTGACACAACTTCCTGTTTTGAGAAGGGCGGGGTAGCTTAGAGAGGAAGTCCTGGTGCAGGCCACAAGCAGCCTATGAGTTCCACTGCCTGGGTAAAGATGGGAACAGAGGTGTTTTTAAGGTACAGGGCGCACCCCCTGTTACAAATTCCTGGCTTCGCCATTGACTGATTCATCTGTTATTAGCACTAACTCCCCCAGTGAGGGAAACCCCAGCACTCGTTCATCAGAGTCAGAAAAGAAAGTTCCTGTGCCTTAGCATGTTGTAGGGCAGGAGCAACTGTTGCCAAGTAAGGTCAAGGTGTGTCCAAATGAAAATAAAAGAAAGCCCAAGGTGTAACCTATTGAAGTTTAAGAATTTAGTTCTCCAAGAACCTTTTACAGGGTGGTGACGCCTAATATGGAACTTAGTACCATGTACCTATAATTAAGATTGTTTTGCTTTCAGTGCATCAAATTGCAACAATCCATGTAAATTTCATCTGTCATTTCAGCCTCCCAGTCTCATCAGGTCCTCCTGCAATTCCTCACAATACGTTTTTATTTAACAACTTGGAATAACTTTGAGTCATCTGCACATTTGATCACCTCACTCATGTCTCCCTTTTTCAGGTCATTTATAAATATGTTAAAAAGAACCAGTTCCCAACACAGAGCCTGTCTAACACTGACTCCTTCATCTGGAATGCAGCGTGTAAATAATCTTGGCTTAGTCGGGAACCATAGCTAGAGAATTGTGTACAATTTTTTTTAAATGCCATACACCGGTAATTGGGAAGCAAAGCCAGTGCTGGGCAGACTTCTACTACAGTCTGATCCTGGCTGAACGGATTTGGATGGGTTGGGAGTGGAGCTTTTCAGGGGCTTCGATGACAACTTCAAAGGTTTTAGAACACGGACAGTGCCAGGCAGACTTCTACGGTCTATGACCTGAAAATGGCAAGGACAAATCAAGCAATACTCATTCAGGAATCTAGTAAAACAATACTTCCTCAATTTTAAATCCAAGCAGTTATAAAGAAAGTTCATACATTAATAATAGCATCGTTATAGATTTAGTACAAATTTATTCATTTCACAAATTATTTTCAATAGTGATAAAGCACAGCAATCTTATCAAGAATATAAACATAACATTCCTTCCCCACATATATAACATTATTAAAAAAAACATCTCAAGTTCTCAGGAGTCAGTCCGTGGTGAGAATGCTGATGTAAACCAACCAACACGCTACAAATGTTCAAATCAGTCAATTTCTTCCCATCGGTTTGAAACAAACAATCCTTCAAGACTCCTCAGTCCATTGGTTTGCCGTAAAGGTAGGCAATTATAATGTATTCTTATATTCCACGCTTACAATGATCTTCCAGACTGACACAAAATTTGTGTTTCGCCCCCTATTTTTTTTTTGTTTCACTAGGTTGTATACTGGTGTTTTAGAGCCAGGTGTAATTATAGTGCTGTCTTTCCACGCATAAGATTGTAGCTCGACCTGTCCTTGGAATTAGTGCTGTTATGGTTTGGTAAGGTTATGAGTGTGTTTTGGCACAAGTTTGTGTATAGTGTTTTGCAGTGGAGAGATTGTGTGTTGGCCTTACTGAGGTGGCATCAAAACATCAGAAAGGGTGTAGAGCCTAAATCATGACACACTACCTCTTGAAGGATCTACATATGGTCGTTAATAAAAGGAGCTCATTGTGAACACTATCCACCCTAAAAGGGTGTTTTGTGGCTAATATCTAACTTTAATAAAAGGTATTAATTGTGACTATTTTATTTTTACTTATTTTTTTTTTCTGTGTGTTATCAGACAATTATGGATGTAAGCTCTGGCTCTGGCCCTACCCCTAACCCCACCTCCTTTAGCCTCCCCAAACAGTTGGGCCACCGACCGCCTATGCAATCCAACTTAAATGCCTGATCTTGGCAACGCGACGAACTGAAGTACGCTATGGACCCAACACAACTCTACCGCCATATGATTCCTTAATGTGACTGTGTCACATGAACTTTACCTTACCCCTACTCACGATGTATTTGTTCATATCGGAGTCAGCAAATGCATCTCCGGTACTATGTAAGCCAGATTGAGCCTGCAAATAGGTGGGAAAATGTGAGATACAAATGTAACAAATAAATAAATTAACTTTAGGTGTCTTTTTTTCTTTTTTGTAAATATCTTTATTGAGGAGGAAACACTAGAAGAAAGTACACATAAGAATGAAAGCAAACGAAATTGATGCAAGCCCTAAATGGGGAGCGAGAACAATATACAACAGAACCAATACAGCCGAATGTAGAAATATGCTTACCAGCCAAAACAAGTGCAAAATAATTGATATGCATGTTCTCCTGTAGAATACCCTCCAGACCTTTTGTGAGCCCAGAATATATAGACCATATAACCCATCACTAGTAAACTGAATCACACAACAACCCCCACGCACACTAGACCAGACACACACAAATCCCGTCAGCACACATCATTCAGGCAGGTCCAAAGCCAAAGCAAATAAAAATAAATAAATAAATAAAGGAAGCATAGAAAAGCAAAGGAAAGATCTCGGTGAGGGAGAGAGCTAATTAGGAAACCCTCCCTCCAAAGAAAGGAAATGTAATAATCAAGTGGTCACATGAGAAGGAGAAGGAGGTGTAGAGCAGCAATCTGTACTATAAAGAGTATGAAAAGTATGCCAGAGAATTTTATAATAACCCCAATCAGATGTACCTTTCAGAGATGCATCCTTAAGTTCACAGACTTCCAGTTCATACATTCTGTGCTGCCATTCTGCAAAGCTAAGGGGGGTACACCCCACCTAATGTCGTAATATGACTTGAAACACCAATAAAAGGGCAAGATGGACAAAACAAATACCCAGCGTTTCTTAAAGGCAGGTCTTTGCCCATCATCAAGAGAGAGTACGTCCATTCAATGGGATCAAAAATGGATTCCAAAGTGCGTAAAGCTCCTCCCCAGAGATCTGATAGTTTAGAGCATTCTAAGGAACTATGGCTCCAAGTTCACCTACTGACCAAACATCTCTCACGTGCATCATCCAGCCAAATATGGAGTCCCCTCCCCCTCATTCTGGTAATGTAAGA
This sequence comes from Microcaecilia unicolor, assembly GCF_901765095.1. NCBI lineage: Eukaryota > Metazoa > Chordata > Amphibia > Gymnophiona > Siphonopidae > Microcaecilia > Microcaecilia unicolor. The sequence goes on from NC_044044.1 coordinate 14,458,269, forward strand.
TCTATGTATAGACGTGGTTTATAGAATACGCCTAGGTGTATTTTTTTTTTCAGCACCAATTTTACAGTGCCATATATAGACCCCAGCCCAATAGGTGCTCCCTCAAGTGCTTTTTAAACATTGACAGCCGAGACTCATTGTTCAGTGGCAGTTTGTTCCACTCTACTGGGCCAGCAATGGAGAGGGCACCAGTTCTTGTCAAGTCCAAATGGAACCGTTGGAGAGCAGGCACTACAAGATCACGTTTCTCCAAGGACTTTAAAGAATGTGTTGGCACATACTACTTCACGAAGCTTTATTTCTCATACTTGCAATGACATGCAACACCCATCACGGCACTGTGTTTTGGCATAAAGTGCCTGCTTCAGGGGTCACGAGGTATTAATGTGTCCAGAGGAATGTTTGAGTATGGTAATAGAAAGTTGCTTCAACAATCGTGTTGTCGGTCTTGAAAAAGTCCTTTGTTATGGCGATACTCAAACATTCCTCTGGACACATTAATACCTCGTGACCCCCGAGGCAGGCACTTTATTCCAAAACATGGTGCCGTGTCGGGAGTTGCATGTCATTGCAAGTACAAGAAATAAAGTTTTTTGGAAACTTATGATCACCCTCCGTTCCTGGTGTTTCTCAAGCCATCTCCACCTTCCCACTGTTGTTTGGTTCATTATGTTCTATGTGGGATTCCTTTCGGTTTACATACCACATCACAACACTTTTTAAATAGTAAGAATAATCCTGATACATTACACAATCAATCATCACCATCAGCTTGTTATATCTCTTTGCTCAGCATACTATTCTAACTGCAATATTTTGTAGGATCTGCAATCGTCGCATCAATCTGACAGTGTATAAAGCACATTGCAATAATCCAACCAGCTCATCACAAGTGAATGATCTACCAATGAAAAATGATTGGGAGCGAATTTGTTTCTAAGTCAGCGAAGTTGTTTTAGTTTCCAAAAATATTTTTTGCTGGATTGACAAATATGGTCATTGAAAGTCAACATAAGATCTAAAACTATTCCTAAGACTTTCAAACTTGATTCATTTGATAGCTGATATTTTTAAAAGTCAAAGAATTATTAGGTAAAGGTGGGGAAAGAGTTCCTAGCCATATCAATTTGGCCTTATCAGTATTTAGTTTTAGGCTATAACGTGTGGTCCATGTACTAACCAAGTCAATAAAGGTTTGAATTTTGTTAACGGAACAATGTTTTTGTGCAACACAGGAATTAATTTTAAAAAACTGACTTCCAAGTGAGGCAAAAAATTTACAAGAGTACTCATTAGTGTATTTAATAAAATTGGAGAGAGGTTTCCAAGATTCAAAGAATATTTCTTTGTTTTACTCTGTAATTTCTAGCAGTCAGAAAACCTCTAAACCAGTCAAGAACTCCTCGCATAATCTCATTCATCAATTCCAAAACTAAACAATGATCTACAACATCAAAGGCTGCTGAAATATCAAATTGCAAAATTATAGCTTGAGTTCCTTTACTTGGGGCCTCCTCTATCAAGCTGCGCTAGCGGTTCCCATGCAGGAATGCCGACGAAGCATTACTGCACTGGGGACCTCTAGCGTGGTTCGATAAAAGAAGCATTTAGTAAGCTTCTAGCATCATAGATTAACAGTTAGTGTTTCAGTGCATAAGTACATAAGCACCGCCATACTGGGAAAAGACCAAGGGTCCATCAAGCCCAGCATCCTGTCTCCGACAGTGGCCAATCCAGGCCTCAAGAACCTGGCAAAAACCCAAAAACAAAACAAAAATTTAAATTAATAATGTTCAATGGACTTTTCCTTCAGGAATCTGTCCAAACCCCTTTTAAACTCAGCAAGGCCAACAGCCGTCACTACATTCTTTCAACGAGTTCCAGAATCTAACTACGCGCCGAGTAAAGAAAAACTTTCTCCTATTTGTTTTAAATCTACCATATTCTAGCTTCATCTTATGTCCCCTGGTTCTATTATTGTTAGAAAGTGTAAACAAACGCTTCACATCTGTCCGCTCCATTCCACTCATTATCTTGTAGACTTCTATCACCCCTCAGCCGCCTCTTCTCCAAGCTGAAGTGCCCTAACCGTCTTAGCCTTTCCTCATAGGGAAGTCCTCCCATCCCTTTTACCATTTTCGTCGCCCTTCTCTGCACCTTCTCCAATTCCTTTATATCTTTTTTGAGGTGCGGAGACCAGAACTGAACCTTTTTGAAATTTAAATTCTGTTGGACGTACAATATTATGAATTTATAAGTATTCTGTAAGTTAGTTGATGAACAAAGCTTCCCAAAATTTTAACAAAAATTGGTATATTTGCAATTGGTCTACAGTTGGCGGGATCATCCTTTTTTCCCTGAAGGATCCTTTAGGAGAGGGGTCAGCAATATATCTCCTAACTATGTAGGGAGCAAAAATGTCTTTAAAGAAAGATCAACCCAGAAATGGAGCCATTCTAAAGAACAAAACAGGCGAGGGCGATTTTAACAAATAAGAAAGACATATGTCCAAAGGACAATGTGAGGACGAAAAGTGTTGTAACATAGTCTGAACTTCTGTTACAATAGTAACATAGTAGATGACAGCAGAAAAAGACCTGCACGGTCCATACAGTCTGCCTAACAATATAACTCATATGTGCTACTTTTTGTGTATACCTTACCTTGATTTGTATCTGTCTTTTTCAGGGCACAGACCGTAGAAGTCTGCCCAGCACTAGTCCCGCCTCCCAACCACCAGCCCCGCCTCCCACCACTGGCTCTGCCATCCAATCTCGGCTAAGCTCCTGAGGATCCATTCCTTCTGAACAGGATTCCTTCTGTGCTAACATGCAAACATTTACTCCAGATTTTATCTGTTAGGGTTCCAATTGTCTCTATACTAGTAATTCAATAAACACCAGAGGAAAAAAGTATTAGTAATCTGGAGTTGCCCTGATCTCTGATTTTTAAGATTTTATTATGAAAATTAACAGCAAGCTCTCTTGCTGTAGGTTGCTGGATTGTTTGAGAGTCCCAAAGAACAAAGTCTATCAACAACTGTGATTGATTTTATTAAAGCAAATAATTTTTTGAGTCATATGTATATAGGCTTAAAATAATAGGTTTTTTGTCTGTCAATTGATGTTTATAAAAATTTATAGCAGATTCCCATGATTGTCTGGCGTCACTAGGTTGTAATTTACACTATCAACATTTGAGATGTCTGCTTTGATTGCTTGGAAGTAAGAGAGAGAGAGACTGGGGTAGAGTATGACAGAGAGGGAGAGAGACTGGATGAAGGCTGTGAGGGGTATGAGAGAGAGAGAGAAAGATAGAGGCTGGGCAAAGGTTGGGGGCACGGGAGACAGAGAACTGAGGGAAAGCTGGAGGATTATGAGAGAAAGACTGGGTGGACTGTACAGGTCTTTATCTGATGTCATTTACTATGTTACTCTATTAGGTGAAGGCAGGGGTAGAGAAAGAGAGAGATACTAGCTGAAGGCTGGGGGGGGGAGAGAGAGAGTGAAAGCTGGGGAAAGGGAGAATGGCGGTGAAGGTTTGGGGAAAGGGAGAGACTGTGTGAAGGTTGGTGTGGGGTATGAAAGAAAGAGTGAAGGCTGGGAGTAGTATGAGAGAGAGAGAGAGAGAGAAACATACATACATGGGAGGGGGGAATAGAGGAGATACTGGTGGGGACTCAGAATTGTCTTTTTGTTTCTCCTATGAAGGGGGGGGGGGTCATATCAGATAGCTGATACCATGCTTCTGGCAGTGATGTGTAGTGGTACCTTAAGGGACTGATTGATTAAACTTTATTTGCCTATAGATGCAGAATGGGAAAATGGCCTTCGTAAATCATTTTGTAAAAGAATTGCTGCTGATCTCGCTCGCTTTCCCCACATTTTCTTTCTTCAACCTTCTCAATCTCTCCTGCTCTGTGCCAGCTGCTGATGCCAGCTTTTATAGTTTGGTCACCCAAACACCTGAATTCTTTTTTTGAATTATATATTTATTCTTTTATTTATATTACACAAGTAATAAACTTGTTACATGTAACTATGGGAAAATTATAAAAATATTCTCTTATACAGAGTGATACAAAGAAACAAAACATGAAAGAAATTATATAATATCGTATTTATCCCTTCCTTAGACCACTATCACTGGGAGAGTGGGTAGTAAATCGAGGATATCACAATAGTATAAAATTAGCAAGTAAGGCCCAAGCCCACCCACATCTATTTTCCCATATACAGCCTAATAAACAGATGTTACTACCCAGACACCCTCTCTTCACGTCTATGAAAGCTCTAAGCTGATCTGGTACAAAGAAAACATATTGTACTCCCAAATATCTCACTATACATTTATTTAGATTTTGCTCACACCTTTTTCAGTAGTAGCTCAAGGTGAGTTACATTTAGGTACTCTGGATATTTCTCTGTCCCAGGAGGGCTCACAATCTAAGTTTGTACCTGAGGCAATGGAGGGTTAAGTGACTTGCCCAAGATCACAAGGAACAGCAGCCAGATTTGAACTAGCCACCTCTGGATTGCAAGACCGGTGCTCTAACCACTAGGCCACTCCTCCACTCCAGGGATAAGCTAGGAAAAAAGTAGCCCCCAAAGTCTTTACTTCTTCTCTCATATCTAGAAAGCTTTTCCGTCTATCTTGAGTGGATCTAGTAACATCAGGAAATAACCATAACTTTTGACCACAAAACTTTTGATGAGCATTCTTAAAATATAACTACATAATAGCATTAAAGTCTTGCTGAAATACAAATGAAACCAATAATGTAGCCCTATTTGTTACTTCTGATAATGAGTCTTCTAAAATCAAAGAAATGTCTCTTAAATCATTGAGTTTCTCCTCTTCCTGGGCCTGCTCCATATCTTCATGAGACCCCCCCTTGCATCTTCTTCACAGGAAGGAAATATATCTTATTTCTAGGAGGAAAATTTTGCGAGGAAAACACCTGAAATTTTATATGCTCCTATATTTTTTAAAAAAGTGTGTGAGAGGTGTAAACTCAACAAGATGATGCTTACCTTTTATTCCACACACCCCTCCCCTGAATAAAAAAGAAAAAATATAACAAAATATAGAAATATAGTGAGATATGTGAAGGAGAAATCCAAGGGGAAAGAGCGAAAGAAGAAGCAAGAATCAGCCCGTGCAGTAAAAAAAATTAATTTTACTACAAGTTGGTTATAAAAGTCAATATTTTATGATTGCATTACACTTACCTTCACCTGGGATTGAGTTCAACTTTACCCATGCTCAGGAAGAATATACTCTTTAGTCAGGTTTCCAACCTAAACTCTTCGAGTCTTGTAGAATCCATCCGGAGAGACTTGGTACTTATTAACACATTTTATAGCCAAATTCTTGCCATTTGAGTGACTCCAGCAATGTCATATCTGCTCAGACTCCTGACTAAAAGGCAGGACAAATGAGGCATTTGGCAAGGAGAAAAGATTACAGAGGAATGATCAGAAGAATGGGTTTTACCCAACAATGGTTGAGTAATAAGGAAAATACTCAGAATCATCCTAACACTTCCTACAGACAAATCTTGACATCCTTTCCTAATCCATTCCCTAAGCATATATTAGGGCTGCCACCTCACCCATCAGGTCAACCAAAGGGTAGATGCAGTCCTAGGTTTGTCCTACTGCATGCATGGTCGTTTGGTTGTGATTCTCCCATTTACTTCCCTAAGAAAATCAATCTGCGCGCACATTAGGCAAAACCAGAACTGGCTCAATATGTTCTGCTGACCTGGCACCCCTCCTATCCCTTCTCTAAACACACACCTATGTATCCTAACATCCCTTACCATATTCTCAAACACACATACACTCACACCTCTTTCTACCTCATAAACAGGAAGTGAGGCGAGAGAGAGAACAGAAGAAGAGATAGGACATTGAGAAACAAGGAGAAAGAAAATAGGCAGAGGGGGTGAAAGGAGAAAGAAGTCAGAAAATGAGAGGTAAAAGAGAAAATATGAGGCAAGATGGCAAGCGAGCGACAGGAAGAGCAAATAAGGGGAAAGAAAAGAAAGGTTAAGCAAGAGAACAGAAGGGAATGAGAAGGGATCAGGAAAAAGGAAGAGAAGAGAGAGAAAAGAAAACATGTTGAGAGACAGAGGAGAGGGTTGTGCCAAGAAGACGAAACCTGAGGAAATTTTGAATCAAATTTGTTCTCCTTCATTTCTCATTCCTGATTCAGGGTAATTAAATTAATAAAAACATCACTTCAAATGCAATTTATATTAATTACAATAATCATTGCCTATAAGCAAGGATAACCTGCAAGTTTCTCACAATAATGAGCTCACTGATGTATTCTTAAGAGATCTCTCCAAATGGGCTGGAGAGAGGTGGGGCATGTGGCAAGGTGTAATCTCATAAGCTAGTAAAAGAATTTTTGCACCTGGTAAAGATGTCAAAGCCCTATAAATCTCACACCGGAGAGGATTATGCTTCATAAAGGCTCCTAAAGTATTCAGTGAGGTCTCTTGAGAGGCACGCCTTCCCAAGCTCCTGATGAGAGGGAATTAAAATCCTTCACGTTCTGATTCACTTATTTTGTTTAATCGGGTAAAAAGATTACAGCTTCATTGGAACAAAATAAAAAACATATAAAACCCCAAGACCAGCAAATAACAGTGCACAGAAATACATATCCATACAAGATGGCACCTCCACTACCCAACCTGCAGATTCATTGAGCTTCTCATGCAGTACCTAGCCAATTTCAGCCTCTACATTAGCCGTGAGTGCAGCGATTATTCTCTTATTTTTTATCAAGGTCATAATAAATACATAAATAAATTCAAAACAAATTTCCACCATGAACATCACCCTGTACTGCTATGAATTTACAGCCTGTCTCACTGACACAGACTACTCAATAATTACCGTGGATTCTTTTGGATTCATATTAGATAAATGAAACCTTTATTAGAGGTGCTAAATTCTACAATGATTAAGGTATATACAATGATTAGCTATATACACACAATGATTAGAAACAATAAGTACATTTCTCCGAGGACAAGCAGGCTGCTTGTTCTCACTGATGGGTGACGTCCACGGCAGCCCCTCCAATCGGAAACTTCACTAGCAAAGTCCTTTGCTAGCCCTCGCGCGCCCGCGCGCACCGCGCATGCGCGGCCGTCTTCCCGCCCGAAACCGGCTCGAGCCGGCCAGTCTTCTTTTGTCCGCACTCGGTACGGTCGTGTTTTCGCCGTGTCGAGCCCCGGAAAGTCGACCTCGCGCGTCCAATTTGTTTTGAACGTGTTTTTTTCCTTCGGGAAAGCTTTGTCCTAGTCGGGAAGTGCTCCGGAAACCCCCCGCCGGGTTTCGTGTAAATCCTCCCCGTACTTCCAGCTTTTTTGCCCCGGTAAGTTTTCTTTCGTCGTCGGGGTAGGCCTTTTTTTCGGCCTCGGTCGAGATTTTTCTCCCTCTAAATTTGGTGCTTCAAATTTCGCCATTTCGGCTTTTGATTTCGCCGGCGTGATTTTTCCGCCCATGACATCGAAGCCTTCCAGCGGCTTCAAGAAGTGCACCCAGTGCGCCCGGGTTATCTCGCTCACTGATCGACACTCGTCGTGTCTTCAGTGTCTGGGGGCCGAGCACCGCCCTCAGAACTGCAGTCTGTGTTCCCTGCTTCAAAGGCGGACTCAGGTAGCGAGACTAGCCCAGTGGAACGTGTTGTTCTCGGGCTCTTCGTCGGCATCGGCACCGGGATCTTCGAGTGCATCGACGTCGTCAGCGTCCAGACCATCTTCCTCGGCCGCCCCTGCATCGAGTGCATCGAGGCATCGGGCCTCTGCATCGGCGCCGAGACATCGGATAGCTGCATCGACGTCGGTGGTACCAGGACCTCGTCTGCTGATGTCGTCGGACGGTGGTGCATCGGGTGGAGTGCAGGTGAGGGCTGTCCATTCCCCTGCTGGTGGCGGTGAGCCCTCGGGTGGGCCTACCCTGAGGGCTCCTGCGGTACAGCCCCCCCGAGATCGACCTTCTTCAGTCTCGGCCCCGAGGAAGCGACGGATGGATTCGACGTCCTCCTCGTCGGTGCCGGGGAGCTCCGGTGACATGCTTCGGAAGAAATCGAAGAAGCATCGACACCGGTCTCCTCCCCGTGTCGGCACCGAGAGCTCTGGGTCGCCGAGGGATTCGGCACCCAGCAGGCATCGGCACCGAGAGGACCGCTCACCCTCTGTTCAGGAGGTGTCGATGCGCTCCGCTCTGGACAGCCCGGAACAGCCTCCACGCCCGGAACAGGTACTGACGTCGACGCCTGCATCGACCTCTCAGCCTTTCTCTGCAGCCGCTCTAAACGAGAGCCTCCGGGCCGTTCTCCCAGAGATTCTGGGAGAGCTGTTGCGCCCTACCCCTCCGGTACCGGCGGTGCTTGCGCCACCGGTACCGTCGAGCGTGGCGCCGGCTGGCCCATCGCCCAGGTTGAGGTCCCCGACGTCGGTACCGCGTGCGGTACCGACCGCGGCCACCTCCCAGGAAGGCTCCCCGACTACGTCGGCGGAGGGAGCTTCGCCGATGCGGGCGAGGGAGTCTACCTCTCGACGCCCCCATCGTGGACGGGGTTCCACGGAGTCGAGCAGGGCGAGGTTGCAGACACAGGTCCGTGAACTTGTGTCTGACACCGAGGGTGAGGCCTCGTGGGAGGAAGAGGAAGATCCCAGATATTTCTCTGACGAGGAGTCTGAGGGTCTTCCGTCTGATCCCACTCCCTCTCCTGAGAGACAGCTTTCTCCTCCCGAGAGTCTGTCTTTTGCCTCCTTTGTCCGGGAGATGTCTACGGCCATCCCCTTCCCGGTGGTTGTGGAGGACGAGCCCAGGGCTGAAATGTTTGAGCTCCTGGACTATCCTTCTCCACCTAAGGAAGCGTCCACTGTTCCCTTGCACCATGTCCTGAAGAAGACATTGCTTGCGAACTGGACCAAGCCATTAACTAATCCCCACATTCCCAAGAAGATCGAGTCCCAGTACCGGATCCATGGGGACCCAGAGCTGATGCGCACTCAGTTGCCTCATGACTCTGGAGTTGTGGATTTGGCCCTAAAGAAGGCTAAGAGTTCTAGGGAACATGCTTCGGCGCCCCCGGGCAAGGACGCTAGAACCTTAGACTCCTTTGGGAGGAAGGCCTACCATTCCTCTATGCTCGTGTCCAAGATCCAGTCTTACCAGCTCTACACGAGCATACACATGCGGAATAATGTGCGGCAGTTGGCGGGCTTGGTTGATGCTCTTCCCCCTGAGCAAGCCAAGCCTTTTCAGGAGGTGGTCAGGCAGCTGAAGGCGTGCAGAAAATTCCTGGCCAGAGGAGTTTATGACACTTTTGATGTTGCGTCCAGGGCCGCTGCTCAAGGTGTGGTGATGCGCAGGCTCTCATGGCTGCGTGCCGCCGACCTGGAGAATAGAATCCAGCAGCGGATTACGGACTTGCCTTGCCGTGCGGATAACATTTTTGGCGAAAAAGTCGAGCAGGTGGTAGAGTCTCTCCACCAGCGGGACACCGCATTCGACAAGTTCGCCCGCCGGCAGCCTTCAGCTTCTACCTCTACAGGTAGACGATTTTTCGGGGGAAGGAAGACTGTTCCCTATACTTCTGGCAAGCGTAGGTACAATCCTCCTTCCCGACAGCCTGCGGCCCAGGCTAAGCCCCAGCGCGCTCGCTCTCGTCAGCAGCGTGCGAATCAGCAAGGCCCCGCGGCTCCCCAGCAAAAGCAAGGGGCGAGCTTTTGACTGGCTCCAGCAGAGCATAGCCGACATCCAAGTGTCAGTGCCGGGCGACCTGCCTGTCGGAGGGAGGTTGAAAGCTTTTCACCAAAGGTGGCCTCTCATAACCTCCGATCAGTGGGTTCTCCAAATAGTCCGGCAAGGATACACCCTCAATTTGGCCTCTCAACCTCCAAATTGTCCACCGGGAGCTCAGTCCTACAGCTTCCAGCACAAGCAGGTACTTGCAGAGGAACTCTCCGCCCTTCTCAGCGCCAATGCGGTCGAGCCCGTGCCATCCGGGCAAGAAGGGCTGGGGTTCTATTCCAGGTACTTCCTTGTGGAAAAGAAAACAGGGGGGATGCGTCCCATCCTAGACCTAAGGGCCCTGAACAAATATCTCGTAAAAGAAAAGTTCAGGATGCTTTCCCTGGGCACCCTTCTCCCCATGATTCAGCAAAACGATTGGCTATGCTCTCTGGACTTGAAGGATGCCTACACACACATCCCGATACTGCCAGCTCACAGACAGTATCTGCGATTTCAGCTGGGCGCACGCCACTTCCAGTACTGTGTGCTACCCTTTGGGCTCGCCTCTGCGCCCAGGGTGTTCACAAAGTGCCTAGCTGTGGTAGCAGCGGCGCTTCGCAGGCTGGGAGTGCACGTGTTCCCATATCTCGACGATTGGCTGGTGAAGAACACATCCGAGGCAGGAGCCCTGCAGTCCATGCAGATGACTATTCGCCTCCTGGAGCTACTGGGGTTTGTGATCAATTACCCAAAGTCCCATCTTCTCCCAGTGCAGAAACTCGAATTCATCGGAGCCCTGCTGGATTCTCGGACGGCTCGCGCCTATCTCCCAGAGGCGAGGGCCAACAACTTGTTGTCCCTCGTCTCGCGGGTGCGAGCGTCCCAGCAGATCACAGCTCGGCAGATGTTGAGATTGCTGGGCCACATGGCTTCCACAGTTCATGTGACTCCCATGGCCCGCCTTCACATGAGATCTGCTCAATGGACCCTAGCCTCCCAGTGGTATCAGGCCGCCGGGGGTCTAGAGGACGTGATCCACCTGTCCACGAGTTTTCTCGAATCCCTGTATTGGTGGACGATTTGCTCCAATTTGACTCTGGGACGTCCCTTCCAAATTCCTCAGCCTCAAAAAGTGCTGACCACGGATGCGTCTCTCCTGGGATGGGGAGCTCATGTCGATGGGCTTCACACCCAAGGAAGGTGGTCCCTCCAAGAAAGCGATCTACAGATCAATCTTCTGGAGTTGCGAGCGATCTGGAACGCTCTGAAGGCTTTCAGAGATCGGCTGTCCCATCAAATTATCCAAATTCAGACAGACAATCAGGTTGCCATGTACTATGTCAACAAGCAGGGGGGCACCGGATCTCGCCCCCTGTGTCAGGAAGCCGTCAGCATGTGGCTCTGGGCTCGCCGTCAAGGCATGGTGCTCCAAGCCACATATCTGGCAGGCGTAAACAACAGTCTGGCCGACAGGTTGAGCAGGATTATGCAACCTCACGAGTGGTCGCTCAATTCCCGTGTGGTGCGACAGATCTTCCAGGCGTGGGGCACCCCCCTGGTGGATCTCTTCGCATCTCAAGTGAACCACAAGGTCCCTCAGTTCTGTTCCAGGCTTCAGGCCCACGGCAGACTGGCGTCGGATGCCTTCCTCCTGGATTGGGGGGAAGGTCTGCTGTATGCTTATCCTCCCATTCCTCTGGTGGGGAAGACTTTGTTGAAACTCAAGCAAGACCGAGGCACCATGATTCTGATTGCTCCCTTTTGGCCGCGTCAGATCTGGTTCCCTCTTCTTCTGGAGTTATCCTCCGAAGAACCGTGGAGATTGGAGTGTTTTCCGACCCTCATCACGCAGGACGAAGGGGCTCTTCTGCATCCCAACCTCCAGTCCCTGGCTCTCACGGCCTGGATGTTGAGGGCGTAGACTTTGCCTCTTTGGGTCTGCCAGAGGGTGTCTCCCGCATCTTGCTTGCTTCCAGGAAAGACTCCACTAAGAGAAGTTACTTCTTTCATTGGAGGAGGTTTGCCGTCTGGTGTGACAGCAAGGCCCTAGATCCTCGCTCTTGTCCTACACAGACCCTGCTTGAATACCTTCTCCACTTGTCTGAGTCTGGTCTGAAGACCAACTCCGTAAGGGTTCACCTTAGTGCAATCAGTGCATACCATTACCAAGTGGAAGGTAAGCCGATCTCAGGACAGCCTTTAGTTGTTCGCTTCATGAGAGGTTTGCTTTTGTCAAAGCCCCCTGTCAAGCCTCCTACAGTGTCATGGGATCTCAATGTCGTTCTCACCCAGCTGATGAAACCTCCTTTCGAGCCACTGAATTCCTGCCATCCGAAGTACTTGACCTGGAAGGTCATTTTCTTGGTGGCAGTTACCTCGGCTCGTAGAGTCAGTGAGCTTCAGGCCCTGGTAGCCCAGGCCCCTTACACCAAATTTCATCACAACAGAGTAGTCCTCCGCACTCACCCTAAGTTTCTGCCAAAGGTTGTGTCGGAGTTCCATCTGAACCAGTCAGTTGTCTTGCCAACATTCTTTCCCCGTCCTCATTCCTGCCCTGCTGAACGTCAGCTGCACACATTGGACTGCAAGAGAGCATTGGCCTTCTATCTGGAGCGGACACAGCCCCACAGACAGTCCGCCCAATTGTTTGTTTCTTTTGATCCCAACAAGAGGGGAGTGGCTGTAGGGAAACGCACCATATCCAATTGGCTAGCAGATTGCATTTCCTTCACTTACGCCCAGGCTGGGCTGGCTCTTGAGGGTCATGTCACGGCTCATAATGTTAGAGCCATGGCAGCGTCGGTAGCCCACTTGAAGTCAGCCACCATGGAGGAAATTTGCAAAGCTGCGACGTGGTCATCTGTCCACACATTCACATCTCATTACTGTCTGCAGCAGGATACCCGACGTGACAGTCGGTTCGGGCAGTCAGTTCTTCAGAACCTGTTTGGGCTTTAGGATCCAACTCCACCCCCCGAGGGCCCTGTTTGTTCTGTTCCAGGCTACACTCTCAGTTAGTTGGTAAATTTTTTAGGTCAATCTCAGTTATGTCCTCGCCGTTGCGAGGCCCAATTGACCAATGTTGTTGTTTTGAGTGAGCCTGGGGGCTAGGGATACCCCATCAGTGAGAACAAGCAGCCTGCTTGTCCTCGGAGAAAGCGAATGCTACATACCTGTAGAAGGTATTCTCCGAGGACAGCAGGCTGATTGTTCTCACAAACCCGCCCGCCTCCCCTTTGGAGTTGTGTCTTCCCTTGAAGTGTGTTGTCTTGCTACATACTGGACTGGCCGGCTCGAGCCGGTTTCGGGCGGGAAGACGGCCGCGCATGCGCGGTGCGCGCGGGCGCGCGAGGGCTAGCAAAGGACTTTGCTAGTGAAGTTTCCGATTGGAGGGGCTGCCGTGGACGTCACCCATCAGTGAGAACAATCAGCCTGCTGTCCTCGGAGAATACCTTCTACAGGTATGTAGCATTCGCTATATAAGTATTGCCATACTGGGAAAGACCAAAGGTCCATCGAGCCCAGCATCCTGTTTCCAACAGTGGCCAATCCAGGTCACAAATACCCGGCAAGATCCCAAAAATGTACAAACATTTTATACTGCTTATCCCAGAAATAGTGGATTTTCCCCAAGTCCATTTAATAATGGTCTATGGACTTTTCCTTTAGGAAGCCGTCCAAACCTTTTTAAAACTCCGCTAAGCTAACCGCCTTTACCACATTCTCTGGCAACGAATTCCAGAGTTTAATTACACGTTGAGTGAAGAAAAATTTTCTCCGATTCGTTTTAATTTTACTACATTGTAGCTTCATCGCATGCCCCCTAGTCCTAGTATTTTTGGAAAGCGTGAACAGATGCTTCACATCTACCCGTTCAACTCCACTCATTATTTTATAGACCTCTATCATATCTCCCCTCAGGCGCCTTTTCTCCAAGCTGAAGAGCCCTAGCCGCTTTAGCCTTTCCTCATAGGGAAGTCGTCCCAGCCCCTTTATCATTTTCGTTGCCCTTCATTACATCATTGGTCTCTACATCTAAGCAATGGTAAGTGTTCTTAGCCCAGGAAAAGAAGCAATAATTTATTTATTTATTTATTATCTCATTTATACCCCACATTTTCCCAACAGCGTCAGGCTCAATGTGGCTTACATCGCACCGCAGAGGCAGATGCCAATACACTGCGCAGTACGTATGTTACTCACAGATGAGCTCCCAATTTCACTGAAAGATACTCCCCTTTTATTTAGGCTCAGAACTCATGTTCAGAGCTAGGGAAAATTACAGAATGCTTCTCTGTTTAGGTAACAAGCCATACTGTGGGAACATGGTCACCTGCTCTCCAAGTCCAGGTGGCCAAACTGGGCCTGGAAAACAAGTGCCATCCTCCCCTTCACATACCAAATTAATTAGAGCTGTGTCTTATCTTCTGCATTCCAACTTATTTTCACACAATCAAACAATCATTTTTAAACAGAATTACTTCTGATCAACAATACAGATCCCGAATGCACTGGTCGGTCAAGACAGAGCTGAAAAACAATCTTTAAAATTCACTTGTATTCCACACCCTCTAGCAGTCAAACTTACTCTCTCATGTTTTCTGTTTCCAGCCTATGTTTCAGGAACTGTCTTTCCCTGTGTTCCTTCCCTTCTTCCTTCCATAGTCCAACCACTCCTGACCCATGAACAATCCAAGCAATAAACAATATGGCTCCCTAAACTCTTTCCATAGCTTTCCCAGTGGTTACTGTAGATGCCACCTAAGAGGCAAGTGCAGACGCTGATTTCCTTTATTACTTTATTTATTTATTACATTTATAACCCGCCTATCCAAACATCTATGCAATTAACCCCTCCCCCACACAAATAATACACAGTCTTACAAATCACTAAAATCTTAGAATCTTGCCTTATTACCTTAAGAAAAAGTTCACAGATATTATAAAACCAGTCCATTGATTTCCTCCTTAACACTATAAGACAGGGATGGGCAACCTCAGTCCTTGACGGACACAACCCAGTCGGGTTTTCAGGATTTCCTGAATTAATACGTATGAGATCTATTTGCATACATTGGAGACAATGCTTGCAAATAGATCTTATGCATATTCATTGGGGAAATCCTGAAAACCCAACTGGGTTGTGTCCGTCAAGGACTGAGGTTGCCCATCCCTGTCTTATAGTGTTAAGGAGGAAATCAATGGACTGGTTTTATAATATCTGTGAACTTTTTCTTAAGGTAATAAGGCAAGATTGTAAGATTTTAGTGATTTGTAAGATTGTATATTATTTGTGTGTGTGTGGGGGGGGGGGGAGGGGGTTAATTGCCTAGATGTTTGGATAGGTGGGTTATAAATGTAATAAAGGAAATCAGGGTCTGCACTTGCCTCTTAGGTGGCATCTACAGTAACCACTGGGAAAGGTATGGAGGGAGTTTAGGGAGCCATATTGTTTATTGCTTGGATTGTCCTAAAAACCCGACTGCCTTGCTGCCCTCGAGGACGGAGGTTATCCACCCCTGCTTTAAGGAATTCCATATTTTTAATATCTCATAGCTTAATGAGCCATCGAGTCCCAGATGGGGTCTTTACTTATTTCTATGAGGCAGCCACTACTAATTCAGCATAGAGCACAAAAATCCCTTTCCTCTCTGGTAATCCAAATTACAACCGCCTTATACTAATCAGGAGAATATACCTGCTACAACATCTATAATAAATCATAGAAGAGGAGCACCCTCACAAATGATCACACCCACGTGGTAGTCTTATTCAGACCACTAACGGGTACATTTTTGCACTTCATTCATAGGGTAGCTCTCTCATATGCTTTAATGTGCAAAAGCGTGTATAAGTGTATACTAGTGCCAATAGGGCACTCCTTTAAAAATATAAATGCGATTCACTCTTGTAAACCAACCGAGCCAGCCCGAAGATTCAATTAGAACAACATTTTCATAACAATAAAATTGTAGGTAAGAGCACTTAGCTTGTGAGTCCTGCATCAATATCCACGTATAGGGCTCCAGTGTTTAAGACACCTTCAGACTGTTAGGACCAAACAACTCTCCCCTGCGATGAGAAAATCCGCCCAACACTGCGGGTTTCAGAAAACCTTTCTTCAGGGACTCGGGTTAGAGGTGTCCTTGCTCAATTATGGCGCCAGCCTTGTTGAGAATCCACAGCGTGGTACTTATAAAGGCTCCCTTGGAGGCAGGATAACTTTGGAACTTAATAATCCAATGACGTCACTAAAAAGGAAACTTTATTAACACCGTTGACATGAACACTACTTGAACTTGCAATGTAACTTCTATTAACATATTACAAGTGTATTTACTCTTAAGGGAAAGGTGGTTGCAAAAAGCATTGCTAAAATTACAAACATTGTTGTATGAAATGCATGAACTATGTAGATGCATGAATGACATTACCTATATATACCACATTGGGCATAACACGGAAAATTATTATTCCTATACAAATATATCTTCAAAGCGAAGTGCTTATTAAGGTTGAATTACATTGATGCCAATGATTTTTTATTTTTTTTATTTTTTACATTTTTGTACCCCGCACTTTCCCACTCATGGCAGGCTCAATGCGGCTTACATGGAGCAATGGAGGGTTAAGTGACTTGCCCAGAGTCACAAGGAGCTGCCTGTGCCAGGAATCAAACTCAGTTCCTCAGTTCCCCAGGACCAAAGTCCACCACCCTAACCACTAGGCCACTCCTCCACTGTTGCTACTATTTGAGATTCTACATGGAATGTTGCTATTCCACTAGCAACATTCCATGTAGAAGTCAGCCCTTGCAGATCACCGAGGAAGATTTGGGTGGGATACCGGTGTCGGAAATGGTATTTCAAGCGGACGAGTCGGAGAAACTTACTGACTTCACGGTAAACCTGGAGGACGTAATGGGGCAGTTTGGCAAACTGAAGAGTAGCAAATCTCCTGGACCGGATGGTATTCATCCTAGAGTACTGATAGAACTGAAAAACGAGCTTGCGGAGCTACTGCTCGTGATATGCAATTTATCCTTAAAATCGAGCGTGGTACCGGAAGATTGGAAGGTGGCCAATGTAACGCCCATTTTTAAAAAAGGCTCCAGGGGAGATCCGGGAAATTATAGACCGGTGAGTCTGACGTCGGTGCCGGGGAAAATGGTAGAGGCTATTATTAAAAACAAAATTACAGAGCACATCCGAGGACATGGATTACTGAGACCAAGTCAGCATGGCTTTTGTGTGTGGAAATCTTGCCTGACCAATTTACTTCAATTCTTTGAAGAGTGAACAAACATGTGGACAAAGGGGAGTCGGTTGATATTGTGTATCTGGATTTTCAAAAGGCGTTTGACAAGGTACCTCATGAAAGGCTACAGAGGAAATTGGAGGGTCATGGGATAGGAGGAAATGTCCTATTGTGGATTAAAAACTGGTTGAAGGATAGGAAACAGAGAGTGGGGTTAAATGGGCAGTATTCACAATGGAGAAGGGTAGTTAGTGGGGTTCCTCAGGGGTCCGTGCTAGGACCGCTGCTTTTTAATATATTTATAAATGATTTAGAGATGGGAGTAACTAGCGAGGTAATTAAATTTGCTGATGACACAGTTATTCAAAGTCGTTAAATCGCGACAGGATTGTGAAAAATTACAAGAGGAACTTACGAGACTGGGAGACTGGGCGGCTAAATGGCAGATGATGTTTAATGTGAGCAAGTGCAAGGTGATGCATGTGGGAAAAAAGAACCCGAATTATAGCTACGTCATGCAAGGTTCCACGTTAGGAGTTACGGACCAAGAAAGGGATCTGGGTGTCGTCGTCGATAACACACTGAAACCTTCTGCTCAGTGTGCTGCTGCGGCTAAGAAAGCGAATAGAATGTTGGGTATTATTAGGAAAGGTATGGAAAACAGGTGTGAGGATGTTATAATGCCATTGTATTGCTCCATGGTGCGACCGCACCTTGAGTATTGTGTTCAATTCTGGTCGCCGCATCTCAAGAAAGATATAGTAGAATTGGAAAAGGTGCAGCGAAGGGCGACTAAAATGATAGCGGGGATGGGACGACTTCCCTATGAAGAAAGACTAAGGAGGCTAGGGCTATACAGCTTGGAGAAGAGATGGCTGAGGGGAGACATGATAGAGGTATATAAAATAATGAGTGGAGTGGAACAGGTGGATGTGAAGCGTCTGTTCACGCTTTCCAAAAATACTAGGACTAGGGGGCATGCAATGAAACTACAGTATAGTAAATTTAAAACAAATCGGAGAAAATTTTTCTTCACCCAACGTGTAATTAAACTCTGGAATTCTTTGCCGGAGAAAGTGGTGAAGGCGGTTAGCTTAGCAGAGTTTAAAAAGGGGTTGGACGGATTCCTAAAGGACAAGTCCATAAACCGCTACTAAACGGACTTGGAAAAATCCAAAATTCCAGGAATAACATGTATAGAATGTTTGTACGTTTGGGAAGCTTGCCAGGTGCCCTTGGCCTGGATTGGCCGCTGTCGTGGACAGGATGCTGGGCTCGATGGACCCTTGGTCTTTTCCCAGTATGGCATTACTTATGTACTTATCACCAATGTGGCCGCGCAGGCTTCTGCTTCTGTGAGTCTGACGTCCTGCACATACGTGCAGGATGTCAGACTCACAGAAACAGAAGCCTGCGCAGCCGCCTACATGGAATGTTGCTAGTGGAATAGCAACATTCCATGTAGAATCTCCAATAGTAGCAACATTCCATGTAGAATCTCCAATAGTATCTATTTTATTTTTGTTACATTTGTACCCTTTGCTTTCCCACTCATGGCAGGCTCAATGCGGCTTACATGGGGCAATGGAGGGTTAAGTGACTTGCCCAGGGTCACAAGGAGCTGCCTGTGCCAGGAATCGAACTCAGTTCCTCAGTTCCCCAGGACCAAAGTCCACCACCCTAACCACTAGGCCACTCCTCCACTCCATTGATGACGTCAACTATGCAAGATACACATTACATGAATTCCAATGATCTTTACAAAAGGATTGTGACTGCTTACTTATATTCCCCCCAAAATGAAGTGCTTACTAGACCTCTATTGCAAAGAACCAATACTTTAATAAACCCAATAAACGTCCCAAAATTATTATTAATCAAATAATGGAATTCCACTCCAATCTAGCCAAAGGAGCATCTCAAAATCGGCCAATTGCTCTTTCAAATCCTCCACTTCTGAACAGATCTTCCTATACCTTAAGAACTGGGAAAAGGGCAAGCTGTCCTTTAGCTTCTTTGGATGACAGCTCGTGTACCCCAGGAAAGTGTTCCTGTCTGTATCCTTTTGGAATACCGTTGTCTCCATTCTATCACTTGTCTTTTTTATCAAAACATCTAGAAATGAGATGCTCCTTTGACTAGATTGCATAGTGAATCTTAATATGGAATGACCCCTGTTCAGATGCAGTGTGTTGTCTTACAACAAGCAAATTTCAACATCAGAGGAGGCGACAGGAAACTCGTGCTCTTACAAGAACAGAAGTGGATATACCGGCTGCAAATAGTGCACCCCAGAGGTCTGAACTCTAGAATTGAATGGAGTCATTTAAAAAAATATATATTTTTATTAGATTTTTGAAAGATACATCTAACACAAGAGAACAACAACAACAAAAGGTATTCAAAGCTGAGTTCAAGCAAATAAGTTATATAAGTTTAAACTGCAGATGAGAGAAAAAGGTCTAGAGTTTTCCATTTCTGATTACTAATTTTATGTCCAGGAATAGAGTTTATTGCAGACTGCTCATAGTTTTTGTATAATAAAATCCAGTTCCACCAAAGGATAACATTGACTTGAGAGTTATCTTTCCAATGTGAGATTATTAATTTCAATGCCACAGAAACTAAGAAATCAAACAGTAGTTTATCGTTTTCGGAAAATAAAAATGGAATGCAAGGGGACTTCCAAATTACATACTTAGGTAAAAAAAGATTCTTGAAACCCAAAAATCTTTTGTAGTTTATCCCAGATATCTGACCAAAATAAGACTAGGTTAGGACATTCTAGCAAAAGATTTTTTCTAATGAGGGTGCTTTAAATTTTTCTAAGCTGTTCATTGGCCGGGACAGAAAGGTGGCGTCTAACGTCACCTTATATATTGAAACGTCATGCTGGCGGGCATTACCGGACATAATAATGGACCGCAGTAGTGAAGTGAGGGACTGAGATAAGTTCTGCATTCACTGTGACTTGCTGTAGCTGACTGTTTTCTGAAATATGTGTTGTTCTCTCATAGACAGTCACATGTACCACGAACCTTGAGGAAGGACTCAAAACCTTTGCCATTGTCGGCCATGGGAAGAGAAGGAGACTGTGCTACTGCAAGATAAGTTATTGCATTCTGAAACATTTATATTAAAAGAAGTGTTAAAATATTCTATAACATTAAACGGACTTTTTTTGTGCCGATGATGATACCTAGAGCTCAAGTTAGTTGAAGGCCAGTGGGCCAAACAACAAGAAATCTGTTGAGGCTTTTCCTTCATTAATCTATAAGAGGTTATATGTAGCAGTAAGTTCACATTAAGGAATTCAGAAAAATCACAAGAATATTGTTGATTGATTTGAACTAAAGGAGCTGTCATGGTCTGAGTAGTCAAACGACTCTTGTGTTCAGTAAGGCGTGTCTTCACTTTTCGTGCTGTTTGGCCCACATAGCACAAATTACACGGACAGATAATTATATACACTGCAAAAGTAGTTTGACAATTTGTGATATGTTTCAGTTTATAACTCACACCAGTTTTGGGATGAACCCATTCTGTTAACTTCACAGTTTGATGACAAAATTGGCACATGTCGCAAGGTTCATGTGTGCCCGTAGTGGATGATACTTCATCATTGCTCAATGTTGAGTGTACCAGTCTATCTGTAAGATTACATACTACTACTACTTAACATTTCTAAGACGCTACTAGGGTTAAGCAGCGCTGTACAGTTTAACAAAGAAGGACAGTCCCTGCTCAAAGGAGCTTACAATCTAATGGACAAAATGTGCAGACAATCAAATTGAGGCAGTCTAGATTTCCTGAATAGAGGTATAATGGTTAGGTGCCGAAGGCGACATTGAAGAGGTGGGCTTTGAGCAAGGATTTGAAGATGGGCAGGGAGGGGGCTTGGCGTATGGGCTCAGGAAGTTTATTTCACACTTAGGGAGAGGCGAGGCAGAAAGGGTGGAGCCTGGAATTGGCGGTGGTGGAGAAGGGTACAGAGAGGAGGGATTTGTCCTGTGAGCGGAGGTTTAGGGTAGGAGCGTAAGGGGAGATAAGGGTAGAGAGGTAATGAGAGGCTGCAGATTGAGTGCATTTGTAAGTTAGTAGGAGAAGCTAGAACTGTATGCGGTACCTGATCGGAAGCCAGTGAAGTGACTTGAGGAGAGGGGTGATATGAGTATATCGGTCCAGGCGGAAGATAAGACGTGCAGCTGAGTTCTGAATGGATTGAAGGGGGATAGATGGCTAAGTGGGAGGTCAGTGAGGAGTAGGTTGCAGTAGTCAAGGCGAGAGGTAATGAGAGAGTGGACTAGAGTTCGGGTGGTGTGCTCAGAGAGGAAAGGGCGAATTTTGCTGATGTTATAGAGAAAGAAGGGACAGGTCTTGGCTATCTGCTGGATATGCGCAGAGAAGGAGAGGGAGGAGTCGAAGATGACTCCGAGGTTGCAGGCAGATGAGACGGGGAGGATGAGGGTGCCATCGACTGAGATAGAGAGTGGAGGGAGAGGAGAAGTGGGTTTGGGTGGAAAGACAATAAGCTCTGTCTTGGCCATGTTCAGTTTCAGGTGGCGGTTGGACATCCAGACAGCAATGTCGGATAAGCAGGCCGATACTTTGGCCTGGGTTTCCGCCGTGATGTCTGGTGTGGAGAGATAAAGCTGGGTGTCCCCGTGTATACATAATGCAGGGGCACTGTTGAATAGTATGGAAGGATAAGACTTGCCAATGTTTTTGCAATATCTGAGCAACTTACGGTGCCAATGTAGAAAAACCTAAGACACACAAAAATTTGTCCATCTGTTCACAAGGTTTGTCCAATAATAACAAAGATCTTTGGGCATACCATACTCTTTTGTATGCCTGTTGAATACAACTATCTGTATACCCCCACTCTTTTAATTTGTTAATCAAGATATTTGACTTGTTTGAAAGTACTGTCAGTTGTGCAAATTCTACGAAGATGCAGAAATTGACTAATAGGTAATGAAGTCTTCAATCTGATTGGATGGTGACTGGTGAATTGCAGTAAGGTGTTATGATCTGTAGGCTTGTGATAGGCAGTAGTGTATAATTCGCCTTGAACCTTATACACAAGTGTCCAAAAGTGATATACTATGTAAATTCTTAATCATGGTAAACCTCAAATGAGGGTCCAAAGAATTTAACAAAGCCACAAATTGTATTAAATGTTGTTTGCCAGAAGAAAAAAAAATGTCATCTATAAAACGGAACCACTGCAGTTTGACAATTCTAGATTTTCAAGATCTCAAAGAACTAAGGCCTTAAACGGAGCAATATATGGATCAATAGGTCCTGGAGGAACCCACCATGATTTAGGACGAAAAATTGACAAATCTTGAGTTAAAGAACTATTATGAGCAAAACGCAGTTTCACTTGTAAGTTTCGAAAAATGCGAGTCCTATACGTGGATGTTGACACAGGGCTCACAAGCTAAGTACTCTTACCTACAATTTTATTGTTATGAATATGTTGTTCTAATTGAACCTTTGGGCTGGCTCGGTTGGTTTACAAGAGTGAATCGCATTTATATTTTTAAGGGAGTGCACTATTGACACTAGTATACACTTATACATGCTTTTGCACACTAAAGCATATGAGAGAGCTACCCTATGAATGAAGTGCAAAAATGTACCCGTTAGTGGTCTGAATAAGACTACCACGTGGGTGTGATCATTTCCGAGGGTGCTCCTCTTCTATCATTTATTATAGATAATGTAGCAGGTATATTCTCCTGGTTGGTATAAGGGGGAACTATGAATTCAGCAGCATTCCAAAAATCTTTTGGATTCTGATACCTATTCTTTTCTTTAAAATAAAAATACCAGGATCCCAGGGTCAATCTTCTCTTATTGACTCATCCTCCAAAATTCCTTAATCTTAATAAAAAATGTCATTGTATAAGTCCTGCATCCCCTTTCTCCCACACAACTTTCATCATTAGTCTGTAAAATTTGAAAACATATTTCAGTAGTTTCTCAGTTCCTTCACCTGTACAGAGCCAGTGTTCTTAGTAGACTGGCCACACACTGACATCCCAGGAGAGCAATGGGGCACCTTAGGGGGCACTGCAGTGGACGTCAAATAAATGCTCCCAGGTACACACGTCAGGACAACTCACACAGAAACAGAATCCTAGACTTCCACATCAGCTGCAGCAACGCGCCGGCCCGGAGACCGGCTGAAGAGGACTTTGGCTGGCGGGGGTTAGGGACCCCCACCAGCACAGGTTCCTGGCAGTGGGAAGGGGGGGGGGTCGAAGGGGAGGGGCACCGGGGGGGCTAAAATGTGCCCCCCTCACCTTGGGCTCTGGCCCCCCCTCCCGCCGAAGTCTGGCTATGCCTCTGGAAGGGGCCACTAAAATCGTTAACTCGTCTCTTATGGAAGGGCAGCTGCCAACAACACTAAAAATAGCTGTGGTGCACCCCCTACTACTACTACTACTATTTAGCATTTCTATAGCGCTACAAGGCGTATGCAGCGCTGCACAAACATAGAAGAAAGCCAGTCCCTGCTCAAAGAACTTACAATCTAATAGACAAAAAATAAAGTAAGCAAAAGAGCTCACTGGACCAGGACAAGCTTGAAAACTACATAACATTCCTTTCCTGGCAAAACTTATAGAAAGGAGTCTGCAGTCAACTCAACGACTGGCTACTACCAATGTAACACATCACAACCTTACCTACTATCAGGAATGTGTTTGTCTATATTTGTTTATTGAACTTGATTATATTATAATCTATGACGTCTCCGCCTACCCATTATGAATGATTACCTAATATCGGAAATGTTTCGCTTATATCTGCTTGTTCAAATCTCGGCCATGTTACCTTATGACACCTGCACCTACTGTCAATATTGTTTTTGCTTCTTATATCCACTTGTTAACTCTCGATTCTGCTACTCTCTATGTAACAACAATAACTCTGTAAGCCACATTGAGCCTGCAAAGAGATGGAAAACTGTAGGATACAAATGCAATAAATAAATGGCTAGACCCATGTCAATCTGGCGTCAGACCTGGTTAAAGAGCAGAGACAGTTCTTGTGTCCCTTCTTAATGATCGAAAGAGAATCCATGTACTGAACAGCTGAGTACAATTCACAATCCAGCTACACCTCACAACAAAGGTCTTTTTGAAGACCATTGCAATTCAATGTTGTTACTTCTGGACTCTTATTTTTGAACCAAGTTTTTAAGTGGTCCTGTCTTTGGATAGCCTGTTTCTCACCCCCACTTCCCTTTCTGTTTGCGTTTCTCCTTCTTAATGGTCTGCAATGAAACCATGACACGGAATCTGCCTCGATACTAGTGTTGCCCGATTTCTCGGTAGCCTTCAACACCATGGATCATAATATCATGCTTACAAGACTGGCAGAAATAGGTATGAGTGGCACAGTATTTACTTGGTTCAAATCCTATCATATAGATGACAATCTGTTCTGTTCAGCAATAGCACATCGTTACCTTGGGCACTGGACTGTGGAGTGCCACAGGGATCCATACTGTCTCCCGTTTTATTTAATATCTACTTCAAGCCTCTGGCTGAGCTGTTTCAGTCAATGGACACAAAATTCTACATCTGCGGTGATGATGTGCAACTACTCATACCCATTGAACCAGATCTACCCACAGCTCTGAGTAAATTGACTGTCTACCTAACCGCAACTCAGGAATGGGTGAACAACAACAAACTGTGCCTGAACTCAAATAAAACAGAGATTCTTTGGATACCAAACACAAGTGGACAAATACCCAATTTCGAAGTATCTTTTGGGATGTATGAACTCCCCCTAAAATCACAGGTCAGGAATCTTGGGATACTGCTTGACTCGTCACTCACTCTGATCCCACAAATTCAAACAACCTTCAAAAATTGTCCCTATCACCTATGGCAGCTACGAAACTTCTCTCCATATATTGAAAAAACGAGTCTGACCACAGTGGACCATGGCATGATAACATCACGACTAGACTACTGTAATGCCTTGTACACTCGCCAAACCAAAAAGAGTTTGTATCAGCTCCAACTAATTGAGAATGCTGCAGCACCACTGATAGAAGGCTGTAAGTGGTGTGACCACATCACACCGTGCCTGCAGAATCTACACTGGCTAACAGTACCTTACAGGGCTAAATTTAAATGTTTGATTTTCAAGGCCCTCAGACAAAATGGACCAGAGTACTTAAAGAATAAGTTAGCCCTTTACACACCTTTGAGACCTCTAAGTTCCTCTCAAGGATCATCACTATCTGTATCCTTGTCAATGTGATACCCACCAGCAAGCCTTCTCAGGAGTAGCCCCCATCCTCTGGAATGTACTCCTACCTCTACTTCAGGAAGCAGAGGTGAAAGCCTGGCTCTTCTCCCAAGCCTTTAATACATATGGTGACTGACTTATACACCCATCTGCACTTGAACTAGCTTGCTACACATACTGAGATCAGTTCCTTATCTCTTGCTTAACTATACAAAGAATTTGCCTTGATTTTAGCTAACCATCAAAATTATCGCAACTGACTCTGTAAGCCATATTGTAGAAAATCTTTAGCATCATATCTATGTTAGTTGAATGCTCTAATTCATGCTTATTAGGCGTATCATTAGTATTATGCTAACATTGTATTATATCTCTGGTATTTCAGTTCCAGTGCTGTTAAATGTGTATATTTTTTATACTGTTTCACAGTAGTTCTATTATTAGGTTTCAATTTACTGTCTTCAAGTTTACCTCATTTATTGTATTTATGATTATTCTTGGTTATTTTACTATTGTTATGCTGTTATCAAAATTGTAATTTTTTATGTTAAACTGTACCTGCTGGTTAATAAATCCCAATAAATAAATTTAATTTTCTTAAGCTATGTTGACGTTATTGACATTTTAGAGTTACTACCTGGTGATTTTTGTGCATTAAAAATGTTTGAGTTAAATCACAGTAAAATAACATCATTCAAACAATACAATTAACAATGTGTCAGACTTTTGCAGTCACACTGAATGCTCAGTGTCCACCCCCAGCTTTAACTCAGGCCTTCTGTTACTTTTCGAAGTTCTTAACAGCCTTGTCGATTGGTCCCTGTGGCGGGCTGTCCCAGATCATCTGCAATGCTTCCTTGAGTTTAGCGAGGCTTTGGGTGGAGCTTGTGATAGGCCTCCAACATTGCCTCCCCAGACAAAAGTCTCCGTCACTGTGACGTCATTAACAGTAAGCTGCGAAGGGCGACTAAAATGATAGCGGGGATGGGACGACTTCCCTATGAAGAAAGACTAAGGAGGCTAGGGCTTTTCATCTTGGAGAAGAGACGGCTGAGGGGAAACTTGATAGAGGTATATAAAATAATGAGTGGAGTGGAACAGGTGGATGTGAAGCGTCTGTTCACGCTTTCCAAAAATAGTAGGACTAGAGGGCATGCGATGAAACTAGTGTAGTAAATTTAAAACAAATCGGAGAAAATATTTCTTCACCCAACGCGTCATTAAACTCTGGAATTTGTTGCCTGAGAACGTGGTGGAGGCGGTTAGCTTGGCAGAGTTTAAAAAGGGGTTAGACGGTTTCCTAAAGGACAAGTCCATAGACCGGTACTAAATGGACTTGGGAAAAATCCACAATTCCAGGAATAACATGTATAGAATGTTTGTACGTTTGGGAAGCTTGCCAGGTGCCCTTGGCCTGGATTGGCCGCTGTCGTGGACAGGATGCTGGGCTCCATGGACCTTTGGACTTTTCCCAGTGTGGCATTACTTATGTACCCCAGATTTCTTTTTCCAAATAATGGTAGTTTTACAGTGCAAACATTTTTGAACACACAAAAATCACTGGGTGGTCATGCTAAAAAGTCTGTAACTTCACTGTGTTTAAAGATAACCTCATTCCACTCAGCACAGAAATGTAGATAGTAACAACAAATAAAGCTGTAAACTTTCACCAAGAAATTCCAAGCAGTTGTTGAGAAAACAGAAAAAAAAACTCTTGAACGTTACTTTTTTTTTGCCTCACCCTGTATACTGTTTTGGCCACCATTCCACGCCATCTTGAACTCTCTGTATTTTGGCCATCTACTCGTGGAAACTGTGGCTTTATGAGTTTGCAATTTACACACATATTCAATTACACATGTAATAAAGGCTGCTATCTCCACGTGTGTATGTTTCTAAAAATGACCTCCCAAGTGTGATAATATATTTAACCAGTAGATGTCACTGTTGACTGGCTTCAAAGGAATGGTTTTACAATATATGTATTAAAAAATACATATATTATAAACTGTGTGCCTAAAGTCTCACTTAAAACAATGTAGAAGCTAAAAAAAATATAAATACAGGAACAACATATAGAGGCTCATTTTCAAAGAGAAAAACGACCAAAAGTGGCATAAATCTGCATTTAGACATTTTTCTATGAAGTTCATCAGAAGTGCGTTCAAATCACAAGGGGGCATGTTAAGAGCAAAATCGGGCATTTTTAACACTTGGATGTTTTTCTGCCATAATGGAACAAAACAAAAAACATCCGGGACTATAAGCTGGACGTTTTGATCTAGACCTGTTTTATTAACAAATAAACCACAAAAAAGTGCCCTAAATGACCAGATGACCACTGGATGGAATCAGGGATGACCCCTTGTTCCCCCAGTGGTCACTAACCCCCACCCACCCCACAAAAATGTAATTAAAAACATTACTTACCAGCCTCAGATAGTATATCCAGGTCCATTAGAACAGCATGCAGGTCCCTGGAATAGTCCCGTGGTGGGTGCAGTGCACTGCAGACAGGTGGGTCCAGGTCCATATCTCCCCCTACCTGTTACACTTGTGGTGGAAACTGTGAGCCCTCCAAAACTCACAAGAAACCCACTGTACCCACATATAGGTGCCTCCTTCACTCATAAGGGCTATTGTAGTGGTGTACGGTTGGGAGTTGTGACTTTTGGGTGGGTTATGGCAGGGGCGTAGCTACGTGGGGCCATGGGGGCCTGGGCCCCCGTAGATTTGGCCCTGGACCCCCTACCAACAACCTTCTTGACTCCCCCTCCCGCCGCCAACCAGCCGTCAACCCGCCGTCTGCTACCTTTGCTGGCGGGGGACCCCAACCCCCGGCAGCCGAGGTCCTCTTCTTCCTTCATTCTGTTTCCGAGTCTGACGTCCGTCGGACTCACAGAAACAGAACGAAGCCCTGCAGATCGCAAGGCTTCGTTCTTTTCTGTGAGTCTGATGTCCTGCACGTACAACAAAGGAAGAAGAGGACCTCGGCTGGCGGGGGTTGGGGTCCCCCGCCAGCAAAGGTAGGCGACTGCGGGGGAGGGTTGGCGGCGGAAGGGGGGGTCGAGAGGGTTGTCGGCGGGGGGGGGGAGTCAAAGTTGGTGGTGGTGGTGGCAGCAGCGGGGTGGGGTCTAAAATGTGCCCCCTCACCTCGGGCTTCGGACCCCCCTCCCACCGAAGTCTGGCTATGCCCCTGGGTTATGGGGGCTCAGCAGACAAGATAAGGGAGCAACGGTGAGATGTGTACCTGGGAGCATTTATTTGACGTCCACTGCAGCGCCCCCTAAGGCGCCCCATTGCTCTCCTGGGATGTCAGTGTGTGGCCAGTCTACTAAGAACACTGGCTCTGTACAGGTGAAGGAACTGAGAAACTACTGAAATATGTTTTCAAATTTTACAGACTAATGATGAAAGTTGTGTGGGAGAAAGGGGATGCAGGACTTATACAATTACATTTTTATTAAGATTAAGATATTTTGGAGGATGATTCAATAAGAGAAGATTGACCCTGGGATCCTGGTATTTTTATTTTAAAGAAAAGAATAGGTATCAGAATCCAAAAGATTTTTGGAATGCTGCTGAATTCATAGTTCCCCCTTATACCAACCAGGAGAATATACCTGCTACATTATCTATAATAAATGATAGAAGAGGAGCACCCTCGGAAATGATCACACCCACGTGGTAGTCTTATTCAGACCACTAACGGGTACATTTTTGCACTTCATTCATAGGGTAGCTCTCTCATATGCTTTAGTGTGCAAAAGCGTGTATAAGTGTATACTAGTGTCAATAGTGCACTCCCTTAAAAATATAAATGAGATTCACTCTTGTAAACCAACCGAGCCAGCCCAAAGGTTCAATTAGAACAACATATTCATAACAATAAAATTGTAGGTAAGAGTACTTAGCTTGTGAGCCCTGTGTCAACATCCACGTATAGGACTCGCATTTTTCGAAACTTACAAGTGAAACTGCGTTTTGCTCATAATAGTTCTTTAACTCAAGATTTGTCAATTTTTCGTCCTAAATCATGGTGGGTTCCTCCAGGACCTATTGATCCGTATATTGCTCCGTTTAAGGCCTTAGTTCTTTGAGATCTTGAAAATCTAGAATTGTCAAACTGTAGTCATTCCAAACAGTTCATTAATTTTAGTACTTTTGAACGTAAGGCTTTACAAGAATTATCTCAGGAGAAGTCCATTGTAATCCGCCCAGCAGACAAAGAAGGGTCTATAGTTATACTAGGACTAGGGGGCATGCGATGAAGCTACAAAGTAGCAAATTTAAAACAAATCAGAGAAAATGTTTCTTCACTCAACATGTAATGAAACTCTGGAATTCGTTGCCAGAGAATGTGGTAAAGGCGGTTAGCTAAGCAGAGTTTAAAAAAGGTTTGGATGGGCTGTGTCGGCATTGCTGTGCGGCTTAGTAAACAGGGGGTGAGTCTGGAAAATCCCTTTTACAGATATTAACTCAGGAGAAACTCCTGATAAGAGCTGAATGGGAAAGAAGTTAAGGAGAGGAGCCTGGCATGGGGAGAAATTGATGGGGGAGGGGACAGACATTAGAAGGGGAAGAATAAAACAGTCCCACACCAATCTAAGAGGAAGCTTTATTTCTCTGTTAGTGTTTCTCTTTGCACCTGTGGCAGACAAAAGTTATAAAAAGAGCTGGGTTCAAAGGAGTTTAAGTTCCTCCACTGCACCCAGCCCTCTCTCTGTACCAAGCCCTTGTCCATGCACCGCCCATAAAAGTGTGGGTCCAGCACCAGCAGATATTGTCCCGAGGTGCCCGCACACATGCCCAGGATACCTTTGGAGGCATTGTCTGTGTCTCCCCCCATCATGACAGGGCCCCCACCTTGCTGGAAGTGTCCCTTGAGGGTCTCTAGAACTCCTTCGAGCCTCTCCCCTGGCCGGATGTGCAGAATCCTGCAGGGGGCGCCACAGTACCGCTCCACACAGAGGGCAGCCTCCACACAACCAATCCAGCTGCGGGAGCCGATGAAGCTCGGGGGCTTGTCCTCCATTTCCACTAACCACTTCTGGATCTCGTACAGGCCAGGCACAGCCTGGGTCCTGCCTTGCCAGCCGGCCAACCAGGAACACAGTGTCTGCAACGTCCGGTAGCCACAGCCCCAACCACGATCATCCAGTCCGTCACAGCCATAGTGGTAGTAGAGGTAGTCACCACGCAGAGTGATTACGCAGTCTGTGGAGGTGACGGGGAGCGGCAAGCCCTCGTGCACATTCTTCTGCAGCTCCATTGTGCCTCACGATTAACAATCTTGTTTCCTGTGGGAGAATAAAATCTCAGTTAATGCAACATAGTAGGGAATCCAGCTGGCAAGATATCATAACGGACATGCTCAAGTGCTAATCTTCACTAGTTTTTAAATCAGGGCCACTTTGGGTCCAAAAGGGCTGAAGGAAAGCTGAGAAATATCTTCCCCCACGGGACCATGGTACCTACCAATGTGTGCCAATGACATCCATGCTCATCAATCTGCAACTCTCTGGAATGTCCCTCTTACCACTTCCCCCCCCCCCCCCCCCACAACCAACCAGATCTACCATCTCTCTTTCTCCCTCAACATCTCTACTTCTGTTTTCCCTTCCCCCCACCCATTGGGTCCAGCATCTTTTCTATTCCATCCTCTCCCTCCCCCAGGCCCAGCATGTCTCCTTCTCCCTCCCTTTCCTACCCCCAAGGCCCAGCATTTCTCTTTCTCCCTTCTTATCCCACCCCAGGTCCAGCATTTCTCCCCCCCCCCCGGCCCAGCACATCTCCTTCTC
Organism: Microcaecilia unicolor; assembly: GCF_901765095.1. NCBI lineage: Eukaryota > Metazoa > Chordata > Amphibia > Gymnophiona > Siphonopidae > Microcaecilia > Microcaecilia unicolor. The sequence goes on from NC_044044.1 coordinate 14,489,371, forward strand.
CCTTCTTATCCCACCCCAGGTCCAGCACATCTCCTTCTCCCTTCCTTTCCTACCCCCCAAGGCCCAGCATTTCTCTTTCTACCTTCTTACCTCCCCACTAGGCTCAGCATTTCTCCTTCTCCCTCTGCTTCCTATCCCCCCCCCCCCCGGAATGCTCAGAGGGCTTTAGTGCAGGAAACAACGTGGCAGCAAATTGTATTTAAACCTAGTCAAACTTATGTTAATGTCATTATTTGCTGTGCCTTCCCAATGCTCAGAGAACAGCGTGCAAACAAACTCTGCCCAGAAGAGTGGTGCTGATGTGTGCTTCAGGGTCGGGTTTGCCTGGCACATGTGCACAAGAGCTTGCTTATTTATTTATCTATTATACCCATAGCCCGCACTATCTTCCCATTCTAGGCATGCGCCAAGCACATTCCTCCCCTTTGCTTTCGCTTTTACAGTGCACATATAATAATAGAATGTTAGGTATTATTAGGAAAGGAATGGAAAACAAAAATGAAGATGTTATAATGCTTTTGTGTCGCTCCATGGTGCGACCGCAACTCGAATATTGTGTTCAATTCTGGTCGCCGCATCTCAAAAAAGATATAGTGGAATTAGAAAAGGTGCAGAGAAGGGCGCCGAAAATGATAAAGGGGATGGGACGACTTCCCTATGAGGAAAGGCTAAAGCGGCCAGGGCTCTTCAGCTTGGAGAAAAGGCGGCTGAGGGGAGATATGATAGAGGTCTATAAAATAATGAGTGGAGTTGAACGGGTAGATGTGAAGCGTCTGTTTACGCTTTCCAAAAATACTAGGACTAGGGGGCATGCGAAGAAGCTACAATGTAGTAAATTTAAAACAAATTGGAGAAAAGTTTTCTTCATTCAATGTGTAATTAAACTCTGGAATTCGTTGCCAGAGAATGTGGTAAAGGCGGTTAGCTTAGCGGAGTTTAAAAAAGGTTTAGACGACTTCCTAAAGGAAAAGTCCATAGACCATTATTAAATGGACTTGGGGAAAATCCACTATTTCTGGGATAAGCAATATAAAATGTTTTGTACTTTTTTGGGATCTTGCCAGGTATATGTGACCTGGATTGGCCACTGTTGGAAACAGGATGCTAGGCTTGATGGACCTTTGGTCTTTCTCAGCATGGCAATACTTATGTACTTATGAAAATCATTTCCTTTGAGCGTAGGAGAGCTATTTTTCTGAGCTGTTGGCTTTACCGCAGGAGTTCTGAGAATCGGCCTACAGGCCCAGCATCTTTCCTTCTCCCTCTCTGGCTCCTCCACCACACACTCCTCTGACCTCCCAATCCTGTACCCCCCCCCCCCCATCCCCAGGAGTAAAGCATTGCCATTTTGAAAGATGACAGTGCTGGAGGCAGGGGCAACACAGGGCACTGAGAAACACTGGATTAATCTTTGCCTGGATTTTTACCCTTTGCATGCTGGGCCTTGTAATTGAATGAAAGCAAGAACTACAAATTTACACCTAAAGGTGGGTACTAAACCCTGCTTTGGCCTGGCCCTTGTGAGCAGAAATAGTGTATTGAACACAGGTAGAGAGGGAGGAGATGAAGCAGCTGCTACAGTACAGAGGCAAAGAAAAAAAATGGGTGCTTACTATAAACAGGAAGGAGCAAGGCAAAACAAAAAAAAAAGTCATAAATTCAGAGACTGGAAAATACACAAACACAGAAACTGTCAAATGCGCAGATTTGCAAATACATAGGGAAAGAGACTCACCAACAGCCAGGTACTGAAACAAATACAGAGGCACGGCAGGAAAGAGTCAGAAATGCTGGATTGCTGATATTTACAAACACGAACACCAGGCAGACTCATACACAGCAATTTACTTCATTCCTGCATTGTGTCTTGTAATGCCTGATCTCCACTCGTCTCTACAGCCAGCAGCACACTGCAAGCAGCCATTTCTACTAGCCACGTCCGGAACTGCCTACATCTCCCAGGGTTCCTGACACTTCCTGCTCTGCCTCGGGCTGGAGACGCCAGAAAACAGCAGAGCAGAGAGCACAAGGGCTGAAAATGACAGATGAGACTACAAACATGCACAGCATGAAGGGGGTTGAAACTGCAGGACATTATCCAGGAAAATGCAGAGAAATAGAGGTAAAATAAGTAGGGTTGCAACTGACCCAGATTCACCCGACAGATTGAGCCAGTTCAGATTTTACTGGATTGCATGCAAGGACTTGTTCAAAACTTTTTTTTTACATTGAATATTTAAAACGACATATAATATATAACAAAACAATCATGTAACACAGTGATATAATAAGTAAAGCATCCGTGTGTTTACAAACGGCACATCATTGATGGCGGAATAAAATGTATGGTGCTCATTTGCAAAGCACATAGACTTACAAAGTTGCGTGAGGGGCATAATCTGGCCGGCCCTGTAAAGTGGCATCCCGACTGTATTATTGAAAAAAGATAGCCGGTTATCTTTCGTTTTGATACCGTCGGAGCTGGCCAAATGTCAGCATTTGGGCCAGCTTTAGAGATGGCCGGCATTGGTTTCCAGCGATAATGGAAACTAATGTCGGCGATCTCAAACCCGGGCAAATCCCAGGTATTTATTTGTGGGAGGAGCCAGCATTTGTAGTGCACTGGTTCCCCTCATAAGCCAGGACACCAACCAGGCACCCAAGGGGGCACTGCAGTGGACTTCAAAAATTGGTCGCAGGTGCATTGCTCCCTTACCTTGTGGGCTGAGCCTCCCAAATCCCCCCCCCCCCAAAACCCACTCTCCACAACTCTACACCACTACCATAGCCCTAAGGGGTGAAGGGAGGCACCTACATGTGGGTACAGTGGGTTTTGGGAGGGGGGGGGTTGGAGGGCTCCCATTTACCACCACAGATTGTAGATTTACACCCTATATGTGTGTAAATAAAGAAACTGACACCTGTTATAAAAAGAATAATAAAAAAGTTTTATTTTTGTCGACTGCCCCCCGTTGGACAGAAGCATCCGAGGAACACTCAGATGGGAGCAAAAGTTATTTTTATCAAGGATACAAAGATATATATGTGCTTAGCAGGAATACAGAGATATATTTGCTCAGCTTTAATATTGCTTTTGCTCAGGTCACATATATGCTACTCTGTTTATATTCACTTTCTTTCACACTGAACCCAATGTGTACGTCATCAACCCTCTCTCTTTGAAGCTCGTTCTCACATTTCTTATCTTACAAATGGCTGCAATCCACATTCTTTCTGGTACCTTGCACAGACTCTCTCTCTCTCCCCTTTACAGCCTCCTGTCTCCGCTTCACAGTAGGCTGCTCAGCTCAAGGTTAATTCTATAACTCCCTCTTCGTTCTATGACTTCATTATTGTTTTCACAAGCCTGTGGACTCATATCTCTTTTGCCTTTAATGCCTGCATTCCACTGACCATAGAAACTTCATACAATTCAACAGTTTTTCATTATATTTCTGTTCATTATTATTAACAAATCCTCCCTTGAACCTTGAAAAACAAGGTTCACCAAAAATTTCATGGTTATAGTTTTCATCACTGTTAGACTGGGCATCATCCTATAAATAGGTAACACCTCAGGCCGTCCTGGCAATGACAAACATTTTCTATCAAACCACAGAATTTCCGGGAGTCATCAGTAACCCAGGACAGTTTGGTTCATAGTCACTGGTGTCAGGTATTATATTCTGTATCTGAGTTACCATGGTCATTTTCAATGAATCTTGGCATGTTCGTCTCCAGCAACTAAGTAAGCAAGGCAGACAACATAATAAGAGTCCTGCAACACATATGAAAACAATACATCCAGTCACAATCCCTCTTAACCATGGGCCTAATCCTCCAAACCAATTTTTTATGGTATCCCACCATGACGTGTCCAATATCCCTTCATAATCACTTACTTAAATTCTTGCTAGAGAAAGAATGCGCTGCATTGCATTTTTAACAATTATGGATTGATTTCTAATAACTGAACAACAGGAGGTATCATTCACTATGCCGCATACTCCTCCAGATTGGGCCAACATAAAATCAACTGCCATGCGTGTGTGCATTGCATATCTCGCTGTATCATCAATTTCCTCTTGAAGTGCTGTTATAGCTATGTCTAATTCATGTGTTACAACATGTAATAGTGATTGTAAGCGTCTGATTGACATACCCATTTCAGCTGCAATGGCAGATCCTGCAAATGGAAGCCATCCAGTGGCTGACAAGGCATCTAGACGTTTCTTGGTCATAGGATATGTACTGTTAATATAATCTAATGCTAATTGTAAAGCTTGATCATCTCCTGTTAAAGCACTAAAGGAGGTACTGGAAACATCTCTTTTACTTCGTTTCTGACTATTAGAACCATGTGATGTGGCATTTAATGGAATGATCAAATCAAATAAATTTAGTTGAACAAGAGTGCAGAACTTATAACATGATGGAAGATAAGTGTACAGGATATTATCACATAACAAATAATCCCCTAACCGTAAAGACTGTAGAGAAGTAAGGTTATGATATAAAGCATAGGTTTGAGAAAAAGGAAAAATAGGATTATCTGGTTCCTTAACTGAAGAACAAGCAGTAGGTACAGCAGTAATAGCTTGCATGGAAGAGGCATTAAATTGACATAATGAAAAGAAGAAAGTCAAATTTGTGAGAGTAAGGTTAGTAGAGGTCACATAAGAGGTTGTCAGTGTCTGGTGACAAGTTGTTTTGTTAGCACAGGCTATAGATGTTGCAGTCTGATTTATGACATAGGATCCCTGTAACACAGTCCAATTCCGGGATTGTATGTCATAAGTGTAATTACATAAAACATTAGGTATCTTACCCTGAAGTGAACTAGAATTTATCAGACACCAATAGTTTAGTGCAGGAATAGTATGAGCAAACAAAGAAGGCAGGCGTTGAGTAGTAACATTGGTCCAATATTGCCTATGCTCATGACCCAGACCCAAATAGCAGGTACCATTACTGAAACAGTTATGAATACCTTGCAACTTAATCATAGTATAAGGGTGAACATGTGCTGGAATGGTAGTTACAGAAGTGACAAGTGGAGTGCAAACAATACAGTTAGTCAGATTAAGAGTCTTTAAGGCATGTTGAATTCTCTCAACATATGTATTGAGTCCATAAGTAAGTCCTACCAGCAGACAGATTACAAAAACCTTCATAATTCCTCTGCACTGATGATGTTGTTAATCAATGCCTTCTGGGGGTACAATGGTGGTTTCTATTTGCTCAGGTGGTCCTGGATCAGGAGCCTTGCGTAAATCAGATAGATGTATCCAGGTGGTGTGGTCTGACAATTTTGCTGCTGTGCGAGTTAAATCAGTGATAGTGAATGGTCCCACATAAACTGGATCCTTCCAGGTTTTGTGAGTGAAGTTTTTTCTTAAGACCTGCTGTCCTATGGAAAAGGAAAGAGAGAGATCATCACCTCTGTCCCTACGAGACTGTTTCTGAGTTGGATTAGCTAAAGACTGAACCAGTTCCATAACAGGTTGCAATTGCTGCCAGTAGACTTGCGGCGTATGCAATGGAGTAACAACAGGCGTTCTCATATGTCTGCCTGTTTGTAATTGAAAAGGTGAAATTTTTAATTTACTCAGTGGCGAGCTACGTATAGACATGAGAGCCACTGGAAGTAGATCATACCAATTGTACTTATTATGTGGAGCCACAGACTCCAAATCATGCAACAATGTTCTCAATTTAGTTTTCAGTATACCATTGTATCGTTCCACCAGACCATTAGAGGTCGGGCTATATACTGACACCTTGCGGTGAGTAATATTCAAGATAGTCTGCAATTCCTGCATAAGTACATTGTTAAAATGTGAACCATTATCTGAAACAATTTTATGTGGACAACCATGTGCTGGCATGATATGTCGAATTAAAGATTGTACAACCACATGAGCTGTCTCCTTAGTACAGGGAAATGCTTCCACCCATCTTGAAAAAGCATTGACCCATAAAAGGATATAGCGTTTACCTTGGATGGGGTGAATCATATCAGTAAAGTCAATATGCCATTCAATACCTGGTCCTGTTGGAGTAGGCAAACATCCTGTGGGTATGGCTGGACCTCTACGGGGAATGGTCACAGCACAAGAAAGACATGTTTTAACAATAGATTCAGCCAATTCTCTAAGATTGGGGTTCCAATACAGTAAAGATAAAGAATCTACCAAAGCTGAAATAGAATCATGGTGCTCACTATGTATTGCAGTAAGTTTAGTAATGGCTTCAGCTGTGGACAAACAAGTTTTTCCAGAAGGATGTATCCAGCCAGTAGAAGTAGAGATACACCCTGTATTTTTCCAGATTGCTTGCTCCAATGGTGTGGGGGGTAAAATAGTCTGAGCAGTACTTTTACCAGTGCGTGTAACAACCATGCATAAGGGAATAGCCTGAGAACTAACAACTTCCGTAGCCGCTGTATCAGCAAGCTGATTACCACGGGCTTCAAAACTGTTAGCTCCTGTATGTGCAGGGACCCAAATAAACGCTGTCTTAACCCCTACAGCCTCACGAGCCTGAAGTAAATCAAAAAGCAATTCCCAATAACGGAGGTGCTGTAAAGTTTTACCATTAGATGTAATAAAACCTCTACGTTGCCATTTCAGGAGATGGTACTGCAATGAGCTAATAACATAAGAACTGTCAGAATATATTGTAGCTGACGTTTGCCGCGGCGTGTGTTGTATGGCGGTTATGACTGCTAGTAATTCTGCATGCTGTGCTGTGTGCTGAGGTGGACACAGTAGTTGGTGTTTCTGTATTATTTTTAAATCACTGTTGACTTGTAATGCTGCAAATGCAGAAATACCTTCATGGCTGGCACCATCTGTGAACCATATAAATCCTCCCTCCGCCGGGGCAAACTGTAAAGTTAGCCACGGTGGCTTAGATTCGGGATGAGTTAACAGTACTGAGGGGGGAAACAACAATGCTAATTGTTTTGACTGTTGCTCTGTAATTGGTTTTGTAGTAATATCTTGACCTAATAAAATAGCCTGATATTTTCCATACCGGGTACTAGTGAGTGCGGCCTGACTAGCAGACATCATATGATGAACTGAATGTTGGGTGTGAAGAATGATAGATGAATGTGGCATAATAGATCTCCATTTGGAAATTGCAGCACAAACCGCAACTAAATGTTTGGAAAAGGGAGGAAAACCCCTTTCAACTGCTGAGAAAGTCCCTGACAAAAAGCAGACTGGGAAAGTCAGATCATTTTCTTGATTGATAAAAGCAGCCCAAGTATTTGTATGGTCAGTAACCCAGACATGCACGGGCTGAGATGGATCAACAGTGGATAAGGGATCACAAGCAGAAATGGTAGCAATGATGGAGGATAACAGAGATTGGTGTTCAGGGGTAAGAACAATTGGGGTATGTGAGCAGGAACCGGCAGGTACTTGGAGGTAAGAATAAAGAGGCATAATTTGTGCTGAATAATTTGGTATCCAATGTCTGCAATAGTTTAGTAAACCAAGAATGGATCTTAGGGATTTGAGACAAGTGGGCATTGTGACAGCCTGTACATTAGTTAACAATTCTTTGTCTAACATGTGTCTGTCTTTACCAATTTGTTGACCGAGGAAAGTAACTACTGGAGAGGCTAGCTGACATTTAGATCTGTTGCACTTATACCCGAGAGAATACAGTAAAAGAAAAAGATCAAGTGTATATTTGATACACAATTCTCGAGTTGGCGCAGATAATAAAATGTCATCAACATAGACAAACAGGGAAACATTTGAAGGTAAAAGTGAAATGAAGTCAGTGAGATCAGACATAAGCTGTTTTGAAAAGACAGTAGGGCTATCAGTAAAACCTTGAGGCATACGCGTCCAGCGGTATGCTTGATTTTGAAAAACAAAGGAGGTAAAGATCACGAGAATCCTCATGTAAAGGGATAGAAAAGAATGCATTAGATAAATCTATGACAGAATTAAAAGCATGTATAGGCTGACTTTGTAAAAGAGTGGCAGGGTTTGCACAAACCGGAAAAGAAGGTTTAATCAAATCGTTAAGTGCTCGTAAGTCATGTACTATACGAACGTCATTCTCATTCTTGGGCACAGGAAAAAGTGGCGTGTTATAAGGGGACAAAGAAGGTTCAATAATTTGGTGAAAAAGTAAATTGTGAATATGATGTTGTGCTTTCTCCATTAAAGAACGGCGGACAGGGTATGGCACTACAGTAGGACCTCCCTGTTCAGGGTCCTTTAATATAATGTGATGTGCTGAAGCATTCTTTGCAAGACCATAAGGGTTTTGATCAGTACTCCATATTGATTGGGGCAAAGTGTCAAGGGGATCAGTAATTTGCTGGACCATTGTAAGAAGGGAAGGTGGAGTAAAAGACAAGTTCAAATTTAACTGTTGTAATAAATCTCTACCACATAAATTTACAGGGCAATGCGGGGCGAGAATGAATTCAGTAAAGGCGTGGCGAGATACATGATTCTGTAAATTTAGAGTTACGGACGTCTCAGTGGTCATTATACTTTTACAGGATTGGCCATCAAAACCAATGGTAGCACTTTCAGATTTAGAAACCTGAATTCCATCAGGCCGATAGCTAAGGACAGATGTAGTGGCTCCGGTGTCCAGTAAGAATTTAATAGGAACTTGCTTAGGACCTACAGCCAATGTGATGTATGGTTCAGCTTTACCTAAAAAGATAGTAGGACCCTGCTGCTGCTGTGATAGTCAATATGTACCCTGGCCTGCTGGCCCTTGATCTTGGCCAGCCGGAGGCTGCCAGGTAGGAAAAGCTGGTGGACGTGTATTGTGAGGGGGCTGTTGATCAGGAGATACATTTGGATAATTATACTGCTGTTGTGGGGGCTTACGACATTCTGAAGCAAAATGTCCAAACAGGCCACAATTCCAACATTGTACCTGTCTACGATCGGGTGAGGGGCGGCCATATGGGCGGCCTCTAGTTACCTGACCTCGACGCATACCTCTGCCTCGAGGGACTATGGGAGCAGTAGAAACCCAAAAAGTTTGATTGTCTTGCATAGTTCCCTGTGTTATGGCAACCTTCTGATCTGGGCTGGGATCAGCGAGGTGCTTCTGTTCTAAATCTTTGATCTGCAGAGTAAGTAATTTTGTTGCCAGTTTCTGTTGGTCTTTTTGTGGGCCCTCAACAACCTTACAATGAATTGTGCTGAAATGTAGTAAAGTGGCACGAATCTCAGGCCATGGCTTTGTCATAAGAGCAACTACACCATCTAAATTGGATCTCATATTTGTGGGTAATGTGTGGTAGAAAAGATGCATGAAAACAGCGCATCCGGGCAGTATATCACCATCCTGTCCTGTCTGAGCCTTGTATAATGATAAGCATTTTGTCAAGTGTGCTGTGAATGGTTCTTTGGGGTCCCATTTTAATGATGTGATAGATGAAAAATCAACCGGGGTGGGATATAAAATGTCCAGAGCAGCACTTAATCTATTGCGGGCGCGACCAGCAAATGGGTCTCCATCCGCATTAGGAAAAGGCAGCATCGGCATTCGGGCTTCTTGTGCTAATTGTGGGAGACTTATGCCAGAGGCAGCACATAAAGCTTTAAAATCACCAATAGCTAATCGAGCACCTAATGTATTTTGATCCACCGCCTCAAGCCATATACGACTGCCCTTCTGAATACTAGGGAGCTTTGTAACAATTGTACTGATATCAATAGGAGTATATGGTTTATATGTGTCCAATGGTGCTCCCCTATTGTCATGTTTAACCAAAATTGGAGCAGTAATATTTAAAGGATTATCTTGTAAGCAATCCTTAGCCATTGTAAGACCCTCCATATAAAATTTGTAACCAGAGACTAGCCGCAAATTGGTCCTTATGACATTTTCTAACTGGAACAGATCTGAGAGATTATTAGGACCATTTGACCAAAAAGGTACTTGGAGACCGTGTTTGGCAAGTGCAGCGGCAACCTCATCCCACCATTTGTACCCGTAATGAGATTTGTGGGTCTCTTCATATATACGTTGAATATGCTGCATCAGAGGGGAGTACAGAGTATGACTAGCTGACGAAGAAATGGGTAATAGCTCTGGAGTAACAGCGGTGCTAGTAGCACCTTCTGCACCTTTGGAAGGGGTTAAAAAAGGATTTTTAGAAGGTCCACCTTGACCGTCCAGTGTTTTAATATTCAAAATCCCTGAAACAGCATATGAGGGCTCATCCTCAGATTGCGGTTCATATTGGAAATTTTCCAATCCTTTAGTCGATGGATACAAAGACATTTTAGGAGTGGATTGCAGGGTAAGGGAAGGCAAAGAGTCATCACACACAGGTGTAGGGGGATTATCAAAGACAGAACAATAACCTAACGCTGGTTTAGGGTCTGACAGATCCTTAGGATTTCTATTCAGGTTGGGACAAGTTAATTGTGTAGTCAGCGAAGTGTGATAAGGTGGGGGCAGCTTATGGCTGTCCTCGTTTGCCTGCATGCGTGCGGTTTCACGTGCTTGTGTATCTATTTTCATTTTATCAGAGTGAAACAAATCTGCTGTTACCATAAAGAGATTAAGGACATGCAGATGTTTCTGAAGGGATTTACCCTTTTTGTGCTGTTGAATATACTTTTGAACTGACAATATTTGGGGACGAGCAAAAGATCCCGTGCCTGGCCATGCCAGGAATGGGTCTTTAGTGGCATATCCCGCCCATTTCTCACAAACCTTTTGAATAACGGGAGCTTCAAAGGGAAAAGTATCTTTAACATGCACAAGAGGTGAACAATGCTTTCGGCTATCTACATACAAAACATATGGAGTGATAGATGTTTCTTCCTGACCCTGACCCTCTGCAGCGGGTTTAAGGGAAAGGTTGTTCTTAGACTGAAAAGGTCTCATGATATAATAACAAACAATGCCTAAGCTAGCAAAATACACAGCAAACAATAATATAAATAATGAAAGATACAAGAATAAAAATAAAGAAGCAATTTTTCAAAAGACTTTGCTCCAAGATATACTCACGGTTCAGCTGACTGACAGTCTATAACCTACTCAATCCAGGCTGGCCATTTCTGGAGATCATAGGAAAGAAAGTCACACGAAAAAAAAAAATCCAAAAACTTAATCCAAACGACGGCAGCCGCGTCCTGCCGCAGGTCGCCAATTTGTAGATTTACACCCTATATGTGTGTAAATAAAGAAACTGACACCTGTTATAAAAAGAATAATAAAATGTTTTATTTTTGTCGACTGCCCCCCGTTGGACAGAAGCATCCGAGGAACACTCAGATGGGAGCAAAAGTTATTTTTATCAAGGATACAAAGATATATATGTGCTTAGCAGGAATACAGAGATATATTTGCTCAGCTTTAATATTGCATTTGCTCAGGTCACATATATGCTACTCTGTTTATATTCACTTTCTTTCACACTGAACCCAATGTGTACGTCATCAACCCTCTCTCTTTGAAGCTCGTTCTCACATTTCTTATCTTACAAATGGCTGCAATCCACATTCTTTCTGGTACCTTGCACAGACTCTCTCTCTCTCCCCTTTACAGCCTCCTGTCTCCGCTTCACAGTAGGCTGCTCAGCTCAAGGTTAATTCTATAACTCCCTCTTCGTTCTATGACTTCATTATTGTTTTCACAAGCCTGTGGACTCATATCTCTTTTGCCTTTAATGCCTGCATTCCACTGACCATAGAAACTTCATACAATTCAACAGTTTTTCATTATATTTCTGTTCATTATTATTAACAAGATGTAACAGGTAGGGGGGATGGGCCTGGGTCCACCTGCCTGAAGTGCACTGCACCCACAAAAAATTGCTCCAGCGACCTGCATACTGCTGTCAGGGAGCTGGGTATGACATTTGAGGCTGGCAAAAAAAGTTTTTTTTTTTTTTTTAGGGTGGGAGAGGGTTGGTGACCACTGTGGGAGTAAGGGGAGGTGATCCCCGATTCCCTCCGGTGATCATCTGGTCAATTGGGGCACTTTTTTGAGGCTTGGTCCTAAAAATAAATGAACCAAGTGAAGCCGGCGAAGTGCTCGTTAGAGCCGGCCTTCTTTTTTCCATTATCGGTCGAAGCCGGCCATGTCTTAACCGCGCCCCCGTCCCGCCTTCGCTACCCTGCCGACACGCCCCCTTGAACTTTGGCCGGCTCTACGACGGAAAGCAGTTGGAGCCGGCCAAAATCGGCTTTCCATTATACCGATTTGGCCGGGTTTAGGAGATGGCCGGCCATCTCCCGATTTGTGTCGGAAGATGGCCAGCGATCTCCTTCGAAAATAAGCAGGATAGTAACCTATATAAGCTTGTAAGTCTAAGTGCTTTCAAAATGAGCCTCTATGTAACTTTGAAAGTCTGTGGGGCCCCTTTTACTAAGTGGTGGTATCCCAGCGCAGCCTTACCACTCGCTAAACAGGTGGTACTTCCTACCCCTAGCATGCCGTTATATCCGGCACTAGCAACAGAATGTACTTGGCGGCAGAGGCATATCTGAGGTTCGGCGGTAGGGGGGGCAGGGGCTAGAGTGAGGGGGCACATTATAACCCCCCCCACCACCGTTAACCCTCCCCCACCTACCGCCAACCCTTTCCCTGCCTACCGCGGTCACCTACCCCCGAGGTCCGCTCCTGCCGGTTTTTTAAAATATTACTTCAGCTGGCGGGGGACCCCAACCCCCGCCAGCCCAGCCGAGGTCTTTAACTTCTTCATCCTCGTGCTGTTAAACCTGCAATGCATCCTTCCAGTTGGACGGAGTTTGACGTCGCAGCACATTGACGTCCTGCACGTACAACGTGCTGCGACGTCAAACTCCGTCCAACTGGAAGGATGCATTGCAGGAACAGCACGAGGATGAAGAAGTTAAAGACCTCGGCTGGGCTGGCGGGGGTTGGGGTCCTCCGCCAGCTGAAGTAATATTTTAAAAAAAACGGCAGGAGCGGACCTCGGGGGTAGGTGACCGCGGTAGGCGGGGAAAGGGTTGGCGGTAGGCGGGGGAGGGTTAACGGCGGTAGGGGGGTCCAGGGCAAAATCTGCGGGGGCCCAGGCCCCTGTGGCCCCACGCAGATACGCCCCTGCTTGGCGGTAATCACTGCTCGGTTACCGCTGGGTTAGAGCGGGAGCCCTTATCGCCACTTCAATGGGTGGCAGTAAGGGCTCCCTCCCCCCCCCCAAAAAAAACAATGGCCGTGCGGCAAGTAAAGCACTTGCCGCACGGCCATTGTTTTTTTTGGGGGGGGGAGGGAGCCCTTACTGCCACCCATTGAGGTGGCGATAAGGGCTCCCGCTCTAACCCAGCGGTAACCGGGCAGTGATTACCGCCAAGCAGGGGCGTATCCTGCAGTACAGCGAGATTTCCCCTTTACATGCTGCGGTAAAAGGGGGCCTTGGCATGCGTGAAAAACACGTGCCGACACCAGCGGCAGGCCTCCTTTTGTCTCAGCTTGGTAAACGAGCCTGTATATGCTTTGAAAATGAGCACCGTAGTAACGTATATAACTTTGTAAGTCTTATGTGCTTTGAAAATGAGCAAAACAAGTCATTGACCAATTTATTGTTTACAAAACGAATGGAAAGCTTCCCAGACCTTGTCGTATTTATGGGATTAGATTCCCCGGCCAGAAATGTTTTGTAACGATAGATTAAACCTAAAGAATCGAAGTATCCTTCAGACTTTGAAAAATATGTGTAGAGTTACAAACAAGAGTATTTTCAACAGTCGATTTAAAAGTTAAACCAGGGGGTCTTTTACAATGCGGCGCTAGCTAAAAACGCTAGTGCTGCTTTGCAAAAGACCCTCTTGATACCTTCCTGGCACCACCAGATAGAAATATTTGGGAAATGTAAACTTTGACATAAAACATGTAGGGACCCTTTTACTAAGGTACGGTAGGCCAAACGTGGGCCTACCGTATGGGAAAAGATCACAACCACAGGACACACTGAGGTGTCCCGCGGTAGTTTGGCTGACAGCGTGCGCTACTCCTGCGGTAAGAAATATATATATTTTTTGCCATGGGAGGTGTGTCTGGGGGCAGAGAGTAGGCGTGCCTGCACTAATTGGGTAGCGCGGGAGCCCATACTGCCACTTAATTAGGTGGCCATTTAAAAGAAAAGTCGACGCGGCCATTTTTCAGCCGCATTAGAAAGTGGCTGGAGCATGTGGGAAACCCCAGGGGCATAGCCAGACTTCGGCGGGAGGGGGGTCCAGATCCCGAGGTGAGGGGGCACATTTTAGCCCCTCCCTGGCATTGACGACCCCTGCCGACTACCAGCAAAGGTAGCCCATGGCGACGGCGGGGGAGGGTTGGTGGCGGGAGGGGGGTCGAGAAGGTCGTCGGCAGGGGGGGTCCAGGGCCAAATCTACAGGGGCCCAGGCCCCCCGGCCCCACGTAGCTACGCCACTGGCAAACCCACCTGCTAATTGTAGCACCGGCTACTTTCTAGCGTGCCTTAGTAAAAGGACCCCTTAATGGTAAAAGTTCAGTTTTATTCCATTTTAGACAAAAGGCTAAGGGGTCCTTTTACTAAGCTGCAGTAAAAGGGGGCCTAGGCTAGCGTCAGCATGTGTTTTTGAGGCACGCTGAGGCCCCCTTTTACAGCAGTGGGTAAAAGTCTGTCTTTTTTTTCTCAAAAAGAAATGGCTGTGCACTAAGTGAACCACTTGCCACGCAACCATTTCGGGGGGGGGGGGGGGGGGGGGAGCACTTACTCCCACCATTGAGAGGCAGTAAGGGCTCCTGTGCTAACCCACGCGCTGCCCGATTATCGCCAGGTGAGCACCAGCGCTACAAAAATAGAAAATATTTTTGTAGCGCTGGAAATGGCGTCTGTTGGAAATGGGAACTACGGCCCGGCTCCTGTGGTAACTCGGCAGTAGTTCCGGATTGGCGCATGGCAAGCCTGTTGCTGCGTACCAACCCTTTAGTAAATGGGCCCCTAAAAGAGTCAGTATAGACTGTTCCAGAAAAGATCTGTAGAGAAGTACGTCATCTGCATATGCAGACAATTTAATAGATGAAGAGGCCAAATGTATTCCACTAATACATTACGCCGGATGCAAAGAACAAATTATTTAAACATTCCAAACTACCCAAAACACCGCAGCCATACTCATATTCAGAAAAACGAGATACGAAAGTGTCAAACCCCTAAGTGAAAAACTACATTGGCTTATTCTTAATAGCCTCTACCATTTTGCCCAGTACCGATGTCAGATTCACCGGTCTATAATTTCCTGGATCTCCTCTGGAACCTTTTTAAAAAATCGGCGTAACATTGGCTACCCTCCAGTCTTCTGGTACCACACCTGATTTTAGGGATAGATTGCATATTACTAACAGTAGCTCTACAAGTTCATTTTTCAGTTCTATTAATACTCTGGGATGAATACCATCTGGTCCTGGTGATTTACTACTCTTCAGTTTGCAGAACTGACCCATTACATCCTCCAAATTTACAGAGAATTTGTTTAGTTTTTCTGACTTGCCTGCTTCAAATACCCTTTCCGGCACCGGTGTCCCTCCCAAATCCTCCTCGTTGAAGACCGAAGCAAATAATTCATTTAATTTCTCCACTATGGCTTTGTCTTCCCTGATCGCCCCTTTAACACCACTTTCGTCTAGCAGCCCAACCGATTCTTTAGCCGGCTTCCTGCTTTTAATGTATCTAAAAAAAATTTTACTATGTATTTTCGCTTCTTACGCTAACTTTTTTTCAAAGTCCTTTTTTTGCCCTCCTTATCTCCGCTTTGCATTTGGCTTGGCATTCCTTGTTTTATCTTATTATTTTCAGTTGGTTCTCTTCTCCATTTTCTGAAGGATTGTTTTTTGGCTCTAATGGCTTCCTTTACCTTACTGTTTAGCCACGCCGGCTGACGTTTGGTCTTTTTTCCTCTTTTCCTAATATGCGGAATATATTTGTCCTGTACCTCTAGGATGGTGTTTTTGAACAGCATCCATGCCTGATGCAAGTTTTTTACCCTGTGAGCTGCTGCTTTCAGTCTTTTTTTTCACCGTTTTTCTCATTTTATCGTAATAATAATCTTACCTGGGCTCTCAGGTTACTGTTTTGGCCATTACTGGCCATGCTGAATGTTCCTGGGGAGAGCTGGGCACTTCTTTGGCCAGGAGACATCAGGTGTTCAAGCTGAGTCTCTGTTGCCTTAGCAACAGCTTCTTTGTCAGTTGCGGAGAGAGGAAGCCAAGCTGACAGGCAGATGATCAAAAGCCCCGCGCTGTTCCAAACAGCGCTCTAAACTAGCGCTGGAACAGCGCGGGGCGCTATTAGACCTATGATCAGAGATAATGCATGCAAATTTAAGCAGCACAATTATCTCTGATCACGGGGTAGAAGTGCGGGCGAATTGTGCCGAGCATGCGCACCTGCTTAGCATGCATTAGCATGCTACTTGCGCAAAGAGCCCTCGAGCGCATTGTTTCACGCGCTCGAGGGTTCTCATCAGGGGGCGGTAGCAAACGCCGGTGCTAGTATGGCGCTAGCAGCCTCTAGCGCTGGCGTTTGCTTTTGATCATCTGCCTGTCAGTCTCTGTTGCCTTAGCAACGGCTTCTTTGTCAGTTGCGGAGAAGGGCAAGAGGCAGCTGAGGAGAGAGGAAGCGCTGTGAGTGTGTCTGTGGCTGAAATAAAAGTGGAGGTATTTAAGGAGTATTTGAAAGGAAATTCAAAGGTTAAACAGGGAAATACTAACTTTGGAACAAGTGTTGTTGGTGTTTCCCCACTTCCTCCACCCCCATCCTGCTCTCGTTGGAGTCCCCCAGGGATCTGTCTTTGGACCCCTTCTTTTTTTCAATCTACACCTCTTCCCTGGGTTCACTGATCTCGTCTCATGGTTTCCAATATCATCTTTATGCTGACAACACCCAGCTGTATCTCTCCACACCAGACATCACTGCAGAGACCCAGGCCAAAGTATCGGCCTGCTTATCCGACATTGCTGCCTGCATTTCCAACCACCACCTGAAGCTGAACATGGCCAAGACCGAGCTTATTGTCTTTCCACCAAAACCCACTTCTCCTCTTCCTCCACTCTCTATCTCAGTTGATAAAACCCTCATCCTTGTCGTCTCATCTGCCCGCAACCTCGGAGTCATCTTCGACTCCTCCCTCTCCTTCTCTGCGCACATCCAGCAGATATCCAAGACCTGTTGCTTCTTTCTCTTTAACATCAGCAAAATTCGCCCTTTCCTCTCTGAACACACCACCCGAACTCTCATCCACTCTCTCATTACCTCGCACCTTGACTACTGCAACCTACTCCTCACTGGCCTCCCACTTAACCATCTATCCCCCCTTCAATCCGTTCAGAATTCTGCTGCACGTCTTATCTTCCGCCTGGACCGATATGCTCATATCACCCCTCTCCTCAAGTCACTTCACTGGCTTCCGATCAGGTACCGCATACAGTTCAAGCTTCTCCTATTAACTTACAAATGCACTCAATCTGCAGCCTCTCATTACCTCTCTACCCTTATCTCCCCTTATCTCCAGACAAGCAGAAGTAATAAACTAAAATTGTTTATTGTCATGAAAAATATTGAACAGTGAAAAACAGTGGGAAAGCGTGGGGTACAAATGTAATAAATAAATAAATAAAAACAGATGAACAAAAATAGCATATAATAACAGGTAACTGAATATGGATCAATTATAAAACTAAACATTTGTTCACTACCTGAATAGTACTTGGGAAGTACAGGAAATGTAGCAGCTCACAGGTTACTGAATATAACTGCTTACATGGTCTCTGTAAAGAGGGCTTTCTCTCTCTACTTCAGTAGAGGAGTGTGGTAGCTGTGTTAGTCCACTCTTAAGGTTATCAATAGAAATCAAACAAAATAAAACATGGAAAAGGAAATAAGATGATACCTTTTTTATTGGACATAACTTAATACATTTCTTGATTAGCTTTCGAAGGTTGCCCTTCGTCAGATCGGAAAAATCTGAATTTTTCCAATCTTGACGAAGAAGGGCAACCTTCGAAAGCTAATCAAGAAATGTATTAAGTTATGTCCAATAAAAAAGCTATCTTCTTATTTTCTTCTCTCTACTTCCAAACTGAGACTAGAGAAAAATCCAGTATTTCCAGACTGAATTTGAGCTCCTGGGCCAGTCAGAGCCCAGAACAGCTGGCCACATCACTGCAGGTTACTGTGTTAAACTAAAGAAGGAACAGTCAATTGATTCTCTGTAACTGCTTTTAAATATAAAGAGGCACCACCTGCTGGCCAAACTAGAGAAATACACTTCAAGAAATACAGTTTTATAGGCTTAAAAACCCACTGTTTTGTCACAACAGCAATGAACATTCCGCAGAGAACAGAAGCAGCAACAAGTGGACATGTTTCGGCAAGTGCCTGCATTAGGGATCCTTGAATTTCAATGTGAGTGAACTCAATATATTTTCACAAACAAAGATATTGCTACATCATTCAAAACTGTTGAAATGGTTGTGGTTGCTGCAAAGTTAACCCTGAAGCTACCAGGATATGTTAATATGTAATCTTACAGGGTGGTGGGCTATGGGGCTCATTTTTGAAAGAGACGAAAACATCCAAAAAGTGTCATAAAGCACCATTTGGATGTTTTTCTTCTCAAAATGCCAAATCGGTACTTTCAAAACCTAGTTTGCAGAGCTTTATCTATGCAATTTGTCTGTACTGTGTCCAAATCACAAGGGGGCGTGTTGGGGCGTTTTGAAGGTAGGATAAGGGCGTGCCTAACACGGACTTTTATTTATTTATTTATTGTTTGCATTTGTATCCCACATTTTCCCACCTCTTTGCGGGCTCAGTGTGGCTTACAATAAGATATGAATACAGAGAATACAGTTGATACCAATTGGTTATGGGTTACATTGTACAAGTTATGATAATCAAATTATCATTAGGAATATCACAATGGGACATCAACAGGGAGACTTTGGGAGGAGATAATAGGAAGTTTAAGGGTAGTGTTAAGACATTTAGGCACATGGTTTACCTATTCCTGTAAGTATATGTATGAGTAATGTGGAATTGGGGGGAATGAGAGATCTTGAGTGGATGTGTGATGCATTGATGTAAGTGAGTGTAGACTCTATGTGTTTTGGTTTTTTCCGTAGATTGACTCAAACAAGTGGGTCTTCAGTAATCTGCGGAAGGATGCTTGTTCGTGGATCGCTCTTAAGTTGCATGGCAGTGAGTTCCAAAGCTGCGTGCTCGTGTGAGAAAAGGTTGACGCGTGTAGCGTCTTGTATTTCACGCCCTTGAAAGTAGGGAAATGGAGGTTGAGGTATGTTCGGGAAGATCTCCTAGCATTTCTGGGTGGTAGGTCAATCAACTCGGACATGTAGGCTGGGGCTTCGCCGTAGATGATCTTGTGGACTAGTGTGCATACCTTGAAGGTGATGCGTTCCTTCAGTGGAAGCCAGTGTAGTTTCTCTCGTAGTGGTGTTGCCCTTTCATATTTTGGTTTTCCGAAGATGAGTCTGGCTGCTGTGTTCTGGGCTGTTTGAAGTTTCCTCAGTGTTTGCTCTTTGCCGCCTGCGTATAATGAGTTGCAGTAATCCAGATGGCTGAGGACGAGGGATTGCACGAGGTTACGAAAGACGAATCTTGGGAAGAGTGGTCTTATCCTTTTCAGTTTCCACATGCAGTAGAACATCTTCTTAGTTGTGTTGTTTGCGTGGGTTTCCAGTGTTATGTGGCGGTCGATAGTGACTCCAAGAATTTTTAGCGTTTCTGAGATTGGAAGGTTTAGGTTTGGTGTGTTTATCGCGTTGAATTCATTGGTGTTGTGTTGGGAGGTGAGTACCAGGCATTGAGTTTTTTCTGCATTTAATTTCAGACGGAATGTGTCTGCCCATGTGTTCATGATGTGTAGGCTTTGATTGATTTCGTTGGAGATTTCTTTGATGTCATGTTTGAAGGGGATATATATTGTCACATCATCAGCGTATATATGTGGATTGAGGTTATGGTTTGATAGGAGTTTTGCTAGGGGGATCATCATTAGGTTGAAAATAGTTGGTGAGAGGGGTGATCCTTGTGGAACTCCACATTCCGGTATCCATGCCTTGGACGTGGTTGAGTGTGATGTAACTTGATACGAGCGCAGGGTTAGGAACCCCTTGAACCAGCTTAGGACATTTCCTCCAATGCCGAAGTATTCAAGTATGTGTAGTAGGATTTCATGGTCGACCATGTCAAAGGCGCTTGACATGTCAAATTGTAGGAGGAGTATATTGTTCCCGGTTGCTATTATTTGCTTAAATTTGTTCATAAGGGTGACTAGTACTGTTTCTGTGCTATGGTTCGACCGGAATCCGGATTGGGCATCATGTAGTATTGAGTGTTTGTTTAGATAGTTTGTGAGTTGTTTGGTTACCATCCCTTCGGTTAACTTGGTTATTAGTGGTATGGATGCTACTGGTCTGTAGTTGGTAATTTCGCTCAGGTTTTTCTTTGTATCTTTTGGAATTGGGGTGAGTAAGATTTTTCCTTTTCCTTTTTCTTTTACAGCCATAGTGCATCAAAACAAAAACATCAAGGACTAAAACCAAGACACTTTGGTCTAGGCCCGTTTTCAGAACGAATAAGGTACAAAAAGGTGCCCTAAATGACCAGATGACCCCCCCCCCAGTGGTCACTGACCCCTCCCACCCCCCCCAAACTGTGAATAAAAATATGACTTACCAGCCTCTATGACAGCCTCAGATGTTAAAGTCAGGTGTATTAGAGCAGCATGCAGATCACTGGAGTAGTGTAGTGGTCAGTGCAGTACACAGTGGGGGACCCAGGTCCCTATCTCCCTCTACCTGTCACACTTGTGGTGAAAACTGTGACCCCTCCCAAGGTCACCAAAACTCTACTGTACCCACATATAGGTTGCCCCCTTCACCCATAAGGGCTATTGTAGTGGTGTACAGTAGGGGACAATGAGTTTTGGGTGGGTTTTGGAGGGCTCAGGGGACAAGATAAGGGAGCAAAGGTGAGATGTGCACCTGGGGATCATTTTTCTGAAGTGCACAGAAGTGCCCTCTAGGATGCCCCAGTGCTCTCCTGGGATGTCTGGGGGACCAGTCTACTAAAAATGCTGACTCCTCCTACATGGTATGAATTGCTACGTTTTACACTTTATTTTTTTCCTGAAAATGGACCAAAAAAACCAAAACATCCAAAGCACAAAACCTTGTTCGAAACAGTATTTTCGAATAAAAGATAGACATTTTTCTTTTTTCGAAAATGGCCTTATTTCCTATTCGGATTTTGAATGTTTTGTGCAAAACGTCCACAGTTGGATTTAGACGTCATATCGAAAATTCCCCTCCATGTTAATGCTGTTCTAGCCACAGATTTACATCACTGAATTTACATATTGATTTTAAGTGCTGGCCTACTGACCAGGGGCGTATCTGCGTGGGGCCACAGGGGCCTGGGCACCCGCAGATTTCGCCCTGGTCCCCCCTACCGCCGTTAACTCTCCCCCGCCTACCGCCAACCCTTTCCCCGCCTACCGCCGTCACCTACCCCGAGGTCCGCTCCTGCCGGCTTTTTAAACTATTACTTCAGCTGAAGCCCAGCCGAGGTCTTCTTTAACTTCATCTTCATCCTCGTGCTGTTAAAGCTGCATGATGCATCCTTCCAGTTGGACGGAGTTTGACGTCGCAGCACGTTGACGTCCGTACAACGTGCTGCGATGTCAGACTCCGTCCAACTGGAAGGATGCATCATGCAGCTTTAACAGCATGAGGATGAAGAAGTTAAAGAAGACCTTGGCTGGGCTGGCGGGGGTTGGGGTCCCCCGCCAGCTGAAGTAATAGTTTAAAAAACCGGCAGGAGCGGACCTCGGGAGTAGGTGACGGCGGTAGGCGGGGAAAGGGTTGGCGGTAGGCAGGGGAGGGTTAATGGCGGTAGGGGGGAGGGTTGACGGCGGCGGGGGGCGGCGGAAGGGGGGGGTTATAATGTGCCCCCTCACTCTAGCCCCTGCCCCCCCTACCGCCGAACCTCAGATACGCCCCTGCTTCTGACAGCCACCAAACTTAAAACACAAGCTGATCAGAAGTAAACTCCCAACACAGACGGGAAAAGAAAAGGGCACGTTTCCCTGTAACATATCCAGCTGCAAACTATGCCAAAACATTTCACAAGACCCCACAGTCATTCACAAGGGAAAAATATTCAACATAAAGGACTATTTTACATGCTCATCTTCCAATGTGGTATATATCATTCAGTGTAAAAAATGTAACGAAGGATGCTATATTGGAGAAACAGGCCAGATGCTTAAGACAAGATTCAATCTGCACAGACATCACATGAAAATAGCCAGTGCCAGTCAAGCCCCCACCCCTGTGGGCCAACACTTTGCAAGACCAGAACACTGCACCAGTGATTTCACAGTAAGAATACTGAAAGGTAAATTTAAAACAATACAGGAATGTAAGACCTTTGAAATAAGAATGATTGAAAATTTTGACACCCAACAAACAGGACTTAATAAGGATCTGGGTTTTCTAACTCATTATAAAACATAAAGCTGTATTTCTCTGTTTATTTCTCTGTTTATTACCTACCAACACCCATCCTGTTAGAATATCAATGAAATGCTTTGATGTCCCCATGCATACCCCCACCCTCCCACTCTGTCAGACTGTCAAAGTAATGCTTTGATGTTTCTCTTATATATACTATCTGCTAACACATTTGCTTATTTCCGATCTGACGAAGAAGGCCAACCTTCGAAAGCTAATCAAGAAATGTATTAAGTTATGTCCAATAAAAAAGGTATCATCTTATTTTCTTTTTCATGTTTTATTTTGTTTGATTTCTATTGATAACATGTTGATATTAAAAATTCAGAGGTCTGGCGGTAGCAGATCTGTCCTCTTTGGTACAATCCAAGTACGACAGCGAGCATTATTTATAGGTTTAATAATGTTACATTCAAAGAATAAACGTATAAATGTATTAGCAAAATCAGAATAAACATGATTCATTGAACTTAGAGAAAATGAAGGAAATATTCCTTCAAACTTAGGGGTCCTTTTACTAAGGTGCGCTGAAAAATGGCCTGTGGTAGTGCAGACACCTGTTTTGGGAGTGCGCAGAATTATTTTTCAGCGCACCTACAAAAAATGCCTTTTAAAATTTTTGCCGAAAATGGATGTGCGGCAAAATGAAAATTGTCACGCTTCCATTTTGGGTCTGAGACCTTGCCGCCAGCCATTGACTTAGCGGTAAGGTCTCACGCGGTAACCGAGCAGTAATGACCTATGTGTGACGAATGCCACTTGATGTGCGTAGCTGACGTGCACCAGAAATGACCAAATATTTTTCGGATGCGCGTAATGGGCGGGCGCCAAAATTGAAATTACGGCGAGTGCCAGGCGGTAACTGAGTGGTAACTCCAATTTGGTGCGTGTTGGGCGCATGTAGGCACCTACGCGGCTTAGTTAAGAGCCCCTTAATCCACAAAAATTCTTGACCAAGATACAAGGAAATAACTAAAGGAAATACTTTAATGATTAATCTAAATCATGGATTATGGAGCAGGAAAAAGTCAAGCACTCGCAACCAGTTTATACAGGATATATATATCAAGTGGGTTCATTCAAGGAAGCATTTCTTTCACCCTCCTTATAAGAAATAAATTCCTGCAATTTCTTCGGAGCAGGTGAGGGTAGAGTGGTGCCTAGTGTAAGCCCGGTATGGTGGGATGAAGGGCACACCAGGGGCGTAGCTAGGTGGGGCCGCAGGGGCATGGGCCCCCATAGATTTAGCCCTGGCCCCCCTGCTTTCACCCCCCGCCACCAACCCTCCCCCGCCACATTCGACCCCCCCTCCTGCCGCCGCCGCCACTGTCAGGTACCTTTGCTGGCGGGGGTCCCCAACCCCCACCAGCTGAAGTCCTCTTCAGCACCGGTCTCTGGTGCGTTGCTGATCTGGATTCTGTTTCTGTGAGTCCTGACGTTCTGCACGTAGGAATCCAGATCAGGAAACGCGCCGGACTCTGAGACCGGCGCTGAAGGGGACTTTGGCTGGCAGGGGTTGGGGACCCCCACCAGCAAAGGTACCTGGTGGTGGTGGGGGAGCATTGACAACGGCGGAAGGGGGAGTCGAAAGGCACAGCGGAGGGGCGGTGGCACTGCAGGGGGAGTCAAATGTGGCTAAAATGTGCCCCCTCACCTTGGGCTCTGGACCCCCCTCCGGCCGAAGTCTGGCTACGCCCCTGGGGCACATGTTCTTATTTTTTTGTACAGGCACCAGAACCAGGACTAGGACTTACCCTAGGGGGCTGAGCAAGCTGCACCAGACTAAATCCACACTCATTTAATAATCCAAACCACAAAAGAGAAATGTACGCAAAACATGTGTCCAGCTATGCAAAGTCTTATATGCTTACTCCTCATTCCTCATAGGCATTCAGAGGGCTCACCGGGTAGGTGAGGGCCCTGAAAAATATGGGACATCTTTTTACTAAGGTGCTCTTACATTTTTAGCGCATGCTAAAACTGTGGGTGTTCTAACTTAGAGACGCCCATAGGAATGCATTGCCGTCTCTAACGTTTAGTGCGCCAAAAACGTGAGCGTGCCTTAGTAAAAGACCCTCATAGTCCCTTACACAGGGTGTTCTCAGAAATCAGATGTCAAATGTTATCAGTGCAGAATATAGATAATACACACTGAGAGGCTTGTTGGTGGCTGAAACTGTGGTTCTATAGTGATGGTGTTATCGATCCTTATCAGATTATTATGCCATTCTTCCCAGGGTGGAACTTTGCCCCTTAAGATTTGGAACAGGGGGCCAGGTTGATATAAAATATAAATTAATACATTCATCCAGTTTTTCTTACATAGGAACGCAGCTTTGGAATACATTACCACTTGATGTGAAAAAAACAAGTTTCGGAAATCACTGAAGACCTATCTCTTTAATAGAACATATCACAATGACCCATCACCTGAACTTTAGTACATTACTGTTTTAATTGTTATTTCATCATTGATCTTGTTATTCCTAATGTTTCATCCCACTATGTTACTCATATTCTTGTGTTAGTATTAATTGTATCTCTACTCAGCCATGGCAATAGCCAGGGCAAAATATTATAAGCCACATTGAGCCTGCAAATAGGTGGGGAAGTGTGGGATACAAATGCAACAAATAAATTAAATTAAAATAAATAAATATAACAGGTATTTATTTATTTATTTATTTGGATTTTGCTCACACCTTTTTTAGTAGTAGCTCAAGGTGAGTTACATTCAGGTACACTGGATGTTTCTCTGTCCCAGGAGGGCTGACAATCTAATTTTGTACCCAAGGCAATGGAGTCCTTCTCCTCTCTCTGGACTTTTAGGGGTGTAGAGAGAAAGGAGATGCTGGGTGGCAGTGGGAGGGAGGAAAGAGTTAGTGAGAAACTGGGGAGTAAGAGGAAAGAGAATAGGAGGGCCAGAGTGAGGGAAAGAGATGGATAGCTGTAGGTAGCTGCAGTAAAAAGAGGGAGATTGAGAATTGGATAATATAAATGAAAATGGAAGAAAGCTGAAAGGAACAGATCAGTGTTGGAGTTAGTTATAGTGGAAAAGGTGAAGACGACAGAAGGAGAGGAAAAAAAATGACATATGGACAGGGTACTACTTCTACTACTTATCATTTCTATAGCGCTACTATATGTACGCAGCCCTTGGAAAGAGATAAAAGAAGACAGGAAAGCAGTAACGAGAGACAATTAGAAACATTAAATGGCCAGACAGCAAAGGTAGAAAAAAGAATTTTACTTTCCATTTAGGATGAAGTAATGCGAAGGCCGTGTTAGTCCACTTTAAAAGTTAATAAATATAAAGAAAACCAAATAAAAAAAATAAAGTGACACCTTTATATTGGACTAAATACATTTTTTTTTTACTAACTTTTGGAGATCAAAACCTACTTCTCCAGGTCGGGACAGTATACTGCTGTCCTGACTTAAAGGAAGAGCTTTTGGCCTCCAAAAATGTAATAAATTAGTCTAATAAGAAGGTATCACCATATTTTCTGTTTTTGTTTTATTTTTTAATTTGTAATGTAGCAATTGGAATATGTCAGTTTTTAAAATTTACATGTACTCTCTATGGGGTCATTTTACTAAGGTGCGCCGAAAAGTGGCCTGCCCTGGTGTAGACACGTGTATTGGATGGGCGCAGGTACATTTTTCAGCGCACCTGCAAAAAAGGCCTTTTTTATTTTGGCTGAAAATGAACGTGCGGCAAAATGAAAATTGGCACACGTCCATTTTGGGCCTGAGACCTTACCACCATCCATTGACTTAGCAGTAAGGTCTCATGCGTTAACCGGGCGGTAATCGTCAGTGTACGTACAATGCCGATTACCGCCTGGCTAGTGCCGCGCACCGGAAATGTTCCAATGCACTGTAAAAGGGGGGGGGGGGTCCGCTTCCTCCTCTTGGGTGGAGCCAGCAAGCCTGCGGGGCTCCCAGGGTTCCAGGACAGAATGCTGCTGATACTGGGACTCAGGGCCAAAGTATTTTATTATCAAGGCAATTTCATACCAAAAATCATAAATATAGTCTTCAAAAGAAAAAGGTACAGTCCTCATAAGATAATTTTCAAAAGAAAAAAAAAGGTACAGTCCAGGTCCCCAAATCCCTCAGCAAACGCTCAGCTCCTCAAGACCTCAGGTCTTCTATTAGGGCATTAGCTTTCCCTTCCCCCTCCTTCAGAAGGGTTTAGTAAGAGTTCAGAACACTTCC
This sequence comes from Microcaecilia unicolor, assembly GCF_901765095.1. Lineage (NCBI taxonomy): Eukaryota > Metazoa > Chordata > Amphibia > Gymnophiona > Siphonopidae > Microcaecilia > Microcaecilia unicolor. Next base: position 14,516,128 of record NC_044044.1, read on the forward strand.
AATATAGCACAACAGTTCAGAACAAATCTTCATGGACAGTCTTTGCACATCAAACCAATACCACAAATCACCTGCCTTTTCACAGCACAGAGGGAACCCTGTAAGGAGCAGGGTTGGCAGTTTCTCCCACCTCTCAGCACCACGCCCGGTGTGGCCTCCTCCACAGCCGTCAAGTGCTGGGCAGGGCAACCTTTGAATTCTCCCACTCCATGGTAGTTGGCTCTTCTCCCGTAGGCAGCTCTAGTGGCAGGCTACTTCCTTCCTCCACATACTTCATGGAATCTCTTTCTCCATTCCAGTGGCGTACCTAGGGTAGTTGACACCTGGGGCTGGTCATTCTTTAACACCCCCCTCCAAAATCCAGTACTAGGCATACCAAGAATATAAAACACTCAAGACCTATAGAGCAATTCTAGCATGTCATAAGCAGTAATTTCTACGAGTCACACAAGGAAAAGGAAAGCATCTTAAACACTACAGTGAGCACTAGAACATCAATTCACCTATTGTAAAATGAAACCAGACAGAATAGTACAGATCGTCGATCCTGCACAGTCAATGCCAACTGAAAGCCATGTCTTTTTCACGAACACAGATACACCCTAATCCACTATAGAATAAGTAATCATAAACTTTCTATTTAGACAAAAATGAAACTGAAACCCCAAGATGCTAGATTCTGCGTACAATGCAACACCACAGAAACAGAAAATGTAAATTTGAAAAAACTAACAAATACCAATCACCACTTTACAAATTAACAAATAGAAATAAAACAAATATAGAAAATAAAATAATACCATTTTATTGGACTAATACATTTAGCTTTCAGAGGCCAAAACCTCTTTCCTCAGGTCAATACAGTATACTGCTCTTACAGTATCCTATCCTGACCTGAGGAAGGGGGTTTTGGTCTCTGAAAGTTAGTTAAAATGTATTAAAATTAGTCCAATAAAAAAGATTACCTTATTTACATGTTCTATTTATAAACATTTATTAACACATCTACAATACTACTTTATCCTAAAGCAAAACACTAAAAATATATATTTTATTTACAGTTTGTTGTCTCTGGTTTCTGCTTTCCTCATCTTCTTTTCACTGTCTTCCTTCCATCCAGCATCTGTCTTTGCTCTCTCTCTGCCGTCCCCTCCATCCAATGTCTGCCCTCTCTCTCTCTTCCATCCACATCTGCCCTCTATCTCTGCCCCTTCCATCCACCATCTGCCCTCTCTCTCTCTCTCCCCCTTCCATCCACTGTCTGCCCTTTCTATCCCTTCTATCCACTGTCTGCCCTTTTTCTCTGCCCCTTCAATTTACCATTTGTCCTCCCTCTCCCATCCATCCAGGGTCTGCCCTCCCTCTCGCTCCCCCTTCCATCCAGAATCTGGCCCCATTATCCCACCTGCCCCTAGTTCCAGCCCCAGCCCACATCTCCCATCTGCCCCCTTTTTCAGCACCAGTTTCAGCCCCAGCCCTTTTCTCCCACCAGTGCTGAGCTTCAGCCCCAGCCACTTCTCCATGTCCCCTTTTCAGTCCCCAGTCCCCACAGTTTCAGCCACTGCCCCTTTTCAGCCCCCAGTTCCAGTCCCCTTCATCCACATGCCTTGCATTAGGGCCCCCTTTTCAGCCCCAGACCCATTCTCCTGCCTGCCCCAGGCATGGCCCTATTCTCCCTCCTGCCCCCTTCTCAGACCCCAGTTCCAGGCCCCTTCTCCCATCTGAGCCCCCCCTCCCCGACCCAGTCCCCTTCTCCCATCTGATTTCCCCTCCCGACCCAGTCCCCCTCTTGACCCAGTCCACTTCTCCCATCTGAGCCCTCCCCTTCTCCCATCTGAGCCCCCCTCCCCTCCCTGACCCATTTCCCACCTGCCTACCAGCTCCGTGGACAGACAACCCTCTTCTCCTGCCATCCGGCACCTGACCCAGCCTTTTAAAAAAATCTGTGAAGGGGCGGCACTGCGCAGCGCCTCGCATCTGTCTGCTCTGCATGTAAAGGAAGCAAATCGCCTCGTCGGCTGGCCTTCCCTCACTGTGTCCCGCCCTCTGATGTAACTTCCTATTTCCGCGAGGGTGGGACACAGTGAGGGAAGGCCGGCTGACGAGGCGATTTGCTTCCTTTACATGCAGAGCAGACAGACGCGAGGCGCTGCGCCGCTGCTTCACAGATTTTTTTAAAAGGCTGGGTCAGGTGCCGGGTGGCAGGAGAGGAGGGTCGTCTGTCCATGGAGCTGGTAGGCAGGTGGGGACCGGGGCACCGGCGGAGCACCCCCACACCTGCTGACACCCGGGGCGGACCACCCCCGCTGCCCCGCCCTTGGTACGCCACTACGCCATTCGTCTCCCCTGTCTCCTGGTGCCTGAGAGCCTCCAGGAAATCTGCTCCCCCCTTCTCACAGCTGGGGGGAATTATATACTGATGACGAAGCCAGAGAAACTGAGCTTCATCCTTCCCTCTCCCTCTAGTGGGGAAGGGAGTAACAGGCTCACCCTGCCTAGAGCCATTGCTCCCCCTGCTGGGGCTGGGAATCCATTCCATTTTTTTAGGACTACTCTCTTCTCTCATTCTTGCAAGGACTTCTGGGACCCGTTGTGCTGGGCTCAACTGTTTCACTGGAGAATCTCTGGGGCTTACCTTGTCACAGCATGTAAAAAATTAAATTCCATATCATGCTGATCAATCCATAGACTGGTGGGTTGTGTCCATCTACCAGCAGGTGGAGATAGAGAGCAATCCTTTTGTCTCCCTATATGTGGTCATGTGCTGCCGGAAACTCCTCAGTATGTTCTCTATCTCAGCAGGTGGTGGTCACACACAGCAGCAGCTCTGGCTAGGTCTCCAAGCCTAATCTTTAGGTTTTGTTGAGTACCTGGGGTTGAGGGCTCTTCTTGAGCAAGTGCAAACCTGGTGGTGCCAGGTCCCTCCTTTTCTTCCCCCTCCCGCTGGCTCCGTTTAAAAAAAAAAAAAAAAAATTTCACGTCCTTTAAGGGCGTTTATTTCAACGTTTATTTCAATGTTTATATCAGCGTTTATTGCAGCTGCTCACTGGGACACCAGTTCGTTACAGCTCGGAGCGAGAAGCAGGTAATTTTACCTTTTTATAGCGGGCAGGGGGTTCCCCGTTTGGTCTCCACGTGGCTTATGGCGTCGGAGGGCGAGGGCGCGAAGATTCGCTCCCCGGACCGCGTGTGTGCGTCTAGCGGGGATGCGGGGGTTTTCAAAGCCTGAATCGCCTTTGTTGGGCATCAGTTTGGAGTCCAGTCAGTGTCCCGGTTCTTCCTCCGGTGCGGCGGTTTTTCCCTCCATAAGCGCCCATCCCCCGCTGCTCGCCCACTCCATGTTGGCCGGCCACTCTGCTCGGACGGCTTCTTCTTGGGCCGCCCTCGAGCTGGGAGACGTTAATGCTATGGTCGCCCTTGATTCGGGCGACGGCAAGAAAGCGGCGAAAGTTAAGCGCCGTTCTTCCCACGCGGCTCCTTCTCGGAGTTTCACGCCGGACGCCATTTTGGATGCGCAGCATGTTTCTCCCCCGCTCTTGCGAGCGCCGGTTGAGGGTGCGTCTAGGGCCGTAGCCCAGGCGACAGAAGTGCACAGTCTAGGGGGTTTCTCCCCTGAGTTCTTTTTGCTGCTGCATCAGGCTTTGATTATGATAAATGCTGCCCCGGCTCCCCCCTCTGATCAAGGGGCTTAGGCCTCCGGAAGCAACTGCCCTTGGGTGGACTTCCAGGCCCTAGAGGACTTGGTCTCCTCTGATGTAGATGAGGGCAGCGTATCTGAGTTCTCCCAACGGTCCTTTGGGGATTCCTTGGAGGAGACTGATTCCCGCTCGGATGGAGCGGATGAACCCTCTGCATCACGTATCTTTCGCTCAGAGGATTTGTCCAACCTGTTAGTGCAGGCCTTGGGCATTTTGAAGAGTTCCTCTCCGGAGGACGTCTCTCCCTCAGCCTCTGTTGGCTCTGCCATTATGCGGGGGACTAAGCGCCCGCCTAGAACCTTCCACGTGCATGATTGCACACCTTGATTTCGGCTCAATGGGATTTCCCAGAAGCGAGCCTTAAAGTGGCTAGGGCTATGTCCCGCCTCTATCCTCTGCCTGAAGGTGAACGGGAGGCCTTTCTTGGACCTACCGTAGATTCTTTAATCACTGCGGTGACTAAGTAAACGGCGTTGCCGGTGGAAGGTGGCACGGCCCTAAAGGACGCCCAAGACAGGAGTTTGGAGGCGGCTTTAAAGTCGTCCTTCGAGGCGGCTGCTTTAAGTTTACAGGCCTCAATTTGTGGCTTGTATGTGGCCAGGGCGTGCTGGACGCTTGCGCAGCGGGCTTCCGCCTCGGATCCTTCCTTGAGGGCGGATTGGCCAGCCCTGGAATCGGGCTTGGCCTACTTGGCAGGCTGGCTGTATGATGTCTTGAGAGCCTCGGCTAAAGGTATGGCTCACAGTCTCTGCACGGCGGTGGCTTTGGCTGAAGCATTGGTCTGCTGACCACGCCTCTAAGTCTCGCCTGGCTAAGTTGCCTTTTAAAGGCAAGCTGCTCTTTGGGGTCGAGCTGGACAAGATTGTGACCGATCCGGCACGTCTAAGGGCAAGAGGTTACCGGAGGTCAGGGCTCAGGCCAATGGTGCCCGCCCCGGTTCCTCCAAAGGATGGTTTCAGGAAGCCCGTCGGTATTGCCCGGGCAAGTCGAGCTCCTCTGCCCCCTCTTCCATCAAAAGGAATTTCTCCCCCAAGCAGCATTCCTTTCGCAGAGACCGCCGGCCCGGAGTTGCCTCCTCCGGTCCTCCCCCAGGGTCTCGTACCCAATGACGGGGCGCTGGTCCATGGCCCAGAGCAGATTGGAGGACGCCTATCCTCGTTTCTGGGCGAGTGGACCAGGGTAACTTCGGACGCTTGAGTGCTGGAAGTCATCAGAGACGTCTACAAGCTAGAGTTCTGCCGACCCTTAAGAATCGGGTTTGTGCACTCTCCCTGCAAGTCTCCGGTCAAGCTGTGGCAGTGCAGCAGACTTTGGACAAGCTGATCCGCCTGGGTGCGGTCGTTCCGGTGCCAGAAGATCCTCTGGCAAGGGACGTTACTTCATTTCTTTGTGGTACCTAAGGAGGTTTTGTCCGGCCTATCCTCGACCTCAAGGGGTCAATCGGGCTTTGGAAGTTCGGCACTTCCGAATGGAGACTCTCCGCTCTGTTATAGCGGCAGTACAGGCAGGGGAGTTCCTGGCATCCTTGGACATCAAGGAAGCTTACTTGCATATTCCCATCTGGCCTCCTCATCAACGCTTTCCGCGTTTTGCAGTTCTGAGGACACTCCCAGTTCAGAGCCCTCCCTTTTGGGTTGGCTACTGCTCCGCGGACCTTCTCCAAGTTATGGTGGTCATCGCGGCCTTCCTACGCAAGAAAGGAGTACAAGTCCATCCTTATCTGGACGACTGGTTGATCCGAGCCCCCTCTTATGCAGAGTGCGGCAGAGCTTCAGACCGGGTGATTGCTCTTTTGAGCTCCCTGAGGTGGTTCATCAACTGGGAGAAAAGCCAGCTGCGCCCGACTCAGTCCCTGGAGTATCTGGGAGTTCGATTCGACCCCCAAGTGGGCAGAGTGTTCCTGCCAGACAATCGGATTGTCAAGCTTCAGGCTCAGGTGGACAAGTTCCTAGCAGCCTCTTCTCTTCTGGCTCGGGACTATGGGCAGCTGTTGGGCTCTATGACGGCCACGATGGAAGTAGTGCCCTGGGTCAGGGCCCATATGAGACCTATACAGCTCTCTCTGCTGCAGCGATGGACTCCAGCTTCGGAGGATTATGCTGTGCGCCTTCCCTTGGATCCAGCGGTGCGCAAGGCGCTGAGCTGGTGGCTGAGGCCAGACAAGCCGTCCGCAGGAATGCCTCTTGTGACCCCGGAGTGGGTTTTTCGTCATGGCGGACACCTCTTTGTGGGGCTGGGGAGCCCACTGCTTGGGAAGGACAGCGCAGGGGCTCTGGTCCCCTGCAAAGGCAGAGTGGTCTCTCAACCTCCCGGAACTCAGAGCCATTCGGTTGGCGCCTTTGGAGTTTCTCCCAGGCCTGGCGCTGAAGCCAGTACGGGTCCTGTTGGACAATGCCACGGCTGTGGCCTATGTCAATCACCGGGGAGGTACCAGGCGCGCCCCTCTAGCCAAGGAGGCCATGAAGCTATGCCTGTGGGCGGAAGCAAACCTGGAACAGCTGTCGGCGGCCCACATTGCGGGAGTCATGAGTATTGCTCAGGCGTTCTTGGACATCACGAAGCGCTGGGGCCAGCCGAGCCTAGATTTGATGGCGTCTTCAGCCAATTGCCAAGTGCCGCGCTTTTTCAGCAGAGGACGGGACCCTTGATCTCTGGGAGTAGATGCTCTTCTCCCACAGTGGCCGACACAGGAGCTCCTCTTTGTGTTCCCGCCTTGGCCCATGTTGGGCAGGGTGCTAGGCCGGGTGGCAAAGCATCCGGGCCGGATAATCCTGGTGAGTCCGGATTGGCCCAGACGTCCCTGGTATGCAGACTTGATCAGGCTCTCAGTGGACAGACCTCTGCAGATGCCAGCGGAGCGGGGCTGTTGCATCAGGGTCCCGTGGTGATGGAGTATCCCTCCCCCTTTGGTCTTACGGCCTGGCTATTGAGCGGCAGCGTCGGAGCAAGCAGAGCGTCTCAGACAAGGTTATCGCCACTATGCTCAGAGCGAGGAAGCGCTCTACTTCTACTGATTACGCCAGGGTTTGGCGTACCTTTGCATCGTGGTGTGAGGCAGGCTCACTTTCTCCCTTCACTGCTCCAATTTCGTCAGTGTTGGCGTTCCTGCAAGAAGGTCTGGAAAAAGGCCTGTCGCTCAGTTCCCTTAAGGTCCAGGTAGCGGCTCTTGCTTGCTTCAGGGGTCACCTGAAGGGTGTTTCCCTGGCATTGCAGCCAGATGTGGTGCGCTTTCTCAAGAGAGTTATTCACCTGCGCCCTCCTCTGCACGCAGTGGTACCTGCGTGGAATCTCAATCTGGTGCTAAGAGCCTTGCAGAAGCCGCCTTGTGAACCCTTGTCGAGGGCATCTCTGAAAGAATTGACGGTGAAAGCAGTCTTTTGGTGGCTATCGCTTCAGCCAGAAGAATTTCTGAGCTCCAGGCGCTATCATGTCGAGAGCCCTTTCTGCAGTTCACTGAGGCAGGAGTATCTATTCGCACAGTGCCTTCCTTCCTGCCCAAGATTGGTCCTCGCTTCCATGTGAATCAGCAGCTCTGTCTACCCTCCTTTCGTAGGGAGGACTACCCAGAGGAGTACTCTTGTCTCATCTCTAAATATTTGAGAGCAGTCATCATCAGATACTTGGAAGTGACCAATGATTCCGGAAGTCGGATCATCTGTTTGTGCTGTTCGCAGGTCCTCGTAAGGGTCTGCAGGCTGCCAAGTCTACAGTGGCACGATGGGTCAAGGAACCCATTGCAGCGGCTTATGTGGCCGCAGGGAAGGTGCCGCCTATCCAGCTGAAGGCTCACTCCACTAGAGCACAGGCAGCCTCGATGGCAGAGGCCGAGTCCGTCTCCTTGGAAGAGATTTGTAGGGCGGCAACTTGGGCATCGGCTCATATCTTCTCCAGACATTACCGCTTGACTGTGGCTGCTCGGGCGGAGGCCTGGTTTGGAGCTTCAGTGTTGCGGTCAGGGATTTCTGTGTCCCGCCCTGGGTGAGTACTGCTTCGGTACATCCCACCAGTCTATGGATTGATCAGCATGATGATATGGAAGGTAAAATTATGTATCATACCTAATAATTTTCTTTCCATTAATCATAGCTGATCAATCCATAGCCCCTCCCAGATATCTGTACTGTTTATATTCTGGTTGCATTTCAGGTTCAAGTTTAGTCTTCAGTTCCTGTTCAGGAGGACTTCGTGTTCAAGTTTTTTCAATTGGATTCTTCAGGAGTTGAGACGATTTTGTGTTACAGTGAGCTGCTGCATTCCTCTCCCCCCCCCCCCCCCCCGTTTTACGGGGCTGGATTGATACTTAAATTCTGCCGGCGCTCCCTCCTGCTTCGTGCGGCTGTAGGGCAGCTTTGTACCCCTCCCGCTTCGGCGGTGTTAGGGTCAGTCAGCTCCTCCCGCGGTTGCAGGATAAGCCAGATCCCCCCCGCATCGGCGGGTGTGGTGTCCCTCCCCCACTCCGCGGGGATGAGCTGGACGGATTCCCCTCCCCCACTTGTGTGGGGATGAGCTGGGTTAATTCCCCTCCCCCGTTTCGGCGGTGGTGAGCTGGGCAGAGTGTCCCTTTGTGGGTGTAATTCTCTAAGTGCTGAGTCTTGCGGATGGAGCTTTGATATCGACATACTGAGGAGTTTCCGGCAACACATGACCACATATAGGGAGGCAAAAGGATTGCTCTCTATCTCCACCTGCTGGTAGATGGACACAACCCACCAGTCTATGGATTGATCAGTTATGATTAATGGAAAGAAAATGATCAGGTATGATACATAATTTTACCTTACCACGCAGGCCAAGTGGTAGTTCTAAATTGGTGTACGCTGGGCCACCCTCTGGATCGACTCCATCCTGTTTATATCTTTTTGAAGGTGTGATCTCCAGAAAATGATGAGAGAGAAGAAATGAAAAGGTGAACCTGGAAAACTATCTAGAAGATTGAAAGAAGAAAAGTATAACTGACTGGGACCAACCCAATTAGAAAAGTGACCGAACAACAAAGGGAGAAAAGAAAAAAGTATTTTTATTTAATAGATTTTATGGATTGGAATGTATCCGCTTTTGGAAATGTTCACCTTTTCTATTTGTATATTTTAGCAAAGTATAGGAGAACATGCATTTCTGTTTCTCTTTTACCAGTATTGCACTGCTTATAGAGTCTGGTTTCTTGGGGGATCTTCCTTTCAGCTTTTGTCTGCATGTTTTTGTGGTTCCTTATCTAGCAGATGAGGGGCTGGCCATGTTTTGCACGTACAACTGAGGTGAAGGACTGGGCTAGCACAGAGTCTATCATTTCCAGTAGAGTCACCACACACAAGCAGAAACCCATCTCCTTTAAAAAACGTGTCTGGAAGCGAAAGGAGCGTGTGCTATTCTTGAGGCGATAATCACAATTTTAATATTTTTTGTATGGTGAGTTGTAAGGAAAATAGCTCCGTGATTGGGGAACATGGAGTTTGTTATGCAAAACTGGAGCTTCGGGAATTATATTGAGATTCTGACCAATCCTGAGGAGAATGCAGTCTCTGCTCTAACCGTAACTACTACTACTACTGCTATTTAACATTTCTAGAGCGCTACTAGGGTTACGCAGCGCTGTACAATTTAACAAAGAGAGACAGTCCCTGCTCAAAGAGCTTACAATCTAATAGACAAGTGAACGGTTGGTCCGATAGGGCAGTCAAATAACTTAGAAGAATTTGTTGAATGATGCTATCACTTATAGCAGTTTTAGTGGTTAGTTGAAACAGTTTAAAGGGGGAAGGTTTCTTTATACATAGAAGGCCATGGTTTCTATTTTGCTAATTTAAAAGTGGTGGGAAAGATGGGTATTCATGTGTAGAAATGTTGCTTTGGCTCCCCCCCCCCCCCCCCCTCCCATTGTGATCCCAAATATTTCTGTCCAGACTACAGGCACCATTACCTATATCCCCTGGTTCCAAAGCTTCCTTTCAATTGAACGAGGCCTGTCTTCTGTGCAGTAATACTTGGAAGTATTTAATTTGAGCAAGTAAATGTATGTGTTCCTGCACTTATGCATGGAAGTTGCAAAATCGTCACCTCCACATATAAGTGTTGACTCATCGCTGCTTGGCCTGCTCCCATTGTGTGTGCTGAGAAATTCATATGTATTTGCCAACTTCTTTCTACCTATTTTACAAAAGGCTCATGTTGCCAGAGCTGATATTTGGCAAGAGGCGGTTTGACCATGTCATGCCATGTCTGATAAGAGAAGCCCGAGTTTCTTTTAAATTGGCTTGTTGGGTTTGCAAGGTTTTTGAAGACTCTTGCTCTGATTATGTAGCAAGTCTATTTTCTTTTCCATTATCACCTACCACCTCTAGGGCAGGGGATTCTCGGCTTCTTTATTTTCCTTCATTCTGTGGAATTAAATATAAAAGCTCTTTGCAGTCAACTTTTGTATATCAGGCTGTTCAATTTTGGTGTTCTTTACCTATTGCACTTAGAACAATGCCAACTTATCTGTCTTTTCGTAAAGGTTTGAAAACCTATCTTTTTTTCAGAAATTACATGTTTAACTAGTGTATTTTCTTTTTGCTGCTTGTAACCCTCTTTGAACCAGTTTACTGGGAGTTGGCGGTCTATAAGTACCATATCATATCTTATCATTCTGCAGAGCCTTTTGTAAAATAGTTGACTAATATGAATGTCCCGACATGGCCATTTCCCACATTCAGCCCCTATGTAAAATGATATTGTAATTAGCTCCTCTTGTTTTAATCCATCACCCTCCCCCGTTCCTATTTGCTTTGTTTTCCCCATTTTTCTTATTAGCTGTGGTTTCTGTAAACCACTTTGATGTTATTTACCTAAGCCAGTATATCAAACTGAACTATGAACTCTACAATGGGGCTTTTAGTCAGTTCAGTATACGTGGGATTTGTCTGTTTGACCACGGTTACCAGACATCTCTGATTTTGGGGGATTGTCCCCAAATTTGTATCCAGGCCCATGACTGATCTTCTCTCAGGAAGTAAGACTGATCAGGGGGATGAGACAGCACAAGTTCTGCTTCCCTCCTCAAGTCACCAGGTATTGTTAGGAAAGGAATGGAAAACAAAAATGAGGACGTTATAATGCCTTTGTATCGCTCCTTGGTGCGACCGTACCTCGAATATTGTGTTCAGTTCTGGTCACTGCATCTCAAAAAAGATATAGTGGAACTAGAAAAGGTACAGAAAAGGGCGACGAAAATGATAAAGAGGATGGGACAACTTCCCTATGAGGAAAGGCTGAAGAAGCTAGGGCTCTTCAGCTTGGAGAAAAGACGGCTGAGGGGAGATATGATAGAGGTCTATAAAACAATGAGTGGAGTGGAATGGGTAGACGTGAATCGCTTGTTTTTCCAAAAATACTAGGACTAGGGGGCACACAGTGAAGCTACAAAGTAGTAAATTTAAAACAAATCAGAGAAAATATTTCTTCACTCAACGTGTAATTAAACTCTGGTTAGCTTAGCGGGGTTTAAAAAAAGGTTTGGATGGCTTCCTAAAGGAAAAATCCATAGACCATTACTAAATGGACTTGGGGAAAATCCACTGCTTATTTCTGGGATAAGCAGCATAAGATGTATTGCACTGTTTTGGGATCTTGTCAGGTGTTTGTGACCTGGATTTGCCACTGTTGGAAACAGGGTGCTGGGCTTGATGGACCTTTAGTCTGTCCCAGCAGTATGGCAATACTTACGCACTTCATTCTTCATCCCTATGCTGCACTGGCCTGCAGACTGTCCTCCGGACAGTAGGGGGAGTCAGCAGGCAGTACTTACATTACTTCTGTGGTCAGCAGAAGCATGTGGGGCCCCTGTTCTCAATGAGACCCAGCCAGGAAGAAGCTGCAACTAAGAGTTTACAATCACTGCTCACTGACATCTATGGCTACACCATTTTAAGAGAGTGGGGGAAAGGAGGTAAATCAATGCCTGGGGGGAGGGAGAGCAGAGAAGGATATGCTGGGGGGGGGGGGGGGGGGGGGGGTGGAATTAAGAAATGGTAATTCTACCAGAAGTGTAAAGGGACAGGGAGAAAAAGTGTAAATAGGTGGGAAAAGGTAACAAATAAAATAAATAATAGGGAGCAGGGGGAGATAGATTAGGGATGATGAGTATTTTGTTCGTGGACAGTGGTGGAAGGAAGTTTATTATGCTGGGGACGTAGGGAAGCAGGCAGAATGAATTGAACCCAGTGCTGGCTGTGCCATGACAACAAGAAAAAGTGAAGAAGCACTCATGTGAGCCTGAGCTCTCAAACCCTGCGCTGGCCCTGCCCCTGCTCCTATGGAGTTTTCTTGTACAAGAAAGAATCAGTGTGGGAGGAAGAGGCAGAGATGCTCAGTCTCACCCATTAGGAGTGTGTGTATCACACTCATTTGAAAGCTCGGTCACATTTTTTGAGTCTTTTCTCTCACTCATTAGGACTATATCACACTCATTTGGAGTCTCGCTCACTCTCACACTTGTTGAGCCCCTTCTGTCACTCATTAGGAGTGTCACACTCATTTGAAGGCTCTCTCACTCTCACACTTTGAGCTCCTCTCACTCATTAGGAGTGTGTCGCACTCAGTCCCTTCTCGCACTCGTTAGAAAACTCACTCTCATACTGTTTGAGCTCCTTCTCTCACTGATTAGGAGTGTGTTACACTCATTTGAAGGCTCTCTCACTCATACTCTATCAGTCCTTTCTCACGCTTATTAAGAGTGTGTCACATTCATTTGAAGGCTCTCTCACTCTCACACTTTGAGCTCCTCTCACTCATTAGGAGTGTGTCGCACTCAGTCCCTTCTCGCACTCGTTAGAAAACTCTCTCTCATACTGTTTGAGCTCCTTCTCTCACTGATTAGGAGTGTGTTACACTCATTTGAAGGCTCTCTCACTCATACTCTATCAGTCCTTTCTCATGCTTATTAAGAGTGTGTCACACTCATTTGAAGGCTCTCTCACTCTTACACTCTGTGTCTTTTCTCTCACCATTAGGAGTGTGTTACACTCATTTGAAGGCTCTCACACTTTGAGCTCCTTCTGTCACTCATTAGGAGTGTGTCACTCATTTGAAAACTCATAAGTACATAAGTACATAAGTAGTGCCATACTGGGAAAGACCAAAGGTCCATCTAGCCCAGCATCCTGTCACCGACAGTGGCCAATCCAGGTCAAGGGCACCTGGCACGCTCCCCAAACGTAAAAACATTCCACACAAGTTATACCTAAAAATGCGGAATTTTTCCAAGTCCATTTAATAGCGGTCTATGGACTTGTCCTTTAGGAATCTATCTAACCCCTTTTTAAACTCCGTCAAGCTAACCGCCCGTACCACGTTCTCCGGCAACGAATTCCAGAGTCTAATTACACGTTGGGTGAAGAAAAATTTTCTCCGATTCGTTTTAAATTTACCACACTGTAGCTTCAACTCATGCCTTCTAGTCCTAGTATTTTTGGATAGTGTGAACAGTCGCTTCACATCCACCCGATCCATTCCACTCATTATTTTATACACTTCTATCATATCTCCCCTCAGCCGTCTCTTCTCCAAGCTGAAAAGCCCTAGCCTTCTCAGCCTCTCTTCATAGAAAAGTCGTCCCATCCCCACTATCATTTTCGTCGCCCTTCGCTGTACCTTTTCCAATTCTACTATATCTTTTTTGAGATACGGAGACCAGTACTGAACACAATACTCCAGGTGCGGTCGCACCATGGAGCGATACAACGGCATTATAACATCCGCACACCTGGACTCCATACCCTTCCTAATAACACCCAACATTCTATTCGCTTTCCTAGCCGCAGCAGCACACTGAGCAGAAGGTTTCAGCGTATCATCTCACACTCTTTGAGCTTCTCTCATTAGGAGTGTGTCACACTCATTTGAAGGCTCACTCTCACACTCTTTGAGCTCCTTCTCTCACTTATTAGGAGTGTGTCACTCATTAGAAAGCTCTCTCACTCTCACACTCTTTGAGCTCCTCTCACTCATTAGGAGTGTGTCACACTCATTTGAAGGATCTCTCACATATTCTTTCAGTCCCTTCTCACGCTCATTAAGAGTGTCTCACACTCATTTGAAGGCTCTCTCACTCTCACACTTTGAGCTCCTCTCACTCATTAGGAGTGTGTCGCACTCAGTCCCTTCTCACACTCATTTGAAGGCTCTCTCACTCTTACACTCTGTGTCTTTTCTCTCACCATTAGGAGTGTGTTACACTCATTTGAAGGCTCTCACACTTTGAGCTCCTTCTGTCACTCATTAGGAGTGTGTCACTCATTTGAAAACTCTCTCACACTCTTTGAGCTTCTCTCATTAGGAGTGTGTCACACTCATTTGAAGGCTCACTCTCACACTCTTTGAGCTCCTCTCACTCATTAGGAGTGTGTCACACTCATTTGAAGGATCTCTCACATATTCTTTCAGTCCCTTCTCACGCTCATTAAGAGTGTCTCACACTCATTTGAAGGCTCTCTCACTCTTACACTCTGTGTCTTTTCTCTCACTGATTAGGAGTGTGTCACACTCATTTGAAGGCTCTCACACTTTGAGCTCCTTCTGTCACTTGTTAGGAATGTGTCACATTCAACCCCTTCTGTCACTCATTAGGAGTGTTGTCACTCATTTGAAAACTCTCTCACAATCTTTGAACTTCTCTCATTAGGAGTGTGTCACACTCATTTGAAGGCTCACTCTCACACTCTTTGAGCTCCTCTCACTTATTAGGAGTGTGTCACTCATTAGAAAGCTCTCTCACTCTCACACTCTTTGAGCTCCTCTCACTCATTAGGAGTGTGTCACACTCATTTGAAGGATCTCTCACATATTCTTTCAGTCCCTTCTCACACTCATTAAGAGTGTCTCACACTCATTTGAAGGCTCTCTTACTCTTACACTCTGTGTCTTTTCTCTCACTGGAGTGTGTCACACTCATTTGAAGGATCTCTCACTCATACTCTATCAGTCCTTTCTCACGCTTATTAAGAGTGTGTCACACTCATTTGAAGGCTCTCTCACTCTTACACTCTGTGTCTTTTCTCTCACAATTAGGAGTGTGTCACACTCAGCCCCTTCTGTCACTCATTAGGAGTGTGTCACTCATTTGAAAACTCTCTCACTCTCACACTCTTTGAGCTCCTCTCACTCATTAATAGTGTGTCACACTCATTTGAAGGCTCTCTCACACTCTTTGAATCTTTTCTCTCACTCATTAGGAATTTCACAGTCATTTGAAGGCTCTCTCTTATAAAAGAACTAAAAAACATAAAAACACATAAAAGAATTCCATTGTGATAGGAGAGAAAAACGCATGAACCAAGAGCATTCATAACTTACATTTAAATAAAAACAGTTGAAACCCTAGTCAGGAAAAATCAGCACTAAGATAATCCAAAAGCAACAGAAAAATAATGAGATTTAAGTAAAGAATTAAAGGCCTTGTTTATTAAGCCGCGTCATAGGCGTGTTACTGTTTTTAACGCACGTTAACCATGTATGCGCATTAACTGTGTACGTGTCTATAATATCCTTATAGGCCCCTACATGGTTAGCACACGAGCTAATTGTAGGCACGTTAAAAATGCTAACGCTCCTTAGTAAACAGGGCCCTAAATGTCTTAAAGGGAGGTTCGGAACGAATTAAGGATGGTAAGTCATTCCAGAGCTTTGGACCAATAAATTTAAAAGCGGTGCATCTGGTAGATTGAAGTTGAGCAAGTTTAGATGCTGGAAGAACAAAGCGGTGAGAGTTCAAGGAATGTAAACATCTTGAAGGCTAGTGTTTTTTAAGCATGTAAAATGTATTGGATATTTTCCTGCATTATGTTCTGAAGTGTATTTCACCTGTTTGGCCAGCAGATGGTGCATGTTTATGTTTAAAGCTGTTACAGAGGACTGACCTCTTTATTTGGCACACAGGGGTCTACTAAGGTGCGCTGAAAAATGACTTGCGGTAGTGTAGGCACGGGTTTTGGCTGCACGCCGATCCATTTTTCAGTGCTACTGTAAAAAGGCCTATTTAAAATTTTTCTTGAAAATGGACGTGTGGCAAAATTGCCACGCATCCATTTTGGGTCTGCGACCTTACCACCAGCCATTGACCTAGTGGTAAAGTCTCACGTGGTACCCGGACGGTAATGACCTACATGTGTCAAATTCTACTTGGCGTGCGTCTGAAAATAAAAATTATTTTTTGGCCGCGCGTATTGGACGCATGCCAAAAATGAAATTACTGTAAAAGCCACGCGGTTGCGGTAGCTCCATTTTGCCATGCATAGACGCTTATGCAGCTTAGTAAAAGGGCCCCATAGTGTCTGTAGTGATGTGACCAGTTTTTATTTGAAACTTGACTGTTTTGGGCTCTGATTGGCGTGGAGTTTTGAAAATTACCCAGCAGATGCTGACTGTTGCTTCAGTCTTAGCCTGGAAGAAGAAAGAGACAGATCTTTTTGCTAAGGCTCTGTGAACAATTATATGTGCTGATCTTCCCAGGTACTGTTTAGATAGTATATAGATGTTTAGTTAGTGTTATAATTGATCTGTATTTCAGTTACCTGTTACTGTTTGCCAATTGCACATTTTTGTTCATTGTTCCAGTGTGAGAATAAACACAATTGTTTGTTCTTTCTGCCTGTCTGGACTGATAACAAATCCTGGTGGTTTGTGTGTTGGGTCTGTGAGTGCTTTCTGGGAACTGAGGGACCATTGGGAATATTGTCTCTAGTAACCTAGAAATCACTGGGGATAATTGGAGAGCGGGAGACTTGCCCAGAGGCGGATGTGACCCAGTCGGTGGGAGGAGGCTGCTAGTGTAGAGCACATGCGGCAGGTGCAGGCGGACCTGAGCTGTGCTGGGGATAGACCCTCTAAGTGGCTACGGGATAACCCCAGGTGGGTGGCTAGGCATTTCATGACAGTTAACATATGAAGTAACCAAATGGGGAAAACACCGAGCCTGTGGTGTTCAACATTTTTTACAATGCTGAACGCTATGGGCTCTTTTTTTTTTTTAACTTTGGGGCCAATATTCTAAGCAATTTAAACAGCCAGAAACGGTTCCTGGCCTGTTAACTCGCATGTCTGGGGCTAATTAGGCACATTCAGCAGCACTTAGCCGGATAGTGCTGCCGAAAAGGCTCGGTTAGCATCTTAGCCAAAACCAGCTTACCTTGAATACTGTGTGCAAATCTGGTCACCACCTCTCAAAAAAGATGTGGAGGGGCTAAATCGAATGGGGGCGCCCATCTCTAAGGACGTCCTGGCGAAGGGGCGGGGAAACTCGTATTATCGAAACAAGATGGGCGTCCATCTTTCGTTTCGATAATACGGTCGTGGATGCCCAAATCTCAACATTTTTGTTGACCTTAGAGATGGTCGTCCCTGGTTTTCGGCCATAACGGAAACTGAGGACGCCCATCTCAAAAATGACCAAATCCAAGCCCTTTGGTCATGGGAGGAGCCAGCATTCGCAGTGCACTGGTCCCCCTGACGTGCCAGGACACCAACCGGGCACCCTAGGGGGCACTGCAGTGGACTTCACAAATTGCTTCCAGGTACATAGCTCCCTTACCTTGGGTGCTGAGCCCCCCAACCCCCCCCAACCCCACTCCCCACAACTGTACACCACTACCATAGTTCTAAGGGGTGAAGGGGGGGGCACCTACATGTGGGTACAGTGGGTTTCGGGTGGGTTTTGAAGGGCTCACATTTACCACCACAAGTGTAACAGGTAGGGGGGGATGGGCCTGGGTCCGCCTGCCTGAAGTGCACTGCACCCACTAAAAACTGCTCCAGGGACCTGCATACTGCTGTGATGGAGCTGGGTATGACATTTGAGGCTGGCATAGAGACTGGCAAAAAATGTTTTTAAAATTTTTTGGGGGGTGGGAGGGGGTTGGTGACCACTGGGGGAGTAAGGGGAGGTCATCCCCAATTCCCTCCGGTGGTCATCTGGTCAGTTCGGGCACCTTTTCGAGGCTTGGTCGTGAAACAAAATGGACCAAGTAAAGTCGCCAAATGCTCGTCAGGGACGCCCTTCTTTTTTCCATTATTTGGCGAGGACACCCATCTCTTAATCACGCCCCAGTCCCGCCTTTGGTACGGTGCCGACATGCCCCCGTGAACTTTGGTCATCCCTGCGACGGAAAGCAGTTGAGGGCGCCTAAAATCGGCTTTTGATTATGCCGATTTGGGCGACCCTGAGAGAAGGACGCCCATCTCCCGATTTGTGTCGGAAGATGGGTGCCCTTCTTTTTTGAAAATTCCCCTGATTGAACCATTTCTAATTCCACTATCAGGGGAATTTGCGAAAGAGAGTGGAATTAGAAATGGTTCAGAGAAGGGCGACAAAAATGATAAAGGGGATGGGATGACTTCCCTATGTGGAAAGGCTGAAATGGCTAGGGCTCTTCAGCTTGGAGAAAAGATGGCTGAGGGGAGATATGATAGAGGCATATAAAATACTGAGTGGAGTGGAACAGGTAGATGTGAATCGCTGTAGCAGGGCCCATTTTATTCCTATGGGCCCTGCTGCAGATAACTCGAGCTAAGCTTTAGTAAAAGACCCCCTGAGGCCTCAAAGCCTGAATATAGTTTAACATGCAAAAAACCCCAGATCTTATTATTGTGGAATTACGTTGGAACAGATATTCCTTCTTTATTTTGGATTGATGATATGAAAATTGAGATAGTTCACGAGATGCGTAATTTAGGGGCCATCTTGAACACCGAATTAACTGTGAAACATCAGGTAGCTAAAGTGATTAGCTTGATTTTTTTTTCCAACATTTTATTGAGATTTTCATAAGGTTAATTTTAGGACCCTGTATACTAAGCCCCATTGTAGGTGTGCAAACTTTTAAGAGCGTGCTAAAAATTAGCGTGCACTAATTCTAGAGACATTCATAGGAATATAATAGGTGTCTCCATTGTTAGTGCGTGCTAATTTTTAGCACACGCTAAAAAGTTAGCGAGCAACAGGGCCTTTAGAATTTCGGTGCAGTCCTTGATTTTTCCTTGTTTTGACTATTGTAATAGTCTGTTATTAGGACGTCCTAAAAATTCTCTGAAAGCCTTGCAATCGGCACAAAATGCTACAGCTAGAATTTTGGCTGGTGTACCTAGGTATACTCATATCACTCCTGTCTTGAAAATTTTTAATTGGCTGCTGATTGAGCAAAGAATAAAGTTGAAGATTGTCCGCTTAGTTTTTAAAGCATTTCAGCAAATGATTTCTCCCATTCTTGCCTCACGTTTGCGACTATATCAGGCTGTCAGAACTCTTTGATGCTGTAGTCGGGACCAGTGGCCTAGCTATGTTGGGCCACAGGGGCCTGGGCCCCCCAAAAAAAATTTCTTCTTGTCCCCTGGTTTTGCTGGCAGGGTCCCCAACCCCCGCCAGCTGAAGCCTTCATCCAGCACCAGACTCGGCACCGCTGTGTTGCCTGCCCTGCTCGCTCTTTCCCTCACGTCCAGCATGCTCCTTTTAGTAAAAGGGTCCCTATATTTGTTGTGATTAGTATGTTATTTTATGTGTTTTTAAAACATTTTTGTTTAAGATTAGCTTTATTTTTATTGTGTTGTTTAATGTATGTAATGTTATTTTTAGTTACTGTATATGTTCCTTTCCCGCTCAGAACAGTGGATGGAAAGGAATGTACATCTGCTAAATAAATAAACACCTGAAAAGAAGCTTCTGGAGAGGAGATGGGATGCCAAACATCTCTCTTCAGGCCACTCTCCCTCCTTTGATTCCAGAATAAATATGACTTCAGAGGGCAGGTGTGATCCAGAGCTGTGGGCTGTTTGAAAAGCATTGCACCAGAGTGCATGTAAACTTACTGTACAGAATGATGGGACATGTCAGCCGAGCAATGTTTGTGTAGAGAACCTTGTAAATCAGTAGCAAAACTTTGAACTGACTCTGCCACAGTGGCGTAGCTACGTGGGGCCTGAGGGGGGCCCGGGCCCCCGCAGATTCGCCCCTGGCCCCCTGCCGACGACCCCCCTCCCGCCACCATCGCCGCCAGCCCCGCTACCGCATGATTTACCTTGATTGCTGGCGGGGATGCCCAAACCCCGCCAGCCAAGAGTGTTCTTCAGCGCTGGAGTTAGTAAACTCCGGCGCCTTCATTCAAGGAAGTTCGTCTGAAGGATCAGCTGGTTTTGACGCATTTACGTCCTGCCCCGTGCATGTAGCCCCGTGCAGGACGTAAATGCGTCAAAACCAGCTGATCCTTCAGACGAACTTCCTTGAATGAAGGCGCCGGAGTTTACTAACTCCAGCGCTGAAGAACACTCTTGGCTGGCGGGGTTTGGGCATCCCCGCCAGCAATCAAGGTAAATCATGCGGTAGCGGGGCTGGCGGCGATGGTGGGGGAGGGGGAGGGGGGGAGTTTAAGAGTGTCGGCGCGATCGAGCGGGGGAAGGGGGGTTGCCGGAGGGGGGGGGAGGCGGCTTAACAGTGCCCCCCCATCTCGGGCTCTGGCCCCCCCTCCTGGCAAGGTCTGGCTACGCCCCTGCGCTGAGTCTGCCAAGCCACTGGAATCCATTGCAAGTCAAAGCAGAATGGGTATGTTCCTCAGCAACCCTCCAGACCGGTCAAGACGCTTGGGTTATGCACGCCTACCAGCAGAGGGAGACTGAGAACACTAACTTTGAACACTGTACATACAATTATCCAGTATTTCTCAGTCTCCAGCAGAGGGTAGACATGCAGCCTGTGCAGCTTGTCTGGTCTGGTAGGCCTTAGGGTTTTTCTTAGGGTCTAGTTTTTCTCCTTAGTGTTAAAAAAAAAAAAAAAGAAAAGATACAAGAAGAATCCCTGTGCCTGGTTTCTCTGTGTGCTTGTGGTGCTTGTGCCTTGAGTGCCTTTCAGTCAGCTGCAGCGAGGCTCAAATAAAGTTTGATTTAAAAAAAAGAGCTGCTTCTCCAGTTTTGAACCGGCGTTGTTCTGGCTGCTTGGGAGAGCTGAGGCCTGTGATGAGCTCGTGTGTGTGTGTGGGTGGCTTGGGCTTTAGATTTTTCCCACTGTCAGTCATGTTGGGGAAACTACTCTGTTGCCGATTTTGTGCTTGTCGGGGGCTGGAAGCGCTGGGTAGTCAGTGCTGTTTTTGTGGAGAACCCAAGCCCCCTTCCTCCATGCCTCCGCTGTTATTGGTGGAGGTTCCCGCCGCGTGTTCAGAGGGGGTTGAGTCAGCACAAGCGGGCGTCACAGCGGCGGTCCCGATTTTGGCGGGAACCGCCGCCATTTTGGATTCGCCCCGTGCTGGATCGGAGCCGGCGCAGTCTGCACAGAGAATCCCTGTTCCGGGCCCATCTTCATTTTTAGAATCCTCCAGGGGATGGGTTTCTGTCCAGATTTTATTTGGGCCATGTTTCAGGCTTGGAAGGCGGGTCCTTCGTGCATGGAGCTCTCTGTTCACGTGGCAGGGGGTGGATTAGCTAAGAGGCCTCGCTTGGAGTGGTCAGAGGACCTGGAGACCTGTTCTCTGCCAGATTCGGAGGAGAATCTCAGTGCGCTAGGGGAAGAAGAGGTGTCCCTGTCAGGTCAGGACAAAGAAGTGTCTTTGCCAGGTGAGGACCCTTCGGTAGTTCGGATTTTTCATAGGGATGAGTTATCCGAACTTATTAAGAAGGTGTCTTCTACTTTAACATTTGATACTGCGGAGGTTCCTCTGGGAGATGGGAAGCAGGTGGATCTGTTGGTTAAGGGAATTCGGCTCGTTTCCTATGAACACAGACCTGAGGGACATGGTAGCACAGGAGTGGGCTTCCCTGGATTCTACATGTAAGGTGGCTCAGGCCATGGCTAAGCTCTACCCTCTTCCCCAGGAGGATAGGGATTCTTTGAAACCTCTTCTATGGATGCAGTGGTAACGGTGGTGACTAAGGCCACAGCTATCCCAGTGGATGGTGGCGCCGCATTACAGGACCCTCAAGATAGAAAGTTGGAGTCCTTTCTTAAGTGGAGTTTTGATTTATTGGCTTTGGCATTGCAAGCCTCTGTTTGTGGAAGTTTGGTAGCTCGCGCTTGTTTCCGCTAGGCTGAGAGACTTCTGGATGCTCCTGAGTCGGATAGGGCATCCTGGGTTCAGGAGTTGGCTAAGTTGGAGATGGGGTCATCTTTTTTGGCAGATGCGCTGTACGATTTGTTGCGTCTAGCGGTAGGAGCCCGTCGAGCCCTGTGGTTACAGGGTTGGGTTGCTGATGTGGCTTCAAAGGCAAAGATTTGTTTGCTCCCCTTTAAAGGTTCCATGCTGTTTGGGGAGGAGTTAGATAAGTTGGTGCGGGGGCTTGGTGATGCTAAGGTCCCGCGGCTTCCGGAATTTCGTCCTAAGTCAGGTTCCAGGGTGACTTCTGTGTGCGGACGTTTTCAGGATGCAAGGCAGTATAGGCTGGGTAGGTCTAGTGGAGCATCCAGGGGTCGGTTTTTCCAGAGGATCCAGCCCTTTCGAGGTGGACGCCATGGTGGCCGGGATTCCTCCTTGGGAGCTCCCGGTATGGTCCGTAATTCCCAATTTATTTATTTATTTGTAGCATTTGTATCCCACATTTTCCCACCAATTTGTAGGCTCAATGTGGCTTACATTTGCCGTAGTGGCGGTTGCCATTTCCGGGTAACAAAATTACAAATGGTGTTGCTTTAAGGTGCATACATACATGGTAACCTAGATGGAACATCACATACGTGGAACAGTTCATGGTATATATATATATATATATATATACCGTGTGCATACATACATGGTAAAGAAGAATACATTATGATATTGCATGAAGGTTCCTGGGTGATAATTGGATTATAACATACATTAGGTCATCGACTATGGAGAGACCATATTTGACATAAGGATTGTAGTGATAGTATTTGTTCACTAATGGCAAAGAGGTTAGTCAGTCAAGTGATAAGGTTTCGGTTGTGTCTAGGTCGTGTATAGTCTTATTATTTAGTATTTAAGATGGATGTTTATGGTACGCCTTCTTGAACAGATCTGTTTTCAGTAGCCTTCGGAAGATAGTTAGGTCTTGTGGTGTGGGGGCCCAGCCTCTGGTATGCTTGGGCACCCGGTTGAGTTTATTTTACCAGAGGTGGGTCCAGGTCACTTCAGACTAGTGGGTTCTGGAGGTAGTATGTGACGGTTATGCACTAGAGTTTGACGGCCCTCTTTCAGATTTCTTTCTAGTGCCTCCTTGTCACCCTTGGCACAAGGCGAGAGCAGTGCGAGACACTCTGTTGCGCCTGATAGACCTTGGAGCAGTGGTCTCCGTTCCTCCAGGAGAAAGGGGAACGGGTTGCTACTTGATTTATTTTGTGGTGCTCAAGAAGGAGGGTTCATATCGTCCTATTTTAGAACTCAAGAGAGTCAGTGGAGCTCTGAAGGTCCACTCCTTTTGGATGGAAACTTTACGCTCGGTTATTGTAGCAGTTCGGAGAGGAGAGTTTCTCACTTTGTTAGACCTGACAGAGACCTACATGCACATTCCCATCCGGGCGGCGCATCAGCGTTTTCTTCGCTTTGCTGTATTAGGGGAGCATTTCCAATTTTGTGCGCTTCCCTTTGGTCTTGTGACAGCGCCCCGCACGCTTTCCAAGGTGATGGTGGTTGTGGCGGCGGCTCTACGAAAGCAAGGCATTTTGGTTCATCCTTACCTCGACGATTGGTTGATTCGAGCCAAATTGAGGTCGGAAAGCAAGGAAGCGACTGCATGGGTGGTATCCTTTTTGCAGTCTCTGGGTTGGGTGGTGAATCCAGCCAAAAGTCAACTAGTACCTTCTCAGTTCCTGGAGTACCTAGGGGTCTGTTTCGACACGGAGAAAGGTCGGGTGTTCCTGACGTCCACTCGAGTTTCCAAGTTGCAGGGTCAGATTTGGCAGCTCTGTGCACAGAGAGCTCCCTCGGCCTGTTCTTACCTTCAGGTGCTGGGTCTAATGGCGGCAGCGATAGAAGTGGTCCCTTGGGCCAGGGCTCTGTTGGATTGCTGGTCTTCTCAGACCCAGCAGTTGGAGGAGAAGCTAGTTCTGTTAGAGGCCCCTCACTGCAGCCTGCGCTGGTGGCTTCACACTCCGAATATAGTGAAGGGAATGCTGTTGGACTGGGTAATTCTCACCACGGATGCGAGTCTGATGGGCTGGGGAGGTCATTGCCTGGGGCAGGTGGCCCAGGGTCTTTGGTCGTTGGAGGAAGCTCACTGGCCCATCAACCAGCTGGAGACACGGGCGATTTGGTTGGCTCTCCAGTCTTTTCAGTTCCTCCTCAAAGGCAGGGCGGTAAGGATACTTTCCGACAACGCCACGGCCGTGGCTTACGTAAATCGGCAGGGGGGAACAAGGAGCCAAGCACTAGCCGAAGAGGCGGCAGAGTTACTGAGCTGGGCAGAGGTGCATCTTCAGGCACTCTTGGCGGTTCATGTGGCAGGTGTAGACGTGAGCGCAGACTTTCTGAGCAGGCACATGTTGGATCCCGGAGAATGGTCTCTTCATCAGTCAGTCTTCGAGCGAATAGTGTTGGAATGGGGTCATCCAGTGATGGATCTCATGGTGTCGGCTGATAATGCCCAGGTTCCTCACTTCTTCAGTCGGCAGTGGGATCCTCAGTCCGAGGGGATCGATACGTTGGTTCTTCCGTGGCCTCTTCACGAGTTGCTTTCTGTGTTCCCTCCGTGGCCATTGGTGGGGCGAGTAGTGCAGCGAATAGAGCGACACTCAGGTCCAGTGATCCTGATGGCTCCCAATTGGCCATGCCGTCCGTGGTACGGAGATCTAGTGCGGTTGGCAGTACAGGAGCCGATCCCGTTGTGGTCCGCGGTGAGGTTGGTTCAGGGGCCGATCCCGCTCCGTTCTCGCTTACAGCCTGGCTCTTGAGCGGCACAAATTGAGGAAGAAAGGTTTTTCTCTTAGGGTAATTGATACCATGTTCCTGTAAGATGTCTACTTCGTTGGCTTATGTGCGCGTGTGGCGAATCTTTGAGAATTGGTGTCAGGAGCGGTCCTTTCTTCCCTTGCATGTTTCAATAGCGGAGGTTTTGGAATTTCTCCAGGATGGATTAGACAGGGGCCTTGCGCTGTCTTCCCTGAAAGTGCAGGTGGCAGCTTTGTCCTGTTTCAGGGGTAAGGTTCAGGGGGTATCCTTAGCGGCCTGACCTGATGTTTTGCGTTTCTTGAAAGGAGTGAAGTTGATCCGTCCGCCGCATCGTCCGGTGGTTCATCTGTGGGATTTGAACCTTGTTTTAGAAGCGCTGGTGGGTCCTCCATTTGAGCCTTTGGACTCCAGCTCCTGTAAGGATCTTACTCTGAAGGCAGTTTTTTTGGTAGCCATTTCTTCGGCGTGTAGAATTTCGGAGCTTCAGGCTTTGACTTGTAGGGAGCCTTTCTTGTCATTCTCTAAGGAGAAAGTTGCATTGCAGATGGTGCCTTTCTTCTTGCCCAAGGTGGTGTCCTCTTTTCATGTGAATCAGGTGATTTCTTTGCCAGTGTTGGGTGATAAATCAGGTGATATTTCGCAACGTCGTTTGGCCAAGTTGGATGTTAGGCGCATTTTGCGTTCTTACTTGCGCATGACTCAGGATTTTTGAGCTTCAGATAGACTGTTTGTTTTGTTTGGAGGTCCTAAGAAAGGGGCGGCTGCCTCTAAAGCAACACTAGCTCGGTGGTTAAAGGAAGCTATTGCTTTGGCCTATTTGTTGAAGGGGCGTGTGGTGCCATCGGTGCTTAAGGCGCATTCTAACCAGGGGTTGCTTCTTCCTGGGCAGAGAGTAGTTTTATTCTTCCGCAGGAGATTTGCAAGGCAGCAGCTTGGTCTTCTATGCATTCCTTTGTGCAACATTATAGAATTGACGTCCAGGCAATGGGGGATGCTGGGTTTGGGGCTGCGGTGTTGACCTCTGGGTTTTGGTACTTCCCAAGCGTCTTGACCGGTCTGGAGGGTTGCTGAGGAAGGTGAAATTATGCCTTACCTGCAAATTTTCTTTCCTCTACACCCTCCAGACCGGTCAAGAGCCCGCCCGTCTTGTGTCAGATGTCTTTTGAGCCTGTGTCCTGCTATGGCTGTTTCATAGTATATTTCTATACTTTTCTAGTTGATGTCAGGGGCGTTTCCTTGACGTACAGGAGTTTATTTTTTAGTTTTCAGGTTCCAGTTGTGTGTTGAATTTTTCTCTGCTTTGCTAGTCGTATACTGGATAATTGTGGTTAGGCACAGGTTATATGTACAAAGTTAGTGTTCTCAGTCTCCCTCTGCTGGTAGGCGTGCATAATCCAAGCTTCTTGACCGGTCTAGAGGAAAGAAAATTAGCAGGTAAGGCCTAATTTCACCATGTGTTCTTTCAGGATAGTCTATCAATTTATTGGCTTAATAAACAGTTTAGACAGTATCTGTCGTGAAGATGAAAATGACCTTTAAAAAGAAGTGTCGGAAAGTATTTCTCCTTTTTTTCTTCCTGCAAGATTATCTTTCTTTTACATAAACACAGCAACTTTTCAGTCCTGTTGCTTCTTCACTCCTTCCCCTCTTAGGGGCTGTCAGTGCTCTGTTGTGTTAATGTTTCCTCTGCTTGGAATGTCTCAGAAAATTTGGGGTTGAACTAAAAGTGCTCAAGGAGGGCTCCAAGTTGACTGTTACATACTAACATAGTAGATGACGGCAGAAAAAAGACCTGCACGGTCCATCCAGTCTGCCCAACAAGACAACTCATGTGTGCTACTTTTGTGTATACCCTACTTTGATATGTACCTGTGCTTTTCAGGGCACAGACCGTATAAGTCTGCCCAGCACTATCCCCGTCTCCCAACCACCAGCCCCGCCTCCCAACCACCGGCTCTGGCACAGACCATATAAGTCTGCCCAGCACTATCCCCGCCTCCCAACCACCAGCCCTGCCTCCCAACCACCAGATCTGGCACAGACCGTATAAGTCTGCCCAGCACTATCCCCGCCTCCCAACCACCAGCCCCGCCTCCCAACCACCGTCTCTGGCACAGACCGTATAAGTCTGCCCAGCACTATCCCCGCCTCCCAACCCCCAGCCCCGCCTCCCACCACCGGCTCTGGCACAGACCGTATAAGTCTGCCCAGCACTATCCCCGCCTCCCACCACAGGCTCTGGCACAGACCGTATAAGTCTGCCCAGCACTATCCCCGCCTCCCACCACCGGCACTGGCACAGACCGTATAAGTCTGCCCAGCGCTATCCCTGCCTCCCAACCACCAGCCCCGCCTCCCAACCACCGGCTCTGGCACAGACCGTATAAGTCTGCCCAGCACTATCCCCGCCTCCCACCACCGGCTCTGGCACAGACCGTATAAGTCTGCCCAGCACTATCCCCGTCTCCCACCACCGGCTCTGGCACAGACCGTATAAATCTGCCCAGCACTATCCCCGCCTCCCACCACCGGCTCTGGCACAGACCGTATAAGTCTGCCCAGCGCTATCCCTGCCTCCCAACCACCAGCCCCGCCTCCCAACCACCGGCTCTGGCACAGACCGTATAAGTCTGCCCAGCACTATCTCCGCCTCCCACCACCGGCTCTGGCGCAGACCGTATAAGTCTGCCCAGAGCTATACCTGCCTCCCAACCACCAGCCCCGCCTCCCAACCACTGGCTCTGGCACAGACCATATAAGTCTGCCCAGCACTATCCCCGCCTCCCAACCACCAGCCCCGCCTCCCACCTCCGGCTCTGGCACAGACCGTATAAGTCTGCCCAGCACTATCCCCGCCTCCCACCACAGGCTCTGGCACAGACCGTATAAGTCTGCCCAGCACTATCCCCGCCTCCCACCACCGGCTCTGGCACAGACCGTATAAGTCTGCCCAGCGCTATCCCTGCCTCCCAACCACCAGCCCCGCCTCTGGCACAGACCGTATAAGTCTGCCCAGCGCTATCCCTGCCTCCCAACCACCAGCCCCGCCTCCCAACCACCGGCTCTGGCACAGACCGTATAAGTCTGCCCAGCACTATCCCCGCCTCCCACCACCGGCTCTGGCGCAGACCGTATAAGTCTGCCCAGCGCTATACCTGCCTCCCAACCACCAGCCCCGCCTCCCAACCACCGGCTCTGGCACAGACCGTATAAGTCTGCCCAGCACTATCCCCGCCTCCCACCACCGGCTCTGGCACAGACCGTATAAGTCTGCCCAGCGCTATCCCTGCCTCCCAACCACCAGCCCCGCCTCCCAACCACCGGCTCTGGCACAGACCGTATAAGTCTGCCCAGCACTATCCCCGCCTCCCACCACCGGCTCTGGCACAGACCGTATAAGTCTGCCCAGCGCTATCCCTGCCTCCCAACCACCAGCCCCGCCTCCCAACCACCGGCTCTGGCACAGACCGTATAAGTCTGCCCAGCACTATCCCCGCCTCCCACCACCGGCTCTGGCACAGACTGTATAAGTCTGCCCAGCGCTATCCCTGCCGCCCAACCTCCAGTCCCGCCTCCCACCACTGGCTCTGGCACAGACCGTATAAGTCTGCCCAGCACTATCCCCGCCTCCCACCACCGGCTCTGGCACAGACCATATAAGTCTGCCCAGCGCTATCCCTGCCTCCCAACCACCAGCCCCGCCTCCCAACCACCGGCTCTGGCACAGACCGTATAAGTCTGCCCAGCACTATCCCCGCCTCCCACCACCGGCTCTGGCACAGACTGTATAAGTCTGCCCAGCACTATCCCTGCCTCCCAACCTCCAGTCCCGCCTCCCACCACTGGCTCTGGCACAGACCGTATAAGTCTGCCCCGCACTATCCCCGCCTCCCAACCTCAAGCCCCGCTTCCCACTACTGGCTCTGCTATCCAATCTCGGTTAAGCTCCTGAGGATCCTGAGGACTCTTGTCTGATCCTGTGTTTTGTTTTTATTTTTCTCTTTCCAGAGACAGATGTTTGAGCCATGAGGAGGAGGTTTTTTCATGTCGTTATCCTGCTTCTGTTCTGTGTTCTTCTCTACCTGCTGTTTCTCGACAAAGGAAGTGAGAAGCTCAGACCCCAGGAAGGATCACTGCTGCCATCTCCCATTCCCACCCCAGATCCCTCCCAGGTGGTGGTGCTGAGAGACAACCGGCTAACCTATCACCTAAACTACCAAGACTTTGAGGCAGAGTTCCCCTTCCTACAGCATTACAAGTGTCGGATGCTGGTGTGCAAAGAAGATTTGTGCTGGAGCTCTGGGGGCAGGCCCTTACTTCTCCTGGCCATCAAGTCTCAGCCTTCGTCCTTCAAGAGAAGAGTGGCCATACGAAAAACATGGGCCACCGAGCGAGAGATATCAGGCTACCTGGTCAGGCAGGTGATGCTGATGGCTATTTCTCCCCAGAAACTGCACATGAACCTGGTGGAGGAAGAGGCCAAAATCTACCAGGATATTCTTCTCTGGGATTTTGAAGAGAGTCACTCCAATCTATCCTTGAAGGAGCGCTGCTTCCTCGAATGGCTACACCACAACTGCCAGGAGGCACAGTTTATCTTTAAAGGTACGAAGGCCTGGGGGAGGGGAACGGAGAAAGTTCATGGAGAAAAATCCAACAGGGCTGATATTCAATGGCTCTTACCAATGGCTCCTACATGGATAATTGTTACGCTGGCAGATTGGTTTAATGGGTTTTGTGTTTGTGTGTACTGTGCTTGTATGTATTGTATTTTTATTATGGATGTAAACCATGTAACCCGTTCTGGGCGTAGTCGGTAGGATGAGCTATAAAATTGAATGAATAAATAAATAAATAAATGCTGGTGAGAGATAGTCAGCAGCAGTAACTGGATAGTGCCACTGAATATTTCATTTGATCACCTGGGCATTATCTAGATAGTGCTGAGGTGATCCTTGGATGGAGGAACAAAAGAGGAGTAGAGGATGACACGAATGGCAATCAGCCTCGGAGAAGTTATCAAATACGTTATTGAGAAAACACCGGTAGAAACTGACCCGACACGGGCCGTGTTTCGGTGGGCACAGCCACCTACATCAGGGGACACAAATCTTGAAGCGTGTAAAAGGAACGAATGGACAAATAATCGACGCACAATCCACTGGGTTTGTTTGTCAGCTGCTGACGGTTACTTTAGCGGTTTTGTGGCTCTGTCTATTTTGACAAAGCTTTTTGCCTTGATTGGACAAATAACTGATGCGCAGTTCACTGGGTGTCAAACAATCTTTCCATTTACACGCTTCAAGATTTGTGACCCCCTGATGCAGGTGGCTGTTTCCACTGAAACACGGCCCGTGTCGGGTCAGTTTCTACCGGTGCTTTCTCAATAAAGTATTTGATAACGTCTCCGAGGCTGATCGTCATTCGTGTCATCATCTACCTCTCTTTTGTTCCCCTGCAGATTTGACGTAGAGGCGTTTTTAAAAAATGCTGATTACAGAGAGTTCAATATTGGCGAGAACAGGTTTTCCTTTTTTCCCCTAGAGAGTGAAAGAATTGAAAAATTTGGAAAAACAATGAAACGTCCTTTGAAATCTTTCTCTTAGAATAAATATACGAAATGCTTTTCAAGGCACGTTTCTAAATATTATCCCTACCTACCTTTACTCTCTCAGAACGCTTGCTAAGAACCGTGTAAGATGAAGATGTAAGACAAATATTAGCAGCTGATATTCAAAGGGCCCCTTATACCAAGCTGCGGCGAAAGAGGGCTGGCGCTGGCCACGGCACTTTTTTTTACAGTCATGCTGAGGCCCCCTTTTACTGCAGCTGGTAAAAAGGAAGTCTCCCTTTCCTACAGGAAATGGCCGGGTGGCAAGTAAAGCACTTGCCGTGCGGCCATTATTTTTTTGGGGGGAGCCCTTACCGCTACCCATTGAGGTGGCGGTAATGGCTCCCACATTAACCGGGCAGTGTGTGGCACTACCTGATTACCACCGGGTACACGCCAATGGTACAAAATTAATACATTTTTGTAGCGCCGGAAATAAAGGTACACTGAGGGTGAGAAGTACTGCCGGGCTGCTGCGTTAGCCTGGCGGTACTTCCTGTATAGTGAACGGTAAGCCCATGTTGTGCTTACCTCCGCATAGTAAAAAGAAGCCCTTATTTGTTTGTTAGGATTTGGATCACACCTTTTCAGTACATAGGTACATAAGTATTGCAATACTGGGACAGACCAAAGGTCCATCAAGCTCAGCATCCTGTTTCCAACAGTGGCCAATCCAGGTCACAAATACCTGTCAAGATCCCAAAAAAGTACAAAACATTTTATGCTGCTTTTCCCAGAAACAGTGGATGTTCCCCAAGTCTAATAACGGTCTATGGACTTTTCTTTTATGAAGCCATCCAAACAAAGGGAGGAGTGGCCTAGTGGTTAGGGTGGTGGATTTTGGTCCTGAGGAACTGAGTTCGATTCCCACTTCAGGCACAGGCAGCTCCTTGTGACTCTGGGCAAGTCACTTAACCCTCCATTGCCCCATGTAAGCTGCATTGAGCCTGCCATGAGTGGGAAAGCGCAGGGTACAAATGTAACAAAAAAAAAAACAAACCCAACAACCTTTTTTAAACTCTGCTAAGCTAACCGCCTTTACCACATTTTCTGGCAACGATTTTCCAGAGTTGTTCAAGGCAATTGCATTGAGGTACACTAGCTCCCCTGTTTACAAAGCTGCACTAGCAGCTACCAGTGCGGTAATGCCGACATTGCCCATTCACTTTGAATGGGCTGTGTCAGTGTTGCCGCACAGCCTTGTAAACAAGGGAGGAAGGTATGGTGCTGCTAATTGGATAATTGCCAGCGAGCAACAAATTCAGTATCACTGACCGGATAGTGCCTCTGAATATTTCTTTTAACAGCCTCAGCACTTTCCAGAAACTGCAAAGGAGGCTCAAAGGCAGAGTTGGAGATTATCCGGTTTGTGATGACATAGTATATTTTTAACACCGTGGGGCTGATATTCAGACTGTGGTAGGTAGCTGCTCTGCCTCCCACGGTCGGTGCTGATCCCGGATATTGAATGCCAGGCCATTTCCAGTGACCGGCATTAGAATGTGGGTGTTTTCTGGCCAGTTTCAACTTAACCGGCCAAGCCGATATTCAGCGCTGACCAGTTAAGTTTAAACCGGCAAAACATATGCCAGCTATTTCGGGGACCTAAATTGCACGCCAAACTTAGCTGGCGATGCACTGAATATTGGCAGATAGTCGGTTATATCGCATGATATAACCGTCTATCTGCCAAGTGCTAACCGGCGATATTCAGCGGGGGATAGCCAGCTAGCACCCACTGAATATTGCTGGATAGCCAGTTAAGTACCATTTAACCAGGCCTGGAGCCATTCCTGTCTGGTTAAATGGTTTTAAATATTGGGAAAGCACAAAAAACCAGAAACAAAACCAAAAAGCACCAAGAGCCTTCAAAAAAAAAAAGGGGGAATAAAGTCTTTGATTTTATGCGTTGATGATACAATGCTTGAATGGACCCGACACGGTCCATGTTTCGGCGCCCAGCGCCTGCGTCAGGGGTCTATATTAAACATAAAAACAATAATTTTACACATGCATATACATACATATGGAATAGGAACCATAGTCATTTGGTGTATATTACCAAATCTAAAATGAAGTCAGATCTCCCACGCTCGCTCGCTCTCTCTCAGTTCAACATCCCAAGCTTGCCTCTTCCAACAGACTACTACTACTTAACATTTCTAGAGCGCTACTAGGGTTATGCAGCGCTGTACAGTTTAACAAAAAGGATACCCTGCTCAAAGGAGCTTACAATCTAACGGGCGAGATGTCAAGTTGGGGCAGTCTAGATTTCCTGAATAGAGGTATGGTGGTTAGGTGCCGAAGGCGACATTGAAGAGGTGGGCTTTGAGCAAGGATTTGAAGATGCCACCAGCTCCTCATCCCCATACACTCTCTAGGCATCTCCTTGTAGACTAAGCAGTTTATTGAGGCATGAGCTATCTGATAAAGTGACTCTGATTCTCATCGTTCACAGTTCCATTTATTTGCTATACCTCAAATAGTTAAAAACATCTAAGCAGTTTACAGTCATAAAAATAATAAGGGAATAGTGAAGGTGTAATAACACATAAAGAAACTTATAATACATTTTTCACATTATAAGGGACGGGGATAAAATGGGAAATAATTTAAACGTGTAACTAAGATATATAAGGAGGGTAAGGTGTGCTAGGACTTAACAAGACATCAGTGACATTCATATTGGGATAACCGGGAGGACAGTTATATGGAAATACCGGGAAAAGACCATTCCTCAGTCAGTTGGCTAGTCTATAAGGTGCTATCTGCCTCTGTCAATTCAGTTACACCAGACTGATAAGTTCTGTTCCCAATATACACTGTCCTCCAGCCCCCTCCCATTCAGTCTCAATCCACACCCAAGCATCAACCAGGATCAGCATCTTCTCTAGGTCCTTCAAGCTTGCTCCCCCCCTCATCTGTCAATCCTCTTCATATAGCTTTGAAACAGATGTTTTGTTTTCTTCCAGAACCATGCAGCTTTCAGCACATGCTGCCTGATCTCCTTCATTGTTCACTTAGACAGGAGAATAGTACAGGAGTTCAGCCACTATGTGGCTCAAAGTTCTGAAAGCCACTTGGTGCAGAAGGGAAACAAGAGTTGCTGTAGAAGCAGCAAGCCCCTGGAGAGGAGTGGGGTGAGTTGAGCATAGGTAATCTCTCATTGCTTTGATGTACCTACTTCTAAAGTTTGCTGCCACTAATTTCTACTTTTCTTTGCAAACAAAGCAGGGAATATGCAGACACGCTAGCTGGTGATATCACCAACTGGAGCCAACGTGCTGGAGCTCTCCCCTAGCTAGTGTAAACTTTAGACCAGCTCAGGCATACCTGATAATTCCTGCAAAGAGTGCTGGTGAAGTCAGTTTACTCACAACAAAAAATGAGCGGAAGCTATCCAGAAAGACCAGATTGGAGCCACAGATATTGGAACAAAAGTCTATGCATACTCATCTAGATAGTATCAGCGATCATCTCACTCTATGTGAGATCCTTTTTGGAGGAATACCAGTATAAACCAGTCTGAAGACCCCTGAGGAAGGCCTTTTTGGCCGAAACACGGACCGTGTTGGGTCGTAATAAATGACTTTTGTTCCAATATCTGTGGCTCCAATCTGGTCTTTCTGGATAGCTTCCGCTCATTTTTTGTTGTGACTTTGTCTTTTTGCGGGAGATTTTGGACTCTCTTTGTTGTTGCTTGAAGTCAGTTTACTTCCATAAATCAAATGAGATCACCTGCAACCAGACAGTTCAGCCTCAGCTTTACAAAGTCGATACCAGGCAGCCCCTGTGCCGACAGACCAGCGGGACCACTACATGCATGACCCGCCTAGGTCATGGCCATTATGGGACCTCTCAGTCTGTCAGCGTTGTCTCCCATGGAGCCAGGCACAGCTGTGTGAGAAGTGCAGAAAGCAACTAGTCCATTTCTGCTGATCTCGTCGGCTCCCACATCTGTCTCTGGGAGTTGGCAAGAAGCTCACCTCTGCCAAAAACCCTCATGGTCATGAACAGCAAAGATCAACATTCTGTGTGGGACAGCATGGCCTCTAAAACTGCCAAAAAACAAAGCCAATAAGGTGTCAACAACCTACAAAGCCACCCAATCAATGGTAGCCCGCGGTCCCTCAGAATCCAGACGTAAAGAGCTGCAGTGCCAGCAAAGGCTCCTTTTATTCCTCACACTTTGCCTGCACTTCTGACAGCACAGATACTGCCTTAGAACAGGTCATGTCTTCTTGATTCGATGTGTCACCACCAACAGTAGAGGGCCATGCAGGTATGCCTTGCCTCACTCGTGTCCCCCACCCTGTATCCCCACACACTGGACCATTTTT
Organism: Microcaecilia unicolor; assembly: GCF_901765095.1. Lineage (NCBI taxonomy): Eukaryota > Metazoa > Chordata > Amphibia > Gymnophiona > Siphonopidae > Microcaecilia > Microcaecilia unicolor. Next base: position 14,550,629 of record NC_044044.1, read on the forward strand.
CCTGGAGCAACTAGAAATTTCTGGCAGAGACCACCACCTAGTGGCCTAGTGGTTAGGGTGGTGGACTTTGGTCCTGGGAAACTGAGGAACTGAGTTCGATTCCCGGCATAGGCAGCTCCTTGTGACTCTGGGCAAGTCACTTAACCCTCCATTGCCCCATGTAAGCCGCATTGAGCCTGCGGGGTACAAATGTAACAAAAAAAAAATCCTTGGTTACACAAGGAGCAGTACAACCTCCTGTCATGTTACACTGTGCTCCCCAGTTCCTCCCCCCCCCCCCCCCCACAAGCCTAATGAGGAGGGAGACTGGTCTCCAGTGTCCATTCTGGGGGTGACACAAATGAAGTATAAGAGGTCATGTACTACATAGTAACATAGTAAATGAGGGCAGATAAAGACCTGTAGGGTCCATCTAGTCTGTCCAACAAGATAGGCTCATTTTACATGGTATGTGATACTTTATATGTATACTCGAGTTTGATTTTCTTTGCCTTTCTCAGGGCACAGACCGTAGAAGTCTGCCCAGTACTGTTCTTGTACTAAGTTCTGAAGCTAACATCGAAGCCCCTTAAAATTTACGCTCCAGCCCATCCCTATCTATTCAGTCACGATCAGGGTGTAGACCGTAGAAGTCTGCCCAGTTCCCGTTTTGTTTCCCAATTACCGGCGTCGCCACCCAATCTCCGCTAAGATTCCACGGAACCATTCCTTCTAAACAGGATTCCTTTGTGTTTATCCCACACATGTTTGAATTCCATTACTGTTTTCATCTCCACCACCTCCCGCGGGAGGGCGTTCCACATATCCACCACCCTCTCCATGAAAAATTACTTCCTGACATTAGTCCTGAGTCTGCCCCCCTTCAACCTCAATTCATGTCCTCTAGTTCTACCGCCTTCCTGTCTCCGGAAAAGGTTAGTTTGCGGATTAATACCTTTCAAATATTTGAACGTCTGTATCACGTCACCCCTGTTTCTCCTTTCCTCTAAGGTATACATGTTCAGGCCAGCAAGTCTCTCCTCGTACGGTTTGCAACGCAAATCCCATACCATTTTTGTAGCTTTTCTTTGCACCGCTTCCAGTCTTTTTACATCTTTAGCAAGATACGGCCTCACAGCCTGGATGCTGAGAGCTTAGAATTTGCTTCCTTGCATCTTCCTGTGGGTGTCTCCAGAGTCTTGCTGGCTTCCAAGAAAGATTCCACCAAGAAGTGTTATTCTTTTAAATGGAGGAGGTTTGCCATCTGGTGTGAGGGCAGGGCCCTAGATTCTATGTCTTGACCTACATAGACCTTGCTTGAATACCTTCTACACCTTTCTGAGTCTGGTCTCAAGACCAACTCTGTAAGGGTTCACCTCATTGTAATTAGTGCTTACCATCACCGTGTAGATGGTAAGCCCATCTCTGGACTTTCTCTAGTTGTTTGGTTCATGAGAGGTTTGCTATTGTTAAAACCCCCTATCAGACCTCCGCCTGTGTCATGGGACCTCAACGTCATCCTCACCCAGGTGGTGAAAGTTCCCCTTGAGCCATTTGATTCCTGTCATCTGAAGTACTTGACCTAGAAGGTCTTGTTTTTGGTGGCTGTTATGTCAGCTCGCAGGGTCAGTGAACTTCAGCCCTTGTAGCGGATCCACATTACACTAAATTTCACCATAACAGAGTAGTTCTTGCACGCACCCTAAGTTCCTGCATAAGGTTATGTCAGACCTGCATCTGAAATAGTCTAATTCTTCCAACATTCTTTCACAAACCTCGGAGCAGACTAGACCCTACAGTCTACCCAGCTTTTTTTTTTTTTTTTATCCCAACAGGATGGGGTTTGCTATCGGGAAACGCCCAATCTCCAGTTGGCTGGCAGATTGCATTTCTTTCACTTACACCCAAGCTGAGCTGACTCTTGAGGGTCATGTCAAGGCTCATAATATCAGAGCCATGGCTGTTTCGGTAGTCCAATTGAGGTCAGCCTCTATAGAAGAAATTCGAAAGGCTGCGATGTGGTCTTCAGTCCACACATTCACATCTCACCATTGCCATGAGCAAAATACCTGATGCAACGATTGGTTTGGACAGAGGGGATATTTGTAGAGCGGCCAGTGGCTTAAAATTGAATATATCTGGATATGGTGTATTACCTGGATATGCCAAGAATGGACTTCCTGAGCCTGTACGCCTAGCTCCATCTCTACCTGTTTTCAAATCTATGCTGAAAACCCACCTTTTCACCACTGCTTTTGGCTCCTAACCACTACTCAATTCCCCTATCCTTGTTCCTTCTCACCCAGTACTTTCCTCGCCCTGAATTGTCTTGTCTGTCTGTATTTTTAGATTGTAAGCTCTATCGAGCAGGGACTGTCTCTCTGTGTCAGGTGTTCGGCGCTGCGTGCGTCTGGTAGCGCTATGCAAATGTTAATAATAATAACATTCCATGTTAGAAGCCTGCCCTTGCAGATGAGCAACGCGGCCACACAGGCTTCTGTTTCTGTGAGTCTGACGTCCTGCACATACGTGCAGGACGTCAGACTCACAGAAACAGAAGCCTGCGCGGCTGCATTGCTGATCTGCAAGGACAGGCTTCTACATGGAATGTTGCTAGTGGAGGAGTAGCCTAGTGGTTAGTGCAGTGGAACATGGAATGTTGGCTACTGTTGGAGATTCTACATGGAATGTTGCTACTATTGGAGATTCTACATGGAATGTTGCTAGTGGAGGAGTAGCCTAGTGGTCAGTGCAGTGCAACATGGAATGTTGCTACTATTGAAATTCTACATGGAATGTTGCTACTATTGGAGATTCTACACGGAATGTTTTGGCTCCTAACCACTACTCAATTCCCCTATCCTTGTTCCTTCTCACCCAGTACTTTCCTCGCCCTTAATTGTCTTGTCTGTCTGTATTTTTAGATTGTAAGCTCTATCGAGCAGGGACTGTCTCTCTGTGTCAGGTGTTCAGTGCTGCGTGCGTCTGGTAGCGCTATACAAAAGTTAATAATAATAATAATAAAGAGAAGACTTATTTGAAGAAGTGCCACTTAAGTTTTTATATATTGACCAGGACAAGAGGATAAAAACAGGCATAGATAGGGTAATTCTATAAAGAAGGTGCTAACATTTATATGCCAGTTACATGTCTAAATGTTTAGAATACTAACATATATGCATTTATGTACAAACTTATGCGCATATAGGCCAGAATGCCACCTAAATTCATGCCCATCTTGTATAATGCATATTTGACAGGTGGGCGTATGTGTGGGTGGAGCTCACATGCATGACTTTTAGAATACTATATGTTATGTGCATATCTCCAGCACTTAGGTGTGATCAGTTGCACCAGCTCTATGGCTGGTATAAGTGATTGTGCCTAAGTGCAGAGAGGCACATATGCCAGCTATGCTGGTTTTCTATAAAGGAAAATAGGCACTTCTCAAAAGACATGGAGCGGGTAACCTGTATGGAGCAAAAGTTATAGCCCCTTACTGGGCAGATTGGATGGGCCACATTGATCTTTATCTGCCGTCATTTACTATGTTACATTGTGTATTTCCTTATCGTCCAGCCAGTCCAGTCTCCACCATGGGGTTATATCCCCCGAGCAGCAGATGGGGGTAAAAAAAAACCACAGACAGTTTCTAGTGACATCATTGGTATAATAGTAGGTGCAGCCTGGAGCTAGTCAGTATTTCTCTAGCTCCAGCAGATGGCTTATGTTGGACTGCTGCCTTTTTATTTAGTTGCGGCTTAACTCCCACAGACCCACGCTATAGTTGGTATCTTGCTGGTTGTGTCCTGGAGGCCATATTTTTCTCCAAAGGGTTGTTCTATGGACCACTCCCCAGTTGAGTTGGGGGGTGGTTTAGCCCCCTTAGCTTGGAGGCATTGCTTGCAAGCTAGTGCTCCCAAGCTGCACCTGTGATGTCACTGGAAACTGTCTGTGTTTCTCTTCTTCTATCTACTGGCCGGGGATATAACCCAGTGGCATGGGCTGGCCTTGTGGGACTCAAAGAAAGAAAATTAGCAGGTAGAAATACATTTCATAATTTCAATTTTTCCTAAAATGTCTATATTTTTTTTTTTATAAAAAGGGGCTAAACATTTTTATTCAGTCATGTTAGAATTTCTCAAAACTTTCTTAGGATCTCAATGGAGCCTGTTGAATTAGTGTAGGAGTCTAAATCAGTTAAATAATGCAAAGGAAGCTAGCCAAACAGAGCACAGCATTCCTTAATTCTGCTAACCCACCCCTTCTTTGTTTCACAGGTGATGATGATGAGTTCGTTAACCCTGAGGCATTGGTGAGGTACTTGAGAGAGACTGCCAGTGGTTCCCTTGCCATACATGGCAACATCCAGACCAAATCTCCTACAGTACGCAGTGGCAAATACAAGGTCTCCGCATCACTGTTTCCATACAAGTTATATCCCTACTTCCCATCAGGGGGTGGGTTCATCATGCCACAAGCCACCATCCCTGCCCTGTACAATGCCACCCTGTGGATGCCTGTTTTTCCGTTGGATGACGTCTACTTTGGTTTTCTGGGGCTGGCTGCTAGAGTCACATATCATCACGATGACCGATTCTACGTCCTTGGTTTGCCCTATGTCCCCTGCTACTTCCGTGACGCGCTGGTTGTTCATGGCATTCCCCCAGGAAGCCTGGTTTTGATCTGGCAGGACTTGCAGAGGGTCCTTCACTGTGACTCTGTCTGCCCATTCTTCCACAGTTCAGTTTTCCTTGTATTAATACTTTCCCTGCTGCTGATAGGTTTATCTACCATCCTGTGATCAGACAAGAAATGAACAAGAAGACTGAGTAGAGGGTTATATTGAGGCCTGGCTAAGGGTTTACTCTGCTTTCAATCTGTGAAATGAGAAATCAAAAATCCATTTAGACTGATACACTCTGAATGCTATACAATACCTCAGCAGTTATTCTCAAGTAGCAACTGCTTTGAAAACATTACAGAACATTTTTTAAAATATATTTTTAACCTTCGCAATTCAAAGTTTTGTTCAGCATTTTTCGTTGTCTTGAACCTGCTGTCACAGAAAAAAGTTGAGTATTTTGTTTGTTTTTATGAACATTAGGGATGTTGGAAAGAATTATGAAAAGGAATCAATGTGTGTCTGCTCATCCAGAAATGGACAGACATTCTCCAAGTTGGCATACAGGATGAAAATACGAATATTTAAGACATGTTTGAAAATGAGAAAAACTGGGCAGTATTTTTGGAGGGACGATCTCAAAACGATCCTCTGATCTCCTTGGGACACAGCCTCTAACCAGCAGTCTATTTTAAAAGCAGAGAGTTGCACGGAAACAGAAATTTCACTTGTCCCCACTCGTCCCCGCAAGGAATCTCCTCCATCCTGGCTGTCCCCACAAGTAATCTTCTCCATCTCCTGTACTAAAATAACCCAACTTAACAGTAGTCTATGTTGATAACTTCCCCTCTCAGTTCTTATGGGGAGTTCAATGCTTCGACTACATTCATTGATTTTTTTAGTGCTATTATAATTGCTAAGCTAGCTTAGAAACAGAAGGAAAGGATAGGTAGGCTGGCCTGGCACTAGACTCCTGTGGGAACCCCCCAGGATCTGCATCCATCCCTGCGGGATCCCCACAGACCTAGGGGGGGGGATCCCCACGGGATTCCCGCTGACCCCGACCTCATGCAGCTCTCAACAGATAAGCTCCCTTATCCTTCCAGCATTTTGACCTACATCAACACAAGCAGTTAGGGAAAAAGTACTGAAGTGCTTGCGTGAATGATGGCTTGAGAAGGCCCCTTCAAAGTCACCTCACTTACAATTCCAAGGTACATACAGCACACACATTTCCACACACAAACATATGCACACACCTGCTACCCCCTACCCTCCCACACACGTCATAGAAGCAGGTCTGCGTGTGCGGAGCAACTCCAGTATTGAGCAAGCTCCTTCATTGTGTCCAGGGAGGGTAAATTATAATGCGTTTGGCACCCCCCAAACATTTTGAAACGTTTGCCCCTATGCCACATGCAGCCTTCCCACATAACCCCCCCCCCCTCAATTTCATGCAGTGCTCTCATCACTAATCCTCCATATTCACAAACTCCACAAACACTACTCCATCCCTATACATACACCCGTAATTCACCCCATACATCTCAAAGACCCTTTACATATAGCCATCACATCTTTGTATCCCGTACACATGCCACCATAACCCCATATCCATACACGTTCAGCTCAGTCATTATGCACCGTTCTCACCTAACTTCACACAAATCCCCTCATGTCACTCTCCCCTTCTTTCCTCTATTTTAGCCTGTAAGTCACCTAGGCAGCTATGTATAGGGTGGGGATAGTAAATGACTTGAATAAATTTGCTGCCCCTCTAGATCAGTAGGATCGTCAAAGCAGCATAGACGTGTAATAACACATGGGCAACTAGGAGGCATATTTTCAAAGCACTTAGTGGAGGAGTAGCCTAGTGGTTAGTGCAGTGGACTTTGATCCTGGGGAACTGAGTTCCATTCCCACTGCAGCTCCTCCTGACTCTGGGCAAGTCACTTAACCCTCCATTGCCCCTGGTACAAAATAAGTACCTGAATATATGTAAACCGCTTTGAATGTAGTTGCAAAAACCTCAGAAAGGCGGTATATCAAGTCCCTTTCCCCCTTTCCCCTTTCCCTTATGACATCACAATATCAGAAGTGAGCCAAGTATTGGGCATTCAAGCCATTGTGACATCACTGATGAGGTTGGCTCTTATTGGGGGAATGAGTGGAGGAGTGGCCTAGTGGTTAGTGCAGTGGACTTTGATCCTGGGGAACTGAGTTCGAGTCCCACTGCAGCTCCTTGTGACTCTGGGCAAGTCACTTAACCCTCCGTTGCCCCTGGTACAAAATAAGTACCTGAATATATGTAAACCGCTTTGAATGTAGTTGCAAAAACCTCAGAAAGGCGGTATATCAAGTCCCATTTCCCCCATTTCCCTTCCCTTCCAAAGTTCCATAGAAACCTATGGAACTTTGGAAGGTTAAGTGCTTTGAAAATATGCCTCCGTGTCATCATAGATTGTGCTCCTCTTGTGCATTATCAGGGCACCTAAAAGGAGGTACCAGCTTCTTGAATTCCCCCCTTAGATTGTGAGCCCCCTGGGGACAGGGAAATATGTACCTGAATGTAACTCACCTTGAGCTACTATTGAAAAACTCACGAGCTAAATCAAAATAAATATAAACAATGGAATAACTTTGTTAGTGATAGTGGCTCAGTGATTAGTGAAGTGACCTGGAATTCAGCATTCAAATCCCACTTTTTCTTTTACTGATGCAGATTTCGAAACATGGACCCATGTTGGGAGAGGTGGCCTGCTTCATTAGTACATTAAGATAAGTTTTATTTCTTTTCCTGTGAATATGGTGAATCTAAGGGGGAAAATATTTTAAAAATGCAGACTGTATGTTGGATCTGTGAAGTAAAAGAGATGTAATTCTCCACGGGTCATCTGAGAATCTGTCATATCAGGAGAGGTGCATTTAACTGAAGGCAGTGGGAGTATGAGTTGATGTGATTTATGATTTGGCTCCAGCTTGCTTAGATACTGTGGACATGGGAAAAAAAAAAAAAAAAAGGAAGTAACAAACCTGAAAAACAGGCTGTCACCCCTTGTTACTCCCTTTGTTTTTACCATTCTCCTGTTGAGGAGTGACAGTTGTTTCCTTATATATTTTTTGTAAATACAGTGGACAGTCAGAATTATACATAGTTTTTGTGACCTTGCGTAAGTCATTTTGGGGTCGACATTCAACTGACAGCGCTCAGCATTTTGCTGATAGCCAGCTGTGTCCGGGCTCCGGAATTGAAGTTCTGGGTGTACGGAGCCGGCAAAACCATAACTGGTTAAGTGCGATAGTCAGCATTTAACCTGCTATGGCGAACCGGATACAGATAGGACAGACTTTTATGTGGTCTAATTTATGTGGTTACCTTGGCCGGTTGATTGCTGAATATCGGCACTTAGCTGATGTGGAGGTGTATTTTCAAAGCACTTGGACTTACAAAGGTCCACAGTAACCTATGGAACTTTGTAAGTCTAAGTGCTTTGAAAATAAGCCCCCAAGTGTTGATTTCGACCCGGAATGCCCCCAAAATAGCTTTTTTTTTTTTTTTAGTTGGGCACTAGCAGGACATTTTCATTGCCACTAACTGCCGAACATGAGCATAACCCCACTGCTGGCCAGTTAAATCTCTTTGAAAATCGATCCCTTTGAGTCCCATTTTACACAGAACATTAAGGTCAGAATTGAGACATCCAGGTTGAATCCTTTTCTAAAATACATAAGTAGATCAGTGTTGCCATACTGGGACAGACCAAAGGTCCATCAAGCCTAGTATCCTGTTTCCAAAAGGGGCCAATCCAGGTTACAAGTACCTGGCAAGATCCCAAACAGTACATGCAGGGGTGAATATGTATTTGATAGTCATTTTATAAAGTTGCACACTGACTAAGTGAATGACACGGACCTGATAGTTTGCACATGGAGATGCTGATTTTACAGCATCCACATGTAAGTGCAGGTACCTCCACATGGAAGCTGCCCCATTTAGATATACTGCTTAACTGTAAGGAACAATGTTGGATCTTTCAATTGGATACCTGAAGCTCAATATGTCCCAAACTGAGCTCCTTATCTTTTTTTTTGTTTGTTACATTTGTACCCCGCGCTTTCCCACTCATGGCAGGCTCAATGTGGCTTACATGGGGCAATGGAGGGTTAAGTGACTTGCCCAGAGTCACAAGGAGCTGCCTGTGCCTGAAGTGGGAATCGAACTCAGTTTCTCAGTACCAAAGTCTACCACCCTAACCACTAGGCCACTCCTCCACTCTTCCCACCTAAACCAACCTCTCCCCTTCCCCCATTCTCTATTTCTGTCGACAATACACGCATTCTTCCTGTCTCATCTGCTCTTAACCTTGGGGTCATCTTCGACTCCTCCCTCTCCTTCTCTGCACATATTCAACAGATTGCTAAAACCTGTTGTTTCTTCCTTTATAATATCGCCAAAATTCGCCCTTTCCTTTCTGAACACGCTATCAGAACCCTCAACCACACTCTCATCACCTCTCGCTTAGATTACTGCAACTTGCTTCTCACAGGTCTTCCACTCAGCCACCTCTGTCCTCTTCAATCTGTTCAAGATTCTACTGCATGACTAATATTTCGCCAAAGTCGTTATGCCCATATCAGCCCTCTCCTGAAATCACTTCACTGGCTCCCTATCCGTTTCCGTATACAATTCAAGTTCCTCTTGTTGACCTATAAGTGCATTCACTCTGCAGTCCCTCACTACCTCTCCACCCTCATCTCTCCCTACACTCCTTCCCAGTAACTCCATTCACTAGGCAAATCTCTCTTAATTGCACCCTTCTCCTCCATCGCTAACTCCAGACTCCGATCCTTTTATCTCGCTGCACCTTATGCCTGGAATAGGCTTCCTGAGCCGTTACGTTTAGCTCCATCCCTGGCCGCCTTCAAATCCGGGCTAAAGGCCTACCTGTTTGATGCTGCTAACTTGTCACTTGCTCGTAACCTTTATCTTGTCTTCTTCTCAACAGTCCCTTTCCCTATGTGTCCTACTGTCTGTCCTACCCTTATCCTTATTGGTCCTGTCTGTCTGTCCTGATTTAGATTGTAAGCTCTTTTGAGCAGGGACTGTCTTTTCTTCATGTTCAATTGTGAAGCGCTGCGAACGACTGGTAGCACTATAGAAATGATTTATAGTAGTAGTAGTATACCTTGGAACCCAATGGATTGAACTCTGAATTAGATTGGATATCATTAGTTTGAATGGTCCAATCGGAATCTCTGTGAAGGGAACGCTGAGATCCCATGATGAAATAACAGAAGTACACAAGGAGTGCGAAATAGACCAGGCTAACCAGAATCAAATGAGGAGACTTCAATCGATGGTAGAAGGTTTATTGGTGAACTGTCAGGCAACAAGGTTGTCCCTTGTCTCCACTCCTGTTCATTTTATCTTTTGAACCCTGAGGGAAGATCAGGGTATTCAGGGTGAGCAAGTGGAGACTAAAGAGGTTCACTGCATGGCTTTTAATGATGATTTGCTTATGAAGGTGACCAATCCTCAAGTCTGCACAAAGAATAGCGCTGAGGACCTGGAGTATTGTGTTCAGTTTTGGAGGCCGTATCTTGCTAAAGACATAAAAAGACTTCAAGTGGTTCAGAGAAAAGCAACAAAAATGAGATGGGGTTTGTGCCAAAAGACAAATGAGAAGAGACTTGAGAACCTGGGCAGTTTCCCAAGTCGGTCCTGAAGTACCCTATTGCCAGTCAGGTTTTCAGGATATCCACAATGAATATGCATGAACTTGATTTGCATACATTGCCACCATTATATGCAAATCTTTTTCATGCATATTCATTGTGGATATCCTGAAAACCTGACTGGCAAAGGGGTACATAAGTATTGCCATACTGGGAAAGACCAAAGGTCCATCGAGCACAGCATCCTGTTTCCAACAGTGGCCAATCCAGGTCACAAATACCCGGCAAGATCCCAAAAATTTACAAAACATTTTATACTGCTTATCCCAGATATAGTGGATTTTCCCCAAGTCCATTTAATAACGGTCTATGGACTTTTCCTTTAGGAAACCGTCCAAACCTTTTTTAAACTCTGCTAAGCTAACTGCCTTTACCACATTCTCTGGCAACGAATTCCAGAGTTTAATTCCAGAGTGAAAAAACATTTTCTCCGATTCATTTTAAATTTACTACATTGTAGCTTCATCACATGCCTCCTAGTCCCAGGACCGACTTGGGAAACACTCCACTCGAGGAAAGGAGGGATAGGAGCAGTGGTGTAGCCATTTGGGGGCTTGTGCGCCTCAATTTTCATTCAGGCCGCCCTAAAATTGAGGTGCAGCCTGCTGCTTTGGCTTGCTGGGGTTCCCAAGCTCCACCAGTGAAAGCCCTCCTCCTCACGAAGCCAGGAAGCAGCACTTTTCCTGGGCCGTCGCCACACCAGCCAACCCCTTTCCCCCTGCGCATGCTCAGTTTTTGCTCGTCAGCAGGGGGAGGGCCTCCATCATGCATTCCAAGTTTCCCAAAAATCAAGCATGTACACTCTTTGTGTGTGTCAGCATGGCCACCCAGGAAAAGTGCCTTTAACTGCCTGGCTTTGCAAGCAGGAGGGCTTCCACTGGAAGGGCTTGTGGACCCTCACCAGCTCAGGTATGTGGTTGTGGGTGGGGCAAAATTTTATGCTCCTACTTTGGTCTCAGGCCCCCTCCCCCAAATCTGAGGTCTGGCTACATGAGTAAATAGGGGTGATTGCTTTCCTTGTGGGTGCTCTCCTTGCCCTCTGGTGGCCAGAACTGGTGGCTGCTATGGACTGTTTTCTGCTGTCTTCCATGGTCCAGACTTCAGTGAGTCCGGTCCGGATTTTCCAGGTTGCCAGCCTTGCTCTGCTGGGTTGTTCTGGAACAGCACCCTTACTTGGCTGGTGATTTACTGCAGCTGTGGGTCAGCTGCTGAGGGGCTTATTAGCTTCTGTGAGCCTTGCTTGCCTTGCCTGGGTATCAAAGGTCATCCATGAGTTCCTGGTGGTTTGTTGGAGTTCCTCTGAAAGTTTCCTTTGTGTTGGACCCTGCCTGTTCCTGGACTTTGACTTTGCTTGCTTCCTGTGCCCCTTGGCCTGGACCTGGACCTGGACTTTGCTTTCCGCCTGCCTATAGACTCTGGTTAGTTTATGGATTACCCGTGTTTGCTGCCGGCCCCTTTGACCTTGCTGTGCTGTCTACTATTAAAGCCTCTTCTAGTTATATTCTGTGGTTCCTGCCTGTTGTGTTCAACACTGCTTTCTGCTTGGGTGATTTGCCTGCCGCTGCCGCTCCTCGACAGTGGCCCAAGGGTTCACAAACCTAGTTCCTGCTTTGAGAACGTGACAATATGATACAAATGTTTAAAGGCTCGAAAGGTATTAATATGCAAACAAACCTTTTCCAGAGAAGGGTAAGCAATAGAACTAGAGGACATTAATTGAGGTTACAGAGGGGGTCGACTTAGGAGTAATATCAGGAAGTGCTTTTTCACGGAAAAGGTGGTGGACACCTAGAATGCCCTCCTATGGGAGGTGGTGGAGACAGAAATGGTAATGGAATTCAAGAATGCATGGAATAACCACAAAGTCTAGTTTCGTTTACATTTCTTCAGTTTGGCCTTTCTGAATACAAAAAACTCTATTCAAATATTACCCACACCTTTTTCTTAATCTTGTTTTCCATCTATTTCTGCCCGTACACCTATCCACCCTTAATTGTTTGTCCTTGAAATAGTCTAAATTCTTGGTTACTTAGTGCACATGTATTCATTTGCATCTTGAAATTATTGTAATTTGTGTTACATTCTGTACATTATTATGTTTTATTCACTTTATTGAACTTGAGTCTATTTCGGGCTAATGTGGGGAATCAATGTCATGAATAAATAAATAAATGTAATAAATAAAATTGTGCTCCGAAAAAAATTGAACGCTGTCAGATTCTATATATCATGTCTTAATTTCCGCATGGAAATCGAAGCGTATTATATGACAACTAGTAAATAAGGCCCGTTTCTGACACAAATGAAACGGATGCTAGCAAGGTTTTCCTGAGAGTGTGTATGTTTGAGAGAGTGTGTGTGAGAGTGACTGTGTGAGAGAGAGAGAGTGAATGTGCGAGTGTGTGTGTGTGTGACAGAGAGAGAGTGAGTCTGGGTGTGAGTGTGTGTGTGAGAATGAGAGTGTGTGTGTGAGAATGTGAGACACAGTGACTGTGAGAGAGAGTGTGTTTCACACAGATACACTGTGAGGGAGAGAGTGTGTGCGAGACACGGTGTGAGAGAGCATGTGTGCGATACACAGACTCTGTGTGAGACCGAGAGAGTGTGTGAGAGACTGACTGTGTGACACATAGAGAGTGAATGTGATACAGTGTGAGACATAGTGTGAGAGACTGTGTGAGAGAGAGGAAGACACTGTGAGAGAGTGTGTGTGTGACAGAGATACCTCCCCCTCCCCCCTCTGGTCTCAGTATCCTCTCCCCCCTCTGGTCTCAGTATCCCCTCCCCTCTGATCTCAGGATCCCCTCCCCCCTCTCAGGTCTGAGGATCCCCTCCCCCTCTCTCAGGTCTAAGGACCCCCTCCCCCTCCCCCCTCCGTGGTCTCAGGACTCCCTGCCTTTCCCCCCTTCTGCGTGGTTGGCAGCACCGTGCGAGTGTGTGTGTGTGACAGAGAGTGAGACTGGGTGCGATTGTGTGTGTGAGAGAGAGTGTGTGATTGTCCTCTCTCCCCTGGCCCCCCTTACAGCCACCCAGCAATTCTCCTCTCTCCCCTGCCCCCCCTCCAGCCACCCAGCGATTCTTGTCTCCCCTGGCCCGCCCTCCAGCCGCCCAGCAATTCTGCTCTCTCCCCTGCCTCCCCTTCAGCCACCCAGCGATTCTGCTATCTTCCCTGCCCCCTCCAGCCACCCAGCAATTGTCCTGTGTCTCCTGCCCCCCCTCCAGCCACCCTGCGATTCTCCTGTATCCCCTGCCCCCCTCAAGCAATGCAGCAATTCTCCTCTCTCCCCTGCCCCCTCCATCCTCCCAGCGATTCTGCTCTCTCCCCTGCCCCCCCCCCTGCAGCCACCCAGCGATAAGTTCCTCATACGTTTGCCAAACTTTGAACACATGTCTACTATCTACTATAATAAAAAGCACCTCCAACGTTCTGAAGCTGACTCCGTGGCTTCACTGAAGGCATTCGTTGGTTCGTTACGGTGTTTTACCTGCCCTCGACATCATGACGTTTTGACACAAGGGTGGGGCCTGCCCTCGACGTCATCACGTTTAGACGCGAGGGCGGGGCAGAGAGACATGGGCAGAGAGCGATGTCTACACCGTTATGAACCCACGAACCCCTGAGTGAAGCCACGGAGTCAGCTTCAGAACGTTGAAGGTGCCTTTTATTATAGTAGATATGGGTAACTTAATTGGTTAACTAGCTAAACAGCATTGATAATTGGATGTTAACGAGCAATTAGCATTAATTGGCATTAATTAGGATTTAATATGCACAACTTACTAAGCGTATTCTGTAACATGGTGCATGTAAATTCTAAGTCGCAGAGTTGAAAAGTGGGTGTGGCCAAGGGTGGGGCGTGGGCATTTTTAAAATCTATGCACGCTGTATAGAACACACCCGCTCTGCGCCTAATTGAGGCATTGGGATTTCCACCAAGTAAAATGTGGTGTAACTGGCCACAACTAAATTTGGTCTCATGGAGAGGTGCTTGACATATTCTATATACCATGTGGAAATTTAAGCCTATTCTATAAAATGTAGGCGTACTTTAGGGAATACATCTAGACGTATTTTTTGTCTGCATGGATTTTTCAGATGCCAGATAGTCCTAAGCGCTATTTTATAAAAGGAGTGCACCCATTAGAGAATAGTGTTCAGTGTATATCCAGCGCTATATTTATGTCTGCTAAAAGCAGGTGTAAATATCAATGCCCAATTTAGGAACACTTTGGGCAAATTCTGTAATTCCACACACAACGTTTTGAAATGCCCTGATGTGCCCCTGGCCATATCCCCTTTTCAGATACGAACTATGAGAGTTAGGCACCGAGCCTAGTTTGCACACTCAAATTCTAATTGATGCTAATTAACTGCAATAATTGGTTGTTTTAGCACCCAAGTATTGCTAGTTAAGGGCTCGTGCAATTAAGTTGCATGCTGTGATAAGGTAGTAGCCAGGGCTTGTCACAAGAGTGGGGGAAAAGCCTACTACACGTCCCAAGAGGCATTGAGCGCATCAACTCAAAACCTGGAGTGGAGCCGCCAAAATGGAATAGGAGCCTGCACTTCCAAAGACTTCCTCTAGAGGGCAGGGATCCAGTAGAATAGTCCTTAGGAATAAGACTCCCCACCAAGGAGAAGGTAGACAGGGGAAAGCTACCCATTTTGGCAGCCAGGGGGAGTCCTAGAGACATAGGCTGTTCCTAAAGGGGAAAACCATACTGAAGGCCTCCTCACTGAAGGGGGGGGGGGGGGGGGGGGGGGGCGGTGGCCATTCCCAGCCAGCTGAAAGCATGCTGAGCTGAGCAACAGGAGAGAGAGGGGTTGAGAAGCCCAAAAGAGGAGGAAGGAGAAGGGAGCTCCCTCAGAGCTGGCCAGCTAGGAGAAAGTGAGCTACCCATCTTGGGGCAATGAGGTCCTCAAAGTTTATGCTGGGCCAGGATAAGAAACAGTTTGCTAAACCATGAGGTACCTGGGAAAGCAGCTGGTGGAAGTCATAGTTGGAGCAGTGCTGTGTAAAGGGAGCTGGCCAACGAAAGCGGGCTATACAACCCGGGGCAATGAGGTCCCCAAAGTTGATGCTGGGCCAGAGAAAGAACAGATTATGGACTTTTGTTTGTTTGAGCCATGAGGAGATTCACTTTTAGTTTGGTTTCTTTTGTGTTGTTGCTTGAAAGCCTTGTAACATGTTGGTTGAAATAAAAGAGAAAAACCTGGACTGGATCAGTGTGTGGCCATGACATGGAGTTATGAAATGTGCTACGCTGAGAGCACTGGCAGCTGCCCAGAGGCCTGAGAAGGGTTTGTTCAATTAAATTTCGAGCACAACTTGGGTGCTAGCCCAAAATTCAGCACACAACTTTGAATATATGAGACACCTGCTAGTCTGAAGGCTATTGTTGGTGTACATTCACGTCAGTGGCTTAGCCAGGGGTGTAGCTAGGTGGGGCCACGGGGGCATGGGCCCCCACATATTAAGCCCTGGCCCCCTTTACTTTTGATCCTCGCCACCACCGCCCCTCCCCATGCTCAGTTTCAATAAAATGAGTGTGCACGGCATGACTGAGAAAAGCAGGGTAGGTAATGTGGTGCCAAATGCCTCAGCTTGCAGGGGTTGGGGACCCCCGCCAGCCAAACCAGGGGCCCCAGAGCCAATTTGGGGGCCCAGACCCCCATGGCCCTCTGTAGCTACGCCCAGGGGTGTAGCCAGACCTCTGTGAGAGGGGACTCCAGAGCCTGAGGTGGGGGGGCACAGTTTAGCCCGCCTCCCCCAGCTGCCGACCCCCCCCCCCTGCCACTTTGGACCTGCCCTCCCGCCGCCGCTCCCCCCTGCCGCCGCCACCACCCCTCCTCCATCACTGCCACTGCCAGGTACCTTTGCTGGCGGGGGTTGGCCGAAGTCTTCTTCAGCGCCAGTTGACTCCAACACCTTCGCTGATTATCTGTTTCTAACTCCTGACGTCCTGCGTGCACATCCTGTATGTAGCCCCGTGCAGGACGTGCATGCAGGACGTCAGGAGTCAGAAACAGATCATCAGCGAATGCCCCGGAGTTGACTGGCGCTGAAGAAGATTTCGGCTGGCGAGGGTTGGGGACTCCCGCCAGCAAAGGTACCTGGTGGTGGCGACAGAGTAGGGTCGGTGGGGGTCAAAAGTAGAGGGGGCCAGGGCTTAATCTGTGGGGGCCCATGCCCCCATGGCCCCATCTAGCTACACTCCTGGCTACGCCACTGACGTGAATGTACACCAACAATAGCCTTCAGGCTTGCAGATGTCTCATATATTCAAATACAGAAGGTATTTTTCTGTCCCTGGAGGGCTCACAATTTAAAAAAAAAGAAAAAGACCTGAAGTGGGATGGGAACCTGGGTCCCTTGATTCCCAGTACACAGCACTAACCATTAGGTTACTCCTTAGAGCTGCCTGTTGCTCTCTGAAGAATGTCCATAATATCTGAAGCTGTCATAGAGCCTGGTATCTGTTGCCAGTTTCACATTCTGGTGAGAGGAAGGAGGATAATAACCACTGGGAGATTACGAAGGTATCATGCTTTAATCCTTTCAGTGAATAGTTGCTCAGTCAGAGCACCTTTCTGTAATCTGGACATGACAAGTACCAGGTCTAAATATGGATGTCTGTCTTTTTAAACGTGAACCTCGCTTCCCCTTCTGTGATCAGAGATGGACGTCCATATTTTTGGCCCTCCTTAGTCCCGCCCAAAACACACCAGACCACGCCTCCTTGTCATATAGACGTACTGCAGTCTATAATCGGAATTTCCATGCAGTGTGAATGCCTAAATGCCAGTTCTCAGACGCCGAACACAACAACAGAGCTTCCAAATAACCACCCAAGTCTTATAACCAAACTGCTTGGACAATTACTGGCACAATATAGAAAAGTGGTCTAGGTCCTATCTCAGAAATCTGGTAACCTTCAGGCTGATATCCAGTTAAAGGTCACTCAATCGTCAGAAAGAATCCTGGAGGTAAACAGATTCAGCCTTTTTTTAAACAGAGAAGCTCAAATCCCACCTCCAGAACTGTATGTGGCAACATGGCTGAACGGACAGGCAGGGAACCCTCACAGACACAGGCAGGGTGTAGTGTAAGTCAAAAAGAAAGGGATCCTGAATTGAAAGAGAATGGAACCAAACAAACTTAGATGGCAACTCCAGTAACTGGGAAGCAAAGTCAGCGCTGGGCAGACTTCTACAGTCCGTGCCCTGATCATGGCTGGACAGATTTGGATGGGCTGGAGTGGAGTTTTGATGACAGCTTCAGTTTTTTTGATGGAACAAGGCCAGTGCTGGGCAGACTTCTAAGGTCTGTGCCCTGAAAATGTCAAGGACAAATCAAGATCAAGTATACGTATGTAGTATCGTATCGTACCTTATGCTATTAGTTTATCTTGTTGGGCAGACTGGATGGACCGTGCAGGTCTTTATCTGCCGTCATCTACTATGCTATGTTAGCATAGGTTGTCTTTGTTGGCATACAGATAATCAAGTCTGGATGTTTGCAATTAACAGAGTACTTTATGAAAGGTCCCCTTCACTGGCTCCTTATCCGTTTTCGCATCCTGTTCAAACTTCTTCTACTAACCTATAAATGTACTCACTCTGCTGCTCCCCAGTATCTCTCCACACTCGTCCTTCCCTACACCCCTTCCCGTGCACTCCGCTCCATGGATAAATCCTTCTTATCTGTTCCCTTCTCCACTACTGCCAACTCCAGACTTCGCGCCTTCTGTCTCGCTGCACCCTACGCCTGGAATAAACTTCCTGAGCCCCTACGTCTTGCCCCATCCTTGGCCACCTTTAAATCTAGACTGAAAGCCCACCTCTTTAACATTGCTTTTGACTCGTAACCACTTGTAACCACTCGCCTCCACCTACCCTCCTCTCCTCCTTCCTGTACACATTAATTGATTTGATTACTTTATTTTTTGTCTATTAGATTGTAAGCTCTTTGAGCAGGGACTGTCTTTCTTCTATGTTTGTGCAGCGCTGCGTACGCCTTGTAGCGCTATAAAAATGCTTAGTAGTAATCTCAAGGAGTATCAACATTCCATGTAGAACCCCAAAGAATAGCAAGATTCTGGAATCCTAAAGAGTGACAAGATTCCATGCAGAATCTCAAAGAGTAGCAACATTCCATGTAGAACCCCCCAAAACAGCAAGATTCTGGAATCGTAAAGAGTGACAAGATTCCATGCAAGATTCGTAACCACTTGTAACCACTCGCCTCCACCTACCCTCCTCTCCTCCTTCTCCTCATTAATTGATTTGATTTGCTTACTTTATTTTTTGTCTATTAGATTGTAAGCTCTTTGAGCAGGGACTGTCTTTCTTCTATGTTTGTGCAGTGCTGCGTACGCCTTGTAGCGCTATAGAAATGCTAAATAGTAGTAGTAGACTAAATGAAGAGCTTTTGTAAAATGTTTATCTTTATCTCATATTTAATATACCATTTATCTCGTTCAATACACAGTGGTTTACATTTAAAGATTGAGTAAAGTGGTGTTAGGGGAGAAACAGGGAGAGCTGGGTGGATGAGAGACAGAGAGACATGGATGGCAGATAAGAAAGTGACAAAACAGTAGAATTTTATGGTTTCTAATGAGCTAGAAAACTCAGATCTTCAAGTCCTGTCTGGTGGGTGTCAAAATATTTCATCATTTTGACTTCAAAGGTCTTACGTTCCTGGATTGTCTTAAAATTTCCTTTTAGTGTTCTTACCATAAGATCATTGATGCAACGTTCTGGTTTTGTAAAGTGCTCTCCAGAGAGGTGGCATCCTGGTTGGCACTGGAGTGTATAATATTGTGTCTGTGTAAATTGAGCCCTGTCTTTAGCATCCGGCTTGTTTCTCCAGTATAGCACCCTTCTTCACACCTTTTTCATTGAAGGATGAGCATGTGAGTGATTCCCTTATTTCCCATGTGTCACGGTTGTGTCCAGGTTCCTGGCTTGCAGTCACCTTGGGCCCCGGGAGTTAGACCCGGGGAATGCTGCGAATTGATGGTTTACCATTTCCCATGTTCCAGAAGATATGCTGGTCCGATCCGGTCCGGATCTTCCAGCCCTCCAGATTGTTTGGGGAGTTTTTTGGAACTAAGCTGTATCCGTACCTGGTGAACGCCCTTGTGGGCTGCCTTTATTAACCACCTGGAAAGGTTCCTAGTTGCCTTGCAACAGAGGTCCTCAGAGGAGTTTCCTTTGGTGGAAGTCGTTTGCAGTGCTACTGAGTTTTTCCTGTTTTAGGTTTTGACCCTGCTTGCTTGCTGACTTTTCTACTGACTGCTGCCTGCCCAGACCCGGCTTGTCTTCTGACTTACTCTGCTGCCGGCTGCCTGCCCTGCTCCAGGCGGGTTCCTGGTTCCCTTAGCCTGCTGGTCCCTGCAGCTCTGCTTTCCTGCCCTGTAAGTCCTGCCGACCGCCCGCACTCTGGGGCTCAACCCTTGAGGAACGGTGGTTGAGTGCAGGTGAAGTTTGGGCTATTTCCGGTCCAGTTGGTGTCTGCCTGAGCTGCCTCGGTGGCAGCCTTTGTCTGAAAGTTCCGGCCGAGGGTACCGGGAAGTCTGTTCTGCCTGTCCTGTGTTTGGGTGATTCTCCTGCCACTGCCGCTCCTCGGCAGTGGTCCAAGGGCTCACTAACCTAGAAGTACCGCTAGAAGCGTGGCACCATGTGAGTGACTGTAGCATCCTGTGAAATGTGTTGGCACAGTTTGCAGCTTGGTATATTGCAGGGACATGTGCCATTCTCTTCTTTTTGAGCTTCTATTGGGAGTTTGCTTTTCACTAATTTCTGTTTCAAATTAGGTGGCTGTTGGAAGGCCAGCACTGGTGGGGCTGGGAATATCTCCTTCAGTAATTCATCCTCCTGGAATAGTGGCTGTAGACAGGGCCGCCGAGAGCCAGATCCGGGACAAGGTCGCCCCCGGGACCCCCACCCCACCTGAAGTCATCGTCATCGCCGCCGGGCCCCCCCCCCACCCGAGGTCGCCGGGCCCCCCCTCCACCCACTACCGGGCCGGGCCCTGAACTAACCTTAAATGCCTCCTTTCACCACCTTTGCAGCAAGCAGCAGCAGGGCAGACCTCTCCTTCCTTCTGTGCCCCGCCCTCGTGGACGTTACGTCAGGCGAGGGCGGGACACGGAAGGAAGGAGTGGCCTACCCTGTTGCTGCTTGCTGCGAAGGTGGTGAAAGGAGGCGTTTAAGGTTAGTTCCAAGTTACTTCCGGGAGCGACAGACACGGGCGTGCACGAACTGCGGTGGCGCCGGGCCCCCTCCGGAGGCCCGGGGACTTTTGTCCCCCCCTGTCCCCCCCTCTCGGCAGCCCTGGCTGTAGATCTTTTATGATTCTTCTCAATTTTTCTAGCTCTGGATTGTATGTCACTACAAGAGGGATTGTCTCTCTGGCTTTCTTCTCTTTGTACTGCAATAGGGGTTTCTCTGGGTATTTTAAGGGAAGAAGCAATATTCTTGGAGATTATTTTTGTTTGAAGGAATCAGTCAGGATTTTGAGGTGTTCGTTTCTTGGGTCAGAGCAGATACGGTGCTATTGTGTGGCTTGGCCATGTATAATGGATTTTTTTGTATGTGAAGGGTGGCAGCGGGAGTTGTGGAGATAGCTGCATCTCTATCTGTAGATTTCTTGTATATTGATGTTTGTATGTAGCCATTGCTGATGGAAACTGAGGTGTCTAGAAAGTTGACTTTTGTCTGGGGAGAAGTCAATTTTCAATTTTACTATAGGATGATATGTATTGAAGGAACTGTAAAATTGTTTGCGAGTCTCTTCACCCTCTGCCCAAATCATGAAAATGTCATCAATATACCGATAGTATTTTAAGGGTTTAGTTTGATATGTGTTTAAAAACGTCTCTTCCAGTTCTGCCATATTGAGGTGTGTGTGAGCATGCTGCCATCTCCTGGAAAACGCCTTTGACTTTGGAGTTGAGATTGTGCTGTTTTTTTTTTTTTTTTTTAAATCTACAATGGTGCCTTATTCATTTGTTTATTGATCTTTTATGCTGGGGAATAGCTAATACACCATTTCGTTTTTTTGACAGTGACGAGCACAGTATAGCCCCTGACGCAGCCCCTTTGGCCGAAACATGGCCAGTGTCTGGCATTATTCTAGTTTGCAACTCTACAATAAAAGTTTTGTGTATATCTATCACCGATCTGCTCTGTTTCCACGTTGGAGTCTGTGGATCGTCTGCCTTGGTTTTTTGGGCCTTATTTCCTTTGGTATCCTGTTTCTGTTCAAGTATTATTGCTTGTAAATTTATTGTTTAAAAGCAGAATAAAAAAAAAGAACCCCCCTCCCCCCAGATACGCTAACTGCTGTTACCACATCCTCTGGCAACGAGTTCTAGAGCGTAAATGTTCTGTGGAAATGTATTTCCTCTTATTTGTTTTCAAAGTATTTCCATGTAATTTCATTGAGTGACCCCTGGTCTTTGTACTTTTGGAACGAGTACAAAATCGATTTGCTTCTACTCGTTCTACAAAGGATTTTGTAGACCTCAATCGTATCCCCTCTCAGCCGTCTCTTTTCCAAGCTGAAGAGCCCTAACCTCTTTAGCCTTTCCTCATATGGGAGTAGTTCCATCCCATATTATCATTTTGGTTGCTCTTCTTTGAACCTTTTCTAATTCTGCTATATCTTTTTTGAGATATGGCGACCAAAATTGAATGCAGTACTCAAGGTGAGGTTGCACCATTGAGTGATACAGAGGGATTATAATATTTTTGGTCTTATTTTCCATCCCTTTCCTAATAATTTCTAGCATCCTGTTTGCTTTTCTGGCTGCTGCCGTAGACTGAGCAGAAGATTTCAGTGTATTGTCTAAAAGTAGAGGAATGTGGTAGCCGTGTTAGTCCACTCTTAAGGTTATCAATAGAAATCAAACAAAATAAAACATGGAAAAGAAAATAAGATGCATACCTCCGACCCACCCCCATCCTCCCACCCTGTCAGACTGTCATAGTAATGCTTGAATGTTTTCACTTATATACACTGTCAGCTAGCACATTTGCTTATTTCCGATCTGACGAAGAAGGGCAACCTTCGAAAGCTAATCAAGAAATGTATTAAGTTATGTCCAATAAAAAAGGTATCATCTTATTTTCTTTTCCATGTTTTCTTTTGTTTGATTTCTAGTGTTTCTTTAGTGCTGACTCCTAAAGCAGACCCTAGCATCAGAGAATTATGATCCAGATTATTCTTCCCAATGTGCATCACTTTGCATTTGTCCACATTAAATTTCATCTGCTATTTGGATGCCCAGTCTTCCAGTGTCCTAAGATCTTCCTGCAATTTTTCATAGTCCGCATGCATTTTGACAAATTTGAATAGTTTTGTGTCATCTGCAAATTTAATCACCTCACTTGTCATTCCAATTTCCAGATCATTTATAAATATGTTAAATACTACTACTACTACTACTACTACTACTTATCATTTCTATAGCGCTACTAGACGTACGCAGCACTGTACACTTGAACATGAAGAGACAGTCCCTGGAGCGCCCTTTACAGAATAGCACCGTGCACCAATTTTTCCTAGCACTATTTACTGAATGTGCCCCGTTATGCCTTCTTTCTCGCTCTTTCTTTTTTGAAGGGATGATGGTTTGGTTATACAACAAAGCTCTTAAACTCTTATCTACTACTTTGTGGTTTATAATTATTTAAAAGATTAAAAAAAAGTTACAGTTTGTGTCTTCTCTTTGTTCCGTGAAACGTTCTACCAAGCAAAGTCAATAAAAAGGTTACATTACGGTTGAATGCAGTTGATTGTGGATAAGCCTACATTACAGCTTGGATATCCTTAAACTACTGATTCTAGGGCAGTGCAGGACTCAGGGCAGCTTGATCTAAGCAGGGTAGGATAGGAACTTCAGACTTCACCATACCAATACTATACCAGTGTCAGGATGGATGTACCAAATTCCTACCCCTCCAAGGATGGCCCTGCCTTCCAATCTCATCCTTATACCTCCCCCCAACCCCCCCCCCCCCCCCCCCCCCCACCTGTAGGGTACCAACCTGACCAAACATTTTGTGCACCTGTGATGCCGGAACTAAACTTATGTTTAAGTCTGTTTATTCATTGACAGAAAATTCAAACAGAGTAAACATTTCATTACAAACCTGGCCTTATGACAATGCACTGCTGTCATTCTGCCTGTGTGTGCAAATAATCAAGGACAACGTTGAGTTAATATTTAGACACAGCGGTCAGCGTTTGTTTCATGCACCGTCACCACTAAATTAGACCTGGATATTCAAGGCTGGGCAATGCACCAGGCATTGGCACTGAGTATTTGGGTCTGACTAGACTGCTCCTGACTGCCGGATTTATGCGGGTCCTGGCTGAATATCATCTGGGACCCACCTAAGGGTATCTTTGCTCCTAGCTGTCTTAGAACATACACAAGCTCTACTATGCAGGCAGTATAACCCTGCACATCAGCACTGACACTCTTCACCAAACCAGGAAATTTTATAGAAAACTAGTGGAACCAAGCCCGTTTCGTAAAAAATGAAACGGGCCCTAGGAAGGCTCTCGTCTAAGTGATTTTTCCTCTCTCCCTTGCCCTCCCCTCCATGTCCAGTGATTCTTCCCTCTTCTCCCATCACCTCCTTGTCCCGCAATTCTGACCCTCCCCTCCATGTGCAGCGAATCTCCTCTGCCTTGCCGTCCCCTCCGTGTCCCGTGATTCTGGCCTCCCCTCCATTTCCAGCGATTCTCCTTTGCCCTGCCATCCCCTTCTTGTCCTGCGATTCTGCCCTCCCCTCCATGTCCAGCAATTCTCCTCTGCCCTGCCATCCCATCCGTATCCCAGGATTCTGGCCTCCCCTCCATGTCCAGCGATTCTCCTCTGCCCTGCCCTCCCCTCCGTGTCCCGTGATTTTGCCCTCCCCTCCATGTCCAGAGATTCTCCTCTGCCCTGCCCTCCCATCCGTGTCCCACGATTCTCTCCTCTCTTCCCATACCATCCATCGATTCTCCTCTGCCCTGCCCTCCCCTCACCTCAATGTCCCGCAATTCTGTCCTCTCCATGTCCAGCGATTGTCCTCTGCCCTGCCCTGTCCTCCCATCCGTGTCCCGCTATTCTGCCCTCCCCAGTGATTCTCCTCTGCCCTGCCCTCCCCTTGATGTCCCCTGAGTCTGTCCTCCCCTCCATGTCCAGTGATTCTCCTGTGCCCTGCCCTCCCATCCATGTCCCACGATTCTCTCCTCTCCTCCCATCTCATCCATGTCCATCGATTCTCCTCTGCCCTCCCCTCAATGTCCCACGATTCTGTCCTCCCCTCCATGTCCAGCGATTGTCCTCTGCCCTGTCCTCCCATCCATGTCCCGCGATTCTGCCCTCCCCAGTGATTCTCCTCTACCCTGCCCTCCCATCCGTGTCCCGCGATTCTCTCCTCTCCTCCCATCCCATCCATGGCCATCGATTCTCCTCTGCCCTGCCCTCCCCTCGATGTCCCGCGATTCTGTTCTCCCCTCCATGTCCAGCGATTGTCCTCTGCCCTGCCCTGTCCTCCCATCTGTGTCCCGCGATTCTGCCCTCCCCAGTGATTCTCCTCTACCCTGCCCTCCCATCCATGTCCCGCGATTCTCTCCTCTCCTCCCATCCCATCCATGGCCATCGATTCTCCTCTGCCCTGCCCTCCCCTTGATGTCCCGTGATTCTGTTCTCCCCTCCATGTCCAGCGATTGTCCTGTGCCCTTCCCTCCCATCCGTTCATAACATCCTGATGTCAGCTCGCCTCCAGCGTTCCCTTCCCTCTCACTGTTCCGCCCTCCTCTGACGTCATTTCATCTTTACACGAGGGCGGTGGTCAAGTGACCTCTTCGGGGCAAGAAAGAGCCCCCTCTTTCCTGCCCGGAGCGCTGCCCTGCATGCATCCTTCCTGTTGGTGATCTCAGCGCCGATTCAAAATGGCCACCAAGAGTTGAAGTGACCTCACAAGACTTCAACTCTCGGTGGCCATTTTGAATCAGTGCTGAGATCACCAACAGGAAGGATGCATGCAGGGCAGCACTATGGGCAGGAAAGAGGGGGCTCTTTCTTGCCCCGAAGAGGTCACTTGACCACCAGGGCAGTAGTAAGGTGTCAAGTCTATGGCCGTGACCACCCTCAGACTTACCTTATTTTTGGGGGTCAGCTTCTAAGCTGGCTTCTGCCTATCCTTTCTGGAGTAGTTTTCCTTCTGTGTGCTGGTTGCTTCCAGCATGGCTCTAATTACGCCACTCTACTGCACCTGGGGGTGCTGCCTGAGTTAGCTCTATCTCTGTCTCCAGCTTGGCTCTATTTGCTCCTCTGTTCTGCACCTAGGTATTCTAAGTCTCTCTATGTTCTGTGTGCGCTCTGCCTGCTCCTTGGTTTGTGCTCCTCTCACCCGCTGATGGCCAGAGCCAGTGGCTGCCATAGTTTGTCTTGCTGTTCCTACCCGTTCCAGACTTTAGCCAAGTCCGGTCCGGTTCTTCCAGGCTGCCGGACTTGTCTCTCTTGTTTGTGCCTGGACAGCCTCCATAGTTGCTTACTGATGGCTGCAGATGCTCCTCAGGTGTTGAAGGGCTTTATTAATCACTTAGAGACTGCAGCCTTGGCCTTTGCATAGTCTAAGGTCCCTGGTATGTTAGAGTGCTCTGTGCACTGCTACCGTCCAGTTCAGTGTGAGTTTCTAGCTTGTTACTAGTAGCTTGGGCATAGCTTTTCTTGTTGGTTTGTGTACAGCTTTACTAGTTCTCCTGTGTGTTGTGTTGTGTGAATTCCTAGTGTGTGACTACTAGTTAGCTTGGGCATAGCTTTGCTTGTTAGCTTGTATACAGCTTTACTAGTTCTCCTGTGTTTTGCTTAGTGTGAGTTTCTAGCTTGTGACTGGTTAGCTTGAGCATAGCTTTCTTGTTAGCTTGTGTACAGCTTTACTAGTTTTCTTGTGTTTAGCTTTCTGGTTTTCCCGTGTGTGTTTTCCTTTGCTTCTGGAGCTTCAGCCCTAGTCCTGTCCGCTGCCAGTACTCCTTGCTACTGGAGCTCCAGCCATAGTCTTGCTACTTGACCTGACCATTGCCTGAATCTGACTACTCTCTGCATGCTGTCTGACCTGACTGCTGCCTGTACCCAGATGTTCCCTGCTTGCTGCTTGACCTGACCATTGCCTCAATCTGACTACTCTCTGCCTGCTGCCTGACCCAACTACTGCCTGAACCCCGATACTTGCTGCCTGCTGCCTGACCCGACTACTGCCCGAACCCTGATATTTGCTGCCTGCTGCCTGACCTGACTACTATTTGCTGCCTGCTGCCTGACCTGACTACTGCCTGAACCCCGATACTTGCTGCCTGCTGCCTGACCCGACTACTGCCTGAACCCGGATATTCTCTGCCTGTGGCCAGACCTGACTAGACTATTGCCAGAACCCCGACATTCCCTGCCTGTCTGCCTTGCTTTCGCCTAGGTGCCTGGGGGAAACTTTTGTATCCTGATTCCTGTTGTTCCTGCTTGCTAGTTCCAGTTCCGGTTTTCCTGTAAGCCCTGCCGGCTGCCTGAACCTGAGGGCTCAACCCTCAGGGAATGGTGGCTAAGTGTAGGTGAAGCCTAAGTCCAGTGTGTTCCTGTCCAGTGGGTTCCGGTCCTGTGTGTTCCAGTCCAGTGGGCCCCACTCCAGTGTGTACCAGTCCAGTGGGTTCCAGTCCAGTGCGCACCCGTCCGGTGCATTCCAGTCCTGTGTATTCCAGTGCAGAACTCCAGTCCGGGGTTCCAGTCCAGCCTTGCCTCATCTCTGCTTTGAAGGTGACCTTGCCTGCCACTGGTGCTCCACGGTAGTGGTCCAAGGGCTCACAACCCAGTGCTTCCAGGGAAGAAGCCTGACATAAGGTAAGGGGAGGGGGGTGACGGGGAGGGGGGTGATGGGGTGTGTGACAGGGGGGAAGGGAAAATGTGACAGGGGCAGAGCGAGGGTGTGAAAGGGGATGGGGCATGGTGTGAAAGGGGGTGAGGCATGTGTCCTCCTTTTTGGGGAACAAAATATGGTAACCCTAGGGGGCGCCAAAATTGAAATTACAGCAAGGGCCACGTGGTAACTGGGCGGTAAGTCCAATTTGGCGCTTTCGCCAACACGGCTTAGTAAAAGGGGCCCTTGATTTTTTTCTCTTACATTTATGTTTGGGTTTTTTTCTTCCTTTCACAGGTACCGGCGGATTCCCTCACCCAGATTTACCCAAGGCAAATTGGTAATAGCTAACTACCTGTTTCTTTCTCACCGGACTGCTTCAGGCTTACAGCTTTGGCAAACTCTCAGAACTATATCAACACCAGAGCTGGGTTTATTTTTTTTGTTAGTTCTTAGAAATGAGGCATCTTTTATTTTATGAACTTCTCACTGACACTATAATTCCACCATTCAGTTGCCAGCACAGCACAGTCAAACCATTATTCTTTCTGAGGCAGTTGAATAGATGGCATTTCAATTGAACCTGCCTTTCTTAATTATTACTGGCCAGGTTCCATAATCTGAGGAAACCTTTAAATGACCTCCACTTCCCACTTCTGTGAGAACCCATAAATTCCTTCAGTTCATTCCTCACAATGCTTGAAAACAAAATTTAAATATTTTTCTTCTAAAATAGTTCTTACAGGCTTTTATCCGTTTGTATTTTTATTCTTATTGAAAAATATTTCATCGGTCTTTCAACAAGCAAACCCCTCCCTTCTGTTCCCCCCTCCCCCTTGGATTGTGAACCACCTCCCAAAACCTTCCCCCTGAAATGCCCCCAAAGATGAGCCCAGCCCCTCTGAGAAGGCCTCCTCGAGATGAGCCCTCCCCTAAATTGGCCTCCTTGAGATAAGCCTAGCCTCCCGAGATGGCCTCTTTGAGATCTGCTTCCTTCCCTCTTGAGAGGCCCCCGTAAGACCAGCCCCACCTCTGAGATGACCCACTCCCTCCCCAGACTAGCACCCTCCTTGGAACCTACCTGTTATCCCTAGTGATCCAGAGGGGGTTCTTCTGGTAAGGAGCAATCCCCCTTCACTCTTGCCCCTAGTGGCTGCATGCCTCAAAATGGTGGCAGGGAACTCTAGTGGTAGTATTGTGGTACTACCGCTAAAGGTCAGCCTTCCATATAATGGTTCATGGCTGTCAATCATGACTAGCATGAAAATAGTCTTGATTAACGCAAGGACTCTAAATTCACTGTAACATAGTAACAAACGACAGATAAAGGCCTGAATGGTCCATCCAGTCTGCCCAACAGCCACATTCGTTATCAAGTCAAGATTTAAAATCAACAATGAATGTGATACTATTTACTTGCTTATGGTCTTTCTAGGACATAGACCAAGTCTGCCTGGCTCCGTCCTTACGTTCCCAACTACTGTAGCTGCCATTAAAGCCTACTGCAGCCCATCCAAATCCGTCTTGTTATTTGCGGGATAAAGACCATAAACGTCTGCCTAGCATTGTCCTCACATTCCGAACCACTGGAGTTTCTGTTGAAGCTCTCTCCAGCCCACCCTCAATCGGATCGCCATATGTGGGACTCAGACCGTCCAACCCAGCCCAGCACTGGCCTTAGTTGATGTAGCCAGAGTCATCATCTAAGCACAGCTTCACCTGCAAACACACGTGTAACTATTTAAGTTTCATTTTTTTATATCATTTATTTTCTAATTAGAGATCCTCTGTATTCATCCCATGCCTTTTTGGATTCTGCCACAGTTGTTTTTTTGTTTGTTTGTTTCAATAATTTTGTATTAACAATCTCTGAATTACATGGTGACCCACTACAAACATTGTCCAGCTCTCATACCAGATATTTCTCACCATATAAACATTCCATAACAACAAGCCATCTCATTTCCCACTTTCCCCTCTCTGGAAAATATTTGTGTCTATATTAATACCTTTCAATTATTTAAAAGTCTGTATCATATCTCCCCTGTTCCTCCTGTCCTCTAGGGTATACATATTCAGGTCTTCCAGTCTCTTCTCATATGTTTTTTGGCGCAAGATACAGCCTCCAAAACTGAACACAATACTCCAGGTGGGGCCTTACCAATGACTTGTACAGGGGCATCAACACCTCCTTTCTTCTGCTGAATACACCTCTCTCTATACAGCCTGGCATCCTTCTGGCTACTGCCACTTCCTTGTCACACTGTTTTGTCGCCTTCAGATCCTCAGATACTATCACTCCAAGTTACCTATCCCTGTCTGTGCATATCAGTCTCTCACCACCTAGCACATATGTCTCCCTTGGATTTCTACTCCCTAAGTGCATCACTTTGCACTTCTTTGCATTGAATTTTAATAGCCAAACATTAGACCATTCTTCTAACTTCTGCAGATCCTGTTTCATGTTTTCCACTCCCTCCAGAGTGTCCACTCTGTTACAAATCTTGCTATCGTCCACAAAAGGACAGTCACTCAAAGATAAATTGAACAGAATTGGCCCCAGCACCGATCCTTGAGGCACTCCTGTCCTTCCTCCAAGTGAATTCCATTAACCACCACCCTCTGGCGTCAGTCAACCAGTTCCTAATCCAGTTCACCACTTTGGGTCCTAACTTCAGCTTGTCAAGTTTATTCAAGAGCCTCCTATGAGGAACTGTGTCAAAGGCTTTGCTGAAATCTAAGTAGATTACATCTAGAGCACGTCCTCGATCCAATTCTCTGGTCACCCAGTCAAAGATAATCCTTGATGAAGGAAGCAGTGTGTCTCTTCTAAGGACATTTGCTTAGTCCAGGAGACTCATCTCCTAAAGAAGGTGGAGCATCTACTCTGCTCTCCTAAGTTCTCATATTGTTTGTTTTCCTCTACACAGGTAGAATGTAAAAAAGGAGGGGTTGCTATTTTATTCTCACGCACAATTGTTGATCAGATAAAAGATCCACTGGGCAGATATTTTGGGGTTTTACATAATGTTCTCTATAAAGTACTTTGTGTCTATGGACCTAATACCCAACAATGGAGTTTTATTTCTCAATATTGACGGGGTGGGGGTGAGGATGAGCTTTGGAGGGGATTTTAATGTCACTCTGGCACCGCATCTGGATACTTTGGTGGATTCCAGAGGTAGGAGGGTTGATAGAGAAGCCTGCAAGCATATTATAAAATCATTGGAGCTTATGGACACTTGTAGGCAGCTCCATCCCCAGTAGACCTGTTAAACTCAGGCTCACGGACAAAGTAGTCATTTCCCCGTTAGTTCCGCATTGGCAGGAAAAGCTGGAGCTCATCCATCAGGGCCTGCAGCTGTGGGAGAAAAGCCTGCAAAAGCGACAGGAGATGTGTCAGGAGACGTGTGAGGTGATGCAGAGCATTTTGGAGGAGTCGGTGGGACTACATAGGGACTTGCAGAACTACACTACTACCCTGCATCCCTGCCAATGCAGCCTATGGCTTCCTCTGCACATGGCACTGAGGATGGCACCAGCGAGCCCGCATCACCTTCAGCTTCTCCAGTACATGGAACCAGGGAACCAGTAGCCTGCCAGTTCCACCTAGAGATTCCACATCTTCTGGTGCCAGGGATGGCAGCAGCCGGAGTGGCAAGACAGCCACTGCCTCAAGTGGTGGGATGGCAGGACCTGGGTCTCACTGGGGCAAAAACCAGTGGTTCCCACAGCAAGCCAGGGGCCCCAGAGCAAAAGCAGACCGGTGCTTAGTGGGTGAGCAGCTGCCATAGAGATGCATCACCTATGATATTCTCTGTCATTGCAGGGGCTGCATGGAGCTGGGTGAAGGGGGGGAGTCAGACCTCAGTGACAGCTCCACCAGGGAGAGTGAGGACATTCCATTCCCTTCTGAGAGGGCAGGACTATCAGCTGGGGCCAGGAGGGGTGGGAAAGGTGGCCACAGGAGAGGATATAATACAGCTACTATAGCTACCTAAATTACTCCTCTCCTTCTTTTACACTCATTTAACCTCTGCACAACATTAAATGTATATGTCACCTTGCAATGACAATGTTAACAAAACTATGTAAGCCACATTGAGCCTGCAAATAGGTGGGATAATGTGGGATACAAATGCAATAAATAAATAAATAAAAATAACAGTAAAAAGGGTATGTTCAGAGCCACATGTTTGTAGTGGTGGGGAGGATATACATACTTATAAAGTATTACATGCCATGTAAAATGAGTTTATCTTGTTGGGCAGACTGGATGGACCGTTCAGGTCTTTATCTGTCGTCATTTACTATGTTACTCTTTGGGGTTCTACATGGAATGTTGCTACTAATTAGGATTCCAGAATCTTGTAACTCTTTAGGATTCCAGAATCTTCAGAACTTTTAGTACAAGAACAGTGCTGGGCAGATTTCTACGGTCTGCGCCCTGATCGTGACTGAATAGATATGGATGGGCTGGAGTGTAAATTTGAAGGGGTTTTGACGTTAGCTTCAGAACTTAGTACAAGAACAGTGCTGGGCAGACTTCTACGGTCTGTGCCCTGAGAAAGGCAAGGACAAATCAAACTCGGGTATACATATAAAGTATCGCATACCATATAAAATGAGTTTATCTTGCTGGGCAGACTGGATGGACCGTTCAGGTCTTTATCTGCAGTCATTTACTATGTTACTATATGTTACCACGTTACTATCTTACTGCTAGGGATCTGGTTAAAGCAGGGGTGGGCAACCTTTCCAAATGGAGGGCTGCAAGAATGAAAGCACTTTTCCTTTGTGAGCCACATATAGAGAATTCCCTTCCCCCCCCCCCAAGAATTACCTCCCTCCCCCCGTGGTGTCTAGTATTCCCTACCTTTCAACCCTCCACAAAGTGTATCTTTCATTACTGCCCTTCCTCGCCATTTGGCAGAACAGGCATCAAGGTTGGCTGGCGTGGGACCTCAAGCATCTCCGCATGTTCAAGGCCTGTCAGCACCCACCCCCTCCAACCTTCCTGTTTTAGAGGGGGCAGAAGCCAGCAGGCCTTGAGCATGCGGAGATGCTTAAGGCCCTGTGCCAGCCGGCCTTGATCCCTATAGTATCACCGCAATGAGGGATGGGAAGGCAGAGAAAGCACCTGCTCGTGGGCAACGTAAAATTTAATGGTGGGCCACAGGTTCCCACCCCTGAGTTAAAGTCATTCAGGCTATAATACACACCATTATAATGTAATCTATTGTGGATTGCCTAAGGAGTGTTTACAGAACATCTGTTATAGATGAGTAAATTTGCTTTAGGTGATAACCTTTTTGGCACTGTACCAACTGAATCCATCATCAGGTTAGGTGTGGCAGTAACTTCCTTTTAAATAGCGCACAAGTGAAGTTTTTGTATCATTTTAGAATGCGATTTACTTGGATGGACTCCAGTAGTACTGGAAAAAAAAGTCTGAGTTCTGAAACCGAAGAGGATTTTACTTCAAGACGTAGAAAGGTAATTTTCCGTAGAAAACCTGTCATTATAATTTTTCGTTTACTTGCCAGTTGAGATGTTGGACCGTACATTTCTAGGTAGGCAATGAATTGATTGCCTTATGTCAGTTTGCTGCTGAATGACTTTAATTGGTCATGCTTTATTATCCAAACTGCAAAGGTCTTTCTTACAAATCAATCCTTGTTGCAGGATTCACATATCAGAGTACCAAACTTTGGAATTCTCTACCCAAGCAATTAAGGTACTTAGAAGATTAGCTGAGATTCCGTAAATTACTGAATGCTTTTCTATTAAGTACATACCTTATCAAAAGACAAAAAACTAATGTTGTCTCTCTTATATGTTTAAATATAGCCTAGCTGCATGACAAACACACAATTTATTCCTAATATGTTAAAATGTTATAATTAATTATCTGACTGTATTATATTTTTGATGTTTTTTCTTGAATGTAAGCCACATTGAACCTGAGTTTGTTCGGGATAATGTAGGATACAAATGTCATAATAATAATAATAATAATAGATTTTCTAAATGTTAAACATCCATAGCTATCCCAGTATGTTTATGATATCAGCCAAGCTGATATTCATCAAAACACGCTTCGAAAGTGCCAAACCCCTCCAAGAAAAGTTGCGTTGTCTCTTAA
The DNA here is from genome assembly GCF_901765095.1 of Microcaecilia unicolor. Lineage (NCBI taxonomy): Eukaryota > Metazoa > Chordata > Amphibia > Gymnophiona > Siphonopidae > Microcaecilia > Microcaecilia unicolor. Next base: position 14,584,028 of record NC_044044.1, read on the forward strand.
TCAAAGAACGGATCATCTTCAAAATCTGCACCTTAGCCCACAAAATCATGTACGACGTAGTCCCAGGATACATGACAGACCTTAGAGACTTACCAATAAGAAACAAAGTCAGATCATCAAGATCCTACCTAAACATACACTACCCAAATTGCAAAGGACTGAAATGCAAAACAACTTACGCAGCCGGCTTCTCTTACATAAGCGCACAACTATGGAATGGGCTCCCAAAAGCTGTGAAAACAATCCACGACCACTTGAACTTCAGGAAATCACTAAAAACCAACCTCTTCAAAAAAGCCTACCCCAACGACCCCACGTAACCCTCTTCACCTACCAACACAGCATGACATTGATCGAACTGGACATCACGCAATCTTCATTCATTCCAACCCTCCACTTATACCTCATACGATCACTATACAACTTTGTATTTGTTATCCACTGACTGGGCAAACGCCTTTGACGGTACTATGTAAGCCACATTGAGCCTGCAAATAGGTGGGAAAATGTGGGGTACAAATGCAACAAATAAATATGATATATGATAGATCTCATTGTTATCACCACACAATGCCACCTCATCATCTACAGAATATCTCATATTACATTTCCCAAGTTGTAAAATCTTAGGGGTCGTTTTACTAAAGTGCGCTGAAAAATGGCTTGCGGTAGTGTAGGCGCGGGTTTTGGTACACACGCCGATCTATTTTTCAGCGTGCCTGTAAAAAAGGCCTTTGTAAAAATTTTTGTTGAAAATGGACGTGCGGCAAAATAAAAATTGGCACGCGTCCAATTTGGGTCTGCGACCTTACTGCCAGTGGTAAATTCTCACACGGTAACCGGGCGGAAATGACCTACACGTGTCAAATGCCACTTGGTGAGCGTCTGAAAATAAAAATTATGTTTTAGCCATGTGTATCGGACAAGCGCCAAAAATTAAATTACCACAAGAGCCACGTGGTAGCCGGGCATTTTGGCATGTGTTGGGTGCGCATAGATGCCTTACATGGCTTAGTAAAAGGGTCCCTTAACCTACAAAATTATCCTTAATGCTAATTTTTCTTTCCAAAGTACCAAACTCTGGAACTCATTACCCAAATATATCAGACCCCCAGTCGATTATATGTTGTTTAGAAGTTTGCTTAAAGCCCACATCTTTAGATCAGTTTTCAGTTAACAGTTGTATTCTTGTATTAATACAACTGTTAGCTGAAAATAACATGTATAGACTGTTTGTACATTTGGGAAGCTTGCCAGGTGCCCTTGGCCTGGATTGGCCGCTGTCGTGGACAAGATGCTGGGCTCGATGGACCCTTGGTCTTTTCCCAGTGTGGCATTACTTATGTACTTATGTTATGTAAGATGCATTGAACCCAAGCTTTCTTGAGAAAATGCGGGATAGAAATGTCATAATAATAATAATAATTACTTGATCCAGCATTTTAGCTTTACAAATGAATTTTGCAGCCAAAGTTTGCATTGTTTATAAATTCTTTTACTAATTTTTCAGATCATTCAGTAAATAGAAGACTGTAGTAACCTTTTTAGGATAGAAGTTGCCTGAACAGTGATCCTAAATTGATCACATAAAAGATATTTCCTAATATATTTAAGTTGTCTCAGGGACCAATGCTCAAAGGTCCAGCGCAGACCCCCATAGCTTAAGATTAGCACAGAAACTTAGCTCTACAGTGCTCAATATTCAAATTATATGTGCATGATCAAACCAAAAGCAAGGGGGAGGAACGTGCCTGGAGCATGTGCACTTCAGTTTCACAGTAAGTGCAGCTCTTGTGCGCATGCTCAGGCAAAACCGGAACTGTAAACACACAACGGGGGGCAGTGGCGTGGCCTGGGTGGGGCCAGACCCACCCAGTAGCAGCACACCTATGAAGTGGCTGGCAGGGATCCCCAAGCCCTACCAGCCAAAAACTCCCAACAACTGTCCCTCCTGCATCCCTTGTAAATAGCAGATCTTCACCTGCAGCGAGCAGCGACCGATACATGCTGTTCGCACCGGTCCTACAGCCTTCCCTCTGATATATTCTCGCCTATGCAGAAACAGGAAGTTGCGTCAGAGGGAAGGCTGTGGGGCCAACACGAGCAGTGTGTATTAGTTGCTGCTCGCTGCCGGTGAAAATCTGCTACTTAAAAGGTATGTGGGGGAGGAGGGATGTTTCAGAGACCATATGGCATGCAGGCAAGAGAGGGAGAGACCAAATCACTTGTGGGACAGGGCGGAGTTCTTCTGCCCACCCAGTGGTGTGCTGGAGCGGGCTCTCACAGGCTTGCGAGAGCCGTTTGGTAAGTTTTTAAGAATTTTGGGAGCCAGTTGTTAAAGTAGGCCTCCCCATGGCTACTTTAACAACTGACTCCCAAATTGTGGGCTTGGGCCCCCTCCTGAATTCTCTTTTACTTTGCTGGCAGTGATGCTGGCCCCACTAGCCAAGTAAACAGACTGCTGCTGCTCCCTGCTCCTTGTTTCTGACTCTGAGCATCAGGCTGGGACTTTTCATGCAAGCGCAAGAAGGTTCCATCATGCTGCTCAGAGCCAGAAACAAGCAGCAGAGAATGGTGGCAGTCCATTTATTGGCTGGTGGGGCTCGGCAAAGGTATGCCTAGCGTGCCCGCACAAGGGAGGGGAGAGAGAGGCATGTATTCCCCCCCCCCCCAAATTTCAGGGCCGGCTATGCCCGGAGAGAGAGCCTGTTGTTAAAAATTTACCAGCACACCCCTGTGCCCACCCATGTTGGGCTCAGGCCCACCCAAAATTGGGTGCTTGGCTACACCCCTGAACGGAGGCCATTTTTCTGGGCCTTTGAATATATTTAACCACAGAAGAATAGTTCCAGTGTGTACTTGCAGTTTCTGTTTTGCTCAGACAATACTCACGTTTGTTTCTCACTATCAGCATTTACTGCACATGCTTCCTTCTGCTTCTAGAAAGCAAACAAACTCCAAACCGGCAGTTTAAAGTGCGAAACCCTGAAGAAATCCTCTCTTGAAAACCTTCAGCACCACCCCCAAGCTGGTTGTACATCTCCAGCGTTAAGGGCAGTATTGGTTTCTGCGCTGTTCTCTAACCATTAGGAGGGAAGAGCAAATGACCTCATTAACATCTGTTTGAGAACATTTAAATACAATTTGCGGCCATCTTTGTGTTTTCCCGCATTAGAGCCTTCTAAACATTAACGTAAGAGCTAGTCTGGTGATAATTGCCTCTGCGTTAGGTTTTCACCATCGGCTCCTCGGTTTGCAGAAAGCTAGCTAGGTATTTATTTATTTATTAGAAGGTTAATATGTTTCTCCACAGTAAGATAACACCCTGGACCTGCCAAACACCCAATTTGCAGGATCCTAGAAATGTATTAATATGATTTACCAGGTGTTGGTATATTTCCTTTCTACAGAGAGTCTATGCTCTCAGGTTGGCAAAATCTATTGAAAATAATACTGTAGCATAGTAGATGACGGCAGAAAAAGACCTGCACGGTCCATCCAGTCTGCCCAAGAAGATAAATTCATATGTGCTACTTTTTTATTTGTACTGTCCTCTTCAGTGCACAGACCGTATAAGTCTGGCCAGCCCTATCCCCGCCTCCCAACCACCAGCTCTGGCACAGACCGTATAAGTCTGGCCAGCCCTATCCCCGCCTCCCACCACCGGCTCTGGCACAGACCGTATAAGTCTGCCCAGTACTATCCCCGCCGCCCAACCACCAGCCCCGGCACAGACCGTATAAGTCTGCCCAGCACTAGTCCCGCCTCCCACCACCAGCTCTGGCACAGACCGTAAAAGTCTGCCCAGCACTATCCCTGCCTCCCGCCACTGGCTCTGGCATAGACCGTATAAGTCTGCCCAGCACTAGTCCCGCCTCCCAACCACCAGCCCCAGCACAGACCGTATATGTCTGCCCAGCACTAGCCCCGCCTCCCAACCACCAGCTCTGCCACCCATTCTAGGCTAAGCTCCTGAGGATCCCTTCCTTCTGCACAGGATTCCTTTATGCCTATCCCACGCATGTTTGAATTCCGTTACCATTTTCATCTCCACCACCTCCCGCGGGAGGGAATTCCAAGTATCTACCACTCCGTGAAAAAATACTTCCTGGCATTTTTCTTGAGTCTGCCCCCCTTCAATCTCATTTCATGTCCTCTCGTTCTACCGCCTTCCCATCTCCGGAAAAGGTTCGTTTGCGGATTAATACCTTTCAAATATTTGAACGTCTGTATCATATCACCCCTGTTCCTCCTTTCCTCCAGGGTATACATGTTCAGGTCCGCAAGTCTCTCCTCATACGTCTTGTAACGCAAATCCTTGTAACATGGCATCCTTGACTAGTTTCCTCAGTGCGCCACTCTCTCCTGGAATACCTGGGACCTCTAGGTGGCACTAAAGCTCAGCCAGGAGGACGGAGCGGAAGGAGGCTATCTGGGAGTCTTTTTCAGTAATATATTTTGCCCTTGGGTAGTTAACTTGATGAATGTCACTATCAGCTTATCTTAGCTGTTCCACTGTTAGCATTTCTATTGAATTCAAGCTAATCTCTCATGTTCATATGGCACCTTATCTATTACTTATATTATTTAGTCATTTTGATATCGTAATCAAATATATGTAATGGCAGACTTTGCTCCATGGAGCTTATAACATAGTAAGCACAAACAGACAAGACAGTCACAAGGTTTTCGGTTAAAATTAAAAAGGGTGTAAGTGGGGTGCGCGTGAGCCAGACCCAGATGGGTTGTTAGTTGGAATTAACTGGGAAAAGATAAGAAATCAAACCTCTGCTTCCAAAAAATCTCTAGGAAAAATAAAACGACGAGGTGTGGGGTGCAGTTAGGATCTGTGTGGCATGGAAATCTAAGAAAAACTGAGTTCTGTATACAACTTCTGAACTCTCCAGGATATAGGAAATCCTAAAGCAAAGCTAACCGGGGACACATTACAAGTTGGTGGGCTCCTGGGCCAAATAGCACAACCGCCCCCCCCCCCCCCGGCCACTTAGCAGTTCCACTTAAAGGCAACAGTATCTGCAACAACCAACAAAATGACAAATGACGTAAATGATGTAAGCCGAAGTAGGTTGCATAGAGTACGAAACGTGGTCTACGTAGATATTGATAGATGGAAGAAAAGAAAATATTTTGCGTGATCAAGTTACTGTTAGTGTCATAGTATTGACATGAGCATTAATAAATGGTAAACATCATGGTTTCAGAAGAATTTATAACTAGATATGCTCATATCACCCCTCTCCTCAAGTCACTTCACTGGCTTCCGATCACGTACCGCATACAGTTCAAGCTTCTCCTACTAATCTACAAATGCACTCGATCTGCAGCCCCTCACTACCTCTCTACCCTCATCTCCCCTTACGCTCCTACCCGTAACCTCCGCTCAAAGGACAAATCCCTCCTCTCAGTACCCTTCTCCACCACCGCCAACTCCAGGCTCCGCGCTTTCTGCCTCGCCTCACCCTATGCTTGGAATAAACTCCCTGAGCCCATACGCCAAGCCCCCTCCCTGCCCATCTTCAAATCCTTGCTCAAAGCCCACCTCTTCAATGTCGCTTTCGGCACCTAACCATTGTACCTCTATCCAGGAAATCTAGACTGTCTCAATCTTGAGTGACTGCACTTTTTGTCCTTTAGATTGTAAGCTCCTTTGAGCAGGGACTGTCCTTCTTTGTTAATTGTACAGCGCTGCGCAACCCTGGTAGCGCTTTAGAAATGTTAAATAGTAGTAGTAGTAGTAGTATTTATCACGTTCCTGAAAAACACAACCACCAGGCTGTGCAGGTAGGTTGCTACGAAGGCCCGTCTTGATAATGAGAAGGGCACCTGAAGATCTTTGGGCCCTGGGCCTGGGCTCAGTAGGTCCTAGGTCCATGCAAGGATCCGTCCCTGATTGGCTAACTGCTTTCATGTTGGGTTTAATTTAACTATGTACAGTTGGTAGAAAAAACTATGATGTGTTTATCCATGAAGCACAACAGAGAAGCAAGGTGTGTCCGGGTCCACTCCCTCCCAGACACCTCCCAAACCTTTTTGACTCCCTAGGCCCCAGCCCACTCTGCTTTTTACCCTCGGAACCCTTTACCAAAGGGGGGGGGGGGCCAGAAACTGGTGGCTAAGAGCAGCCTCTGAAGAAGTGACAGCCCAGTCCAAAGTGGGGAACTGCAGACCTGCCAAGTATCCCACATTCAGCGGGAGAGTCTTGCTTTTGCGGGTCATCTTCCATACTACCACCGGGGATCTGGGATCTCCTGCTGAACAGCTTTCCATTCCAGCAGCAGCAGGAGACGTCTTAATAAAATGTCACCTCCTGTCACGTGATAAGAGCAGTGGGACGTTTTATTAAGGCGTCTCCTGTTGGTGCTGCTGCTGGAAGGGGATGCGACTGCTGGTGCTGTGGGTCGCGATGGGGTGTGCTAGGGTAGAGCTGTGGGGCACTCTGCTACTACTACTTATCATTTCTAAAGCGCTACTAGATGTACGCAGCGCTGTACACTTGAACATGAAGAGACAGTCCCTGCTCGACAGAGCTTACAATCTAATTAGGACAGACAAACAGGACAAGTAAGGAATAAGGACAAAGAGTAGCAAGATTCCATGCAGAATCCCAAAGAGTAGCAAGATTCCGGAATCCCACAGTAGCAAGATTCCGTGCGGAATCCCAAAGAGTAGCAAGATTCCGGAATCCCAAAGACTACTATTACTACTACTTATCATTTCTATAGCGCTACTAGAACATGAAGAGACAGTCCCTGCTCGACAGAGCTTACAATCTAATTAGGACAGACAAACAGGACAAATAAGGGATAAGGACAAAGCGTAGCAAGATTCCGTGCAGAATCCTAAAGAGTAGCAAGATTCCGGAATCCCAAAGAGTAGCAAGATTCCAGAATCTCAGAATCATTTCTATAGCGCTACTAGACGTACGCAGTGCTGTACACTTGAACATGAAGAGACAGTCCCTGCTCGACAGAGCTTACAATCTATATTTCAACTGTTTTTATTGATGATTCAACATTGTAAACATTTTAAACATTGCCAGTATATCTAACATTTGACATTGTAAATAATACAGCATATTAACTTGCATACATTGATAAATTCTATCATCAATGTTTTTGTCATTCCCCCCCCCCTCTTCCCCTACCTACCCTCCCAAACATTCTCACTAACATCCAAACATTTATGGGGTGTTTGTTAAATAAACATCACAGTCATCTTATGCATTTTTTTACCCACCTTTCCCCCCTTCAGTTCCTCCCCCCACCCTTCCCCTTCCTGATGTTCACTAATAGCATCTTTGTACTTATGGGTTCATGTATGTGTGCCATTATTCTATAGTTTTATCAAGTCTTATACTCCGGCCTCTCTGCGATAGTATAGCCAACATAGGCCCCCAGATTTTAAGGAAACATATTTTTCGACATCTCTTGCTTCCCATGTCATTAAAAGATGCACCTGGTTTCGCCAATGCCAGTATTCTGGGGATTTATCCGAGGTCCAGCATTGCAAAATACATTTTTTTGCCACTAAACATAACTTGCGACTTAGCAATATTTCGTCTGCCGTAAGGCCACGGAATGCCCCTGGGCAGTCCAATAGTAATTGCAGCGGGGTGCCCACTATGTTACGCGAAGTGATTGAATTCAAAAAGGCCACTATCCTTTTCCAAAAAAGCTGTATCTTTGTGCATTCCCAAAATGCGTGATAGAACGAGTTTTCCTCCAGCGTGCATTTCAAACAGGTCGGTGTGTCAGTCCCTCCCATTCTAAAGAGCTGGCGTTGTGTAAAATATGCTCTGTGTGCCACTCTAAATGCACATTCTCTATAATTTGCACCACTAATCAGTTTAGGGATGTTCCGAATGTAGGCTGCTATGTCCCAATTTGTTAAATCTACTTTTGTATCTGCCTCCCACCTGCGGCGAAGCACAGACCAATCCCTACCCGGCCCCAAAGTCCACAGTTGTTTTTGGAGCTGCGAAATTGTGGGAGCTTCCTCTGATATTTCATTATAAAACTGTTTAATTTTTCCCCCAATTGAAATTTTTCAGCATCAGCGGGTATAAGTTGTCTTAAAGGTTTAATTTTCCCTTCTAAATCTATTATTGTTTTCAGACACGTGAGCCCCCTCCTTGTCCACTGCTGAAAAACCTGGTTTTCCAATCCTGGTATAAACATCGGGTTCCCACTTATGGTCAGCAAGTCTGACTTACTCGGTTGACCCCCCAATTTTGTCCCCAGGATTTTCCATGCCTCTTGTAAAGGAATCAGTAGTATACTACCCTTAAATTTCTTTGGCACCGAGGTATTATTGAGATGCAGCAAGGTCACTAAATTATAGGGACTAAAGTATGTTTTTTCTAATTCTAGTGGGGTGTGTGTGTTTGTAGAAAAAATCCAGTCTCTCACCAACTGCAGCAGACCAACCAAATTATAGTATTGTAAATTAGGCAATCCCAATCCACCCTGCTGCCAAGTCCCTAGTAGCAGCTGTAGCTTCAGCTTAGCCTTTCTCTTTGCCCAGCAGAACTGTCCCACCATTTGATATAATCGCTTGATGTCTTTCTGTAGTAGTCTCAGCGACAGAACTTGTAATATGTATAGCCATCTGGGCAAGATTACCATTCGTATAAGACAAGCTCGGCCGATCAATGGCACCGGTAACATCCTCCATGTTGCCAACTGCTGCTCTGTTTGACTTAACAATCTATTGACATTTAGAGGCAGATGCACTAAAGCTAAATGAGCCTTTAATGACTCTCCAACGAGGAAAATTTGATCCGTTGCATGCATCAAAGGGCTTTTACCGAGGAAGCCAGCAGCTAACGAAAACGGAATGGAGATGAGCAATTAGTGTGAAAACCCCATTGAAACGACATGCACTAACCTTTTCCGATTGCCTTTACGCAGGAAAAAGGCAGGAAAACTAACGAGAGGTCTGGACCACTCGTTAGGTCAGCTCTGTGGCAGGAAAAATCATTAAGAGAAAAAATAAACAAACTTTGAGCCAATCCCAGCGCATTAGCAGAGCTAAAAGCGCTGTGATTGGTCCAAAGGACGTCAGAAAAACAAAAATAAATAAAAATAAAAAAAGGATCGGGAGGGGGCAAGGGCGCTCATCAGGAGCGTCCTGTACGGACGGCCTTGCCCCCCCCCCCCGCTGCTCGCCACTTTCCACCGCTCCCCCCACCCCGAAAAAGCAAAATGCTAGCTGCCCCGGTTACTGACGTCAGACAGGGGCGGGCCCAGCAGGAGAAAGACGCGCCATCGAAGCTGGGCGAAGGCAGCCATCAGCTTTCTTCTTGCCCGTGCAGCGCCTTCGGACAGAGGAGAGAGGCGCTGCATGGGCCCGGTAAGAGGGAGGGGGGCCCGATGGAAGAGGGGAATGGCGGCGACGACCCCAAAAGGGGGCGGAGCACAGGACGGAGGATGTCGGGAGGCGGAGCTGAGGTGACAGAGTAGTGAGGAAGGGAGGGGGCAGGGGCTGCTCGAATTTTGCTTTTTCGGGGTGGGGGGAGCGGCGGAAAGTGGCGAGCAGCGGGGGGGGGGGGGCAAGGCCGTCCGTACAGGACGCTCCTGATGAGCGCCCTTGCCCCCTCCCGACCCTTTTTTTTAATTTTTGTTTTGATTTGATTTGGGAGCCATGTGCTGTGTTTTGACTGTTTGTGGCATGCGCAGAGCAGCTAACATAACGCTTGGCTGCTCTGCGCATGATTTGGGGGCCGATTAATGATGTGTATTGTGATTCTTTGGTACATTGTACGTTTCAATACCGATCTCAGCATGTGTGACTTTTTTTTTTGGTGCATTTTTCGTTATTTTAAAATCGTTAGGGACTTTAACGATTTAGATTTTTTTACGTTTGGTTGCTGCATCTGCCTCTTAGTCTATATATGTCTTCCGTCTGAGAGGCAAGCAGAATTCCCAAATACCTAAAAGAACCCTCTGCCCATCTCAGCGTATACAGTTCAAGCTTCTCCTATTGACCTTCAAGTGCACTCAATTTGCAGCCCCCCATTACCTCTCTACCCTCCTCTCCCCGTATGTTCCCACCCGTAACCTCCGCTCTCAGGACAAATCACTCCTATCTGTACCCTTCTCCACCACCGCTAACTCCAGACTCCGCCCCTTCTGCCTCGCATCACCTTATGCCTGGAACAGACTTCCTGAGCCCATACGCCATGCGCCCTCCCTGCCCATTTTCAAGTCCTTACTCAAGGCCCATCTCTTCTCCCTTGCTTTTGACGCCTAACCACCTTCCCATTCCTACACTGACTACATAGTTTTTACCTTTAGATTGTAAGCTCTCTTGAGCAGGGACTGTCCTTCCCCATGTTTAAACTTGTACAGCGCTGTGTAACCCTGGCAGCGCTATAGAAATGCTAAGTAGTAGTAGTAGTAGTAGTAGTCAGCGGGAAATCTCCTCTCCAAAGGGATTTGGTACTTACTGGGATCGCCAGGGCTTCTGACTTATCCAAATTTAATTTGAATCCTGAATAATCTCCGAACTCCTTAATTACTTCTAAAAGGTCTACAAGTGATATCTTTGGGCTGGTAAGCGCTACCAGCAGATCATCAGCAAATGCTGCAATTTTAAATTTCATCGATCCAACCTCCACTCCTCTAATGGTTCTAACTGAAATTATGTCTCGTATCAACGGATCTAAATATAGTGCAAACAATAACGGGGAGAGTGGACACCCCTGGCGTGTCCCCCTTGTGATCTCAAAATTCGCCGACAACATTCCATTTACCATGACCCTTGCTCTAGGTGTGTTATATAGTGCTTTAATTGCTTGTACAAACCATCCAGAAAAATCCATATCTTTCTAAAACTGAAAATAAAAAAGGCCATTCCACACGATCAAATGCCTTTTCAGCATCAAAACTGACCAATAACGCCCGTTCTGAAGTTCCCTTAAGATGTTCTAAAGATAATATTATACTTCGCAAGTTCTCAGTGACAGAGCGACCCTGCACAAATCCCACCTGTGCTTCAAGTATCAGGCTTGGTAGTACCGTCCCTAATCTCTTAGCTAATATTTTAGCAAGCAGTTTGACCTCGCAATTCAATAGGGAAATAGGTCTGTAGGAGGATACTCGCTGCACATATCGCGTTTAGGCTTTGGCAGCACTACAATCTGAGCCAAATTAAGATTTTCCGGTAATTTCCCCTTCACCACCCATTCATTAAATACCTCCGCTAATACGGAAACTATGTTGTCTCCCATCAATTTGTAAAATTCAGATTTTAGTCCATCAGGCCCTGGCGCCTTCCCTAGTTTACTTTGGGCAATTGCCCAAACGACTTCATCACAACTTATGGGTTCGTTCAAATGTTGTAGTTCTGTCTGTCTCAGCGAAGGGGCTTCAATATTTGGAGATAGAGATCATTCTGTAAACCCTGACTTTCCCCAGCACTATACAGCTGTTGGTAGTAATCCTGAAATGTTTTATTGATTTCTTTATCTTTATTTAATAGCCTTCCGTCCTTGCTCTTAATAGCACCTATATATCTTGAATTAGATTGTGGTGCAATCAATTTAGCCAGGAATTTACCACTTTTATTACCATGCTTGTAAAGTTGGAAACGATAATAAGTTTGGGACTTTATTGCCCTCTCATGCAGCATTGCATTTATCTCTGTTTGGACTGAGATTATTTCTCTATGTGCCCCTGGGGTCGGGTTATGCCCATATTGAGTATTCAAACGCAAAAGTTGTTTTTCCAATCTCAATAATTCTCTATCGCGTTGTTTTTTGTAATTGCTAACATAACTGATAATCTCCCCTCGGATGACTGCCTTTGCTGCCTCCCAATAAGTTGGCGCCTCTAGTACTGATCCTTCGTTAAAATGTTTGTACTCTTTCCATTTAGCTATTAAATATTCTCTGAATTTCCCGTTCTTATAAAGGTAACTAGGAAATGACCAATTTCCCCCTCCTTGGGGATTGTTTTCCCCCAATTGCCAGGTCATCCAAACTGTGGCCTGATCTGAAATCACGCAGGGACCTATCTCCGCATCATTTATATTTGTAAAAATCTTGCGTGATACTAACAGGTAATCAATTCTGGAGTGGGTTTGATGGGCCCTTGATTGGTGGGTGTATTCTCTCTCTGTTGGATGTAACGTGCGCCACACATCTAAAAGGTCTAATGTATTGCACATGTCTGGTAGACCTCTAGTGTTCCCATCTGGTGGGTGGGATTTATCGATTTGTGGATTCCATGGCATGTTAAAGTCCCCGCCCATTATCACCGGGAGTGCCTCCATTTTGGCAATGGTTGTAGTTACTTTTTTGTAAAATTTGAGGTCCAGTGTATTAACCAACTTTGCATGTTCCTCATCGGATAAATGAGTTTCTTGCAGTAGTGCTATGTCCACTCTTAATCTTTGCAAATGCTGTAAGATTTTAGACCTTTTGATAGGGCAGTGTATGCCTCCTATATTCCAAGTGACTATTTTAATCATCTTGCATAGTATAGGTTCACATTATCCTTAATTGACAAAATTATACTTAAATACGTGAGAAGCCATCCCAGCCTATGGCTCCCCATCGTTTTACACATTAGCTGTTCTCCTGGCCTGATGCTAATAGATTTTATGGTACACCGTGTCTGCCCTTCCACTTCAATTACATGTTTAACCCTCTGCGTCATCCCTCTCCGCTGCCAACCTCCCACCAACCCATCCCCCCCTCCCAGGTCCCCCCCCCTCTTCTTCCCCGTCTCCCTTTGCCATATGCTTCCTTATATGAAGCCGTCACTTTATAACGCTAACCCACCCTCTCCCCTTGTTGTTGTGAGTTCTCAGTTCTTCTAGAATCTTCTTATCATTTCGCTTTTTACATTTTAGCATTTCCCAACATTTAAACTTCTTTTTATAATCCCCTTCTTGAACTCCCCCCCTGTATGCTGACCATAACAATCATAACAGTATTAACATATAAAATTAAACACCATCAAAAACGAACAACAGTTCTACCACCTTCGGTTTCAGAGTCTCTCTCTGTTGTCTTCCCCTTAAGATTTCTCTTGCTTCAAGTATGTTGATGTAGGAAATCTCATCTAGAGCTAAGTTTTTTAAAGCCTCATGGCTGCATCTCCTTTTGGGCTCACGCAGGTTCTGTGTCCTCAGAAACAGCATTTTCAGGGTGTTCTAGCTGTGCCACAAAGTCTTTTGCCTCGCTTTCCGATGTAAAGGAGCGCAATTTTCCCTTATGTGTTATTTTCAAAATAGCCGGATATTGTAGACTAAAACTGATCTTCAAAGCAAATAATTTTGAGCATATTGGAGAGAACGCCTTTCTCTTGGCTGCAATTCCTGCCGAGTAATCTTGAAAGCAGAGTATTTTTGCTTTTTCATAAGTCAGAGAATTATTCAATCTTGCTGCCTGTAATATATATATGGCTTGTGCATAAAATTGAGCACTCTGCAGATAATCACTCGTGGCTTAACAGAGTTCATCTGGCGAACTCCTAGCCGGTGCGCGCGTTCAATTCTTAAGGGTCCAAGCTCTGCTGGAAATTCAATACTTTTGGTCAGCCATTGTTCTAGGACCCTCTCCAATTGTCTTCCACCAAGCGCTTCAGATAAGCCTACCAAGCGGATGTTATTTCGCCTGGAGCGGTTTTCCAGGTCTTCAATTTTAAATTCCAAGTCCGATATTTTTTTCTGCAAAGTTTTTTGACAGTCTTCCACTCCCGTCAGTCTGTTTTCCACTTCACTGACTGTAGTTTGGAACGCTATGCATTCCTTGGTCAAATCCTCTATTTTCGTGTTCAGCTTTTCCAATTTAGTATCCAACATTTGGTCAAGTGGGATCAGCCGACGGTCTAATAGATCTTCCATCGCCCCCGTTAATTCGGAGGTGATCTCAGCCACCCACGCAGATGATACCGATGGGCTTGTTTCGGGGAAAGCCGCCGCCATTTTGTCTTCGGCCGCCTTTCCCCTCTGCCTTTCTTTTTGGGCTGATTTCGTCGCCGTGTCCGATTTTGAATATATTTAAGCACAGAAGAATGGTTCCAGTGTGTACTTGCAGTTTCTGTTTTGCTCAGACAATACTCACGTTTGTTTCTCACTATCAGCATTTACTGCACATGCTTCCTTCTGCTTCTAGAAAGCAAACAAACTCCAAACCGGCAGTTTAAAGTGCGAAACCCTGAAGAAATCCTCTCTTGAAAACCTTCAGCACCACCCCCAAGCTGGTTGTACATCTCCAGCGTTAAGGGCAGTATTGGTTTCTGCGCTGTTCTCTAACCATTAGGAGGGAAGAGCAAATGACCTCATTAACATCTGTTTGAGAACATTTAAATACAATTTGCAGCCATCTTTGTGTTTTCCCGCATTAGAGCCTTCTAAACATTAACGTAAGAGCTAGTCTGGTGATAATTGCCTCTGCGTTAGGTTTTCACCATCGGCTCCTCGGTTTGCAGAAAGCTAGCTAGGTATTTATTTATTTATTAGAAGGTTAATATGTTTCTCCACAGTAAGATAACACCCTGGACCTGCCAAACACCCAATTTGCAGGATCCTAGAAATGTATTAATATGATTTACCAGGTGTTGGTATATTTCCTTTCTACAGAGAGTCTATGCTCTCAGGTTGGCAAAATCTATTGAAAATAATACTGTAACATAGTAGATGACGGCAGAAAAAGACCTGCACGGTCCATCCAGTCTGCCCAAGAAGATAAATTCATATGTGCTACTTTTTTTATTTGTACTGTCCTCTTCAGTGCACAGATCGTATAAGTCTGCCCAGCACTATCCCCGCCTCCCAACCACCAGCCCCGGCACAGACCGTATAAGTCTGCCCAGCACTATCCCTGCCACCCACCACCGGCTCTGGCACAGACCGTATAGTCTGCCCAGCACTATCCCCGCCGCCCAACCACCAGCCCCGGCACAGACCGTATAAGTCTGTCCAGCGCTAGTCCCACCTCCCAACCACCAGCTCTGCCACCCATTCTAGGCTAAGCTCCTGAGGATCCCTTCCTTCTGCACAGGATTCCTTTATGTTTATCCCACTCATGTTTGAATTCCGTTACCGTTTTCATCTCCACCACCTCCCGCGGGAGGGCATTCCAAGCATCCACCACCCTCTCCGTGAAAAAAATACTTCCTGACATTCTTCTTGAGTCTGCCCCCCTTCAATCTCATTTTATGCCCTCTCGTTCTACCGCCTTCCCATCTCCGGAAAAGGTTCATTTGCGGATTAATACCTTTCAAATATTTGAACGTCTGTATCATATCACCCCTGTTCCTCCCTTCCTCCAGGGTATACATGTTCAGGTCCGCAAGTCTCTCCTCATACGTCTTGTAACGCAAATCCTTGTAACATGGCATCCTTGACTAGTTTCCTCAGTGCGCCACTCTCTCCTGGAATACCTGGGACCTCTAGGTGGCACTAAAGCTCAGCCAGGAGGACGGAGCGGAAGGAGGCTATCTGGGAGTCTTTTTCAGTAATGTATTTTGCCCTTGGGTAGTTAACTTGATGAATGTCACTATCAGCTTATTTTAGCTGTTCCACTGCTAGCATTTCTATTGAATTCATGCTAATCTCTCATGTTCATAAGGCACCTTATCTATTACTTATATTATTTAGTCATTTTGATATCGTAATCAAATATATGTAGTGGCAGATAAGAGAGATTTACCCAGTGAACGGAGTTCCCGGAGAGGAATGTAGGGAGAGATGAGAGTGGAGAGGTACTGAGGAGCTGCAGAGTGAATGCACTTATAGGTCAATAAGAGGAGTTTGAACTGTATGCGGAAACGGATAGGAAGCCAGTGAAGTGACTTGAGGAGAGGGCTAATATGAGCATAACGACACTGGCGGAATATTAGTCGTGCAGCAGAATTTTGAACAGATTTAGAACACTCTGGGAGACTGTCCTAAATCTCCCGCTGAAAAAGCTGGCCCCCTTGGCAGCTCTGGAACTGTGAAGTGGCACATGCATTGGTCTGTCCCTCCTCAGGTACGGGATTTCCATTTGTGCAGGAGGAATGGGAAGGGCCATTGCAAGACAGTGGGGACGGGACAGAAATGAGAGTTTAAATTAGGGTAGCCAAGTAGCCAGTTTTTGACCTGGTCAGTTTTAGCTAAGTGATGTCAGCAGCTGACAAGGTCACCTGTTGAATCCAGGACATCCAAGGAGTGGCCTAATGGTTAGCGTAGCTGGTTGCGGACCTGGGGAACTAGGTTTGATTCTTGCTGCTGCCTGATGGTCGGCAGTGGGTTGAGATCCTGGGGAACCAGGTTCATTTCCCTCTGCAGCTCCGTGTGACCCTGGGCAAGTCACTTAACCCTTGGTTGCCCCAGGTACAACAGCAGTTTTAAATCTAGACTGAAAGCCCACCTCTTTAACATTGCTTTTGACTCGTAACCACTTGTAACCACTCGCCTCCACCTACCCTCCTCTCTTCCTTCCCGTTCACATTAATTGATTTGATTTGCTTACTTTATTTATTTTTTGTCTATTAGATTGTAAGCTCTTTGAGCAGGGACTGTCTTTCTTCTATGTTTTTGCAGCGCTGCGTACGCCTTGTAGCGCTATAGAAATGCTAAATAGTAGTAGTAGTAGTAGTCTCTTGTAATCAGAGGTGATATTGTGATGTCATAATGCCTCAGGCCACCAATAAGAGCCAACCTCATCAGTGAAGTCACAATGGCTTGATTGTCCTATACTTGGCTCACTTTTATTACATAGCTCTTTGAGCAGGGACTGTCTTTCTTCTATGTTTGTGCAGCGCTGCGTATGCCTTGTAGCGCTATAGAAATGCTAAATAGTAGTAGTAGTAGTAGCAGTACACCGTACTGCTTAGATTGTGAGCCCAATAGGGACAGACCCAGTACCTGTAAAGCGAAGTTGTAAACCGCTTAGGTCTAAGCAATACTCAAATGAAATAAAAGACAAAATCACAGAATCCTGATTTTAGTTCTGCCGTTGAACGTGATCTGCCGGCACATTTTTGATGTAAGTATTGCACCTCTTGCTTTCAACTTTAATTTTATCTTCCCAGTAATTATTCAGCTCTCGCTCCCTTTTGTCATTTCTATTTGTTTTTTTTGTTTTTTTTTTAGGTTTATTTTGTTAAGGGAAAACAGCATTTTGTTTTTCCCTAAGGTATGTGCCCTTTCAATGTGTGACTTGTAACATTTTAGCTCTATCATTATAAAAGAAAGCACTGTTCAGTTCTTTATCCTATGGTATTTGCACTCTTGCAATGCCTGAGATTAACTGATATTTGTCAGGAGTGCCACTGGTTAGTTTCACAATCACTGTGCATGCTATTTTGAAAGGTACAAACCTGTTCTGCTCTGCATGTCCCACTCCCTCACCATAAACATATTTGCAAATTCTTGCTTGCCAATTTGTTCTGATCGTTAGACTTCTTCAACCTGACTCTTTCCCACCATGGACTGGGGAATCTGTGCACTAGCATTCTGCTTCACATTGATTTCACAGAGATCTTTATCTTATTGCCATAAGATAAAATGGGCGTCTAAATGGCAGATGACGTTTAATGTGGAGTGGAGGAGTGGCCTAGTGGTTAGGGTGGTAGACTTTGGTCCTGGGGAACTGAGGAACTGAGTTCGATTCCCACTTCAGGCACAGGCAGCTCCTTGTGACTCTGGGCAAGTCACTTAACCCTCCATTGCCCCATGTAAGCCGCATTTGAGCCTGCCATGAGTGGGAAAGCGCAGGGTACAAAAAAATAAAATAGATACTATTGGAGATTCTACATGGAATGTTGCTACTATTGGAGATTCTACATGAATGTTGCTATTCCACTAGCAACATTCCATGCAGAAGGCTGCGCAGGCTTCTGTTTCTGTGAGTTTGACGTCCTGCACGTACGTCAGACTCACAGAAGCAGAAGCCTGTGCGGCCACATTGGGGATCTGCAAGGGCCGACTTCTACATGGAATGTTGCTAGTGAAATAGCAACATTCCATGTAGAATCTCAAATAGTAGCAACAGTGGAGGAGTGGCCTAGTGGTTAGGGTGGTGGACTTTGGTCCTGGGGAACTGAGGAACTGAGTTCGATTCCCACTTCAGGCACAGGCAGCTCCTTGTGACTCTGGGCAAGTCACTTAACCCTCCATTGCCCCATGTAAGCCGCATTGAGCCTGCCATGAGTGGGAAAGCGCAGGGTACAAATGTAACAAAAATAAAATAGATACTATTGGAGATTCTACATGGAATGTTGCTATTCCACTAGCAACATTCCATGTAGAAGTCAGCCCTTGCAGATCACCAATGTGGCCGCACAGGCTTCTGCTTCTGTGAGTCTGACGTACGTGCAGGACGTCAGACTCACAGAAACAGAAGCCTGCGCAGCCTTCTACATGGAATGTTGCTAGTGGAATAGCAACATTCCATGTAGAATCTCAAATAGTAGCAACAGTGGAGGAGTGGCCTAGTGGTTAGGTTGATGGACTCTGGTCCTGAGGAACTGAGTTCGAACTTCAGGCACAGGCAGCTCCTTGTGACTCTGGGCAAGTCACTTAACCCTCCATTGCCCCATGTAAGCCGCATTGAGCCTGCCATGAGTGGGAAAGCGCGGGGTACAAATGTAACACACACAAAAAAAGTGCATGTGGGAAAGAGGAACCCAAACTATAACTACGTCATGCAAGGTTCAGTTGGGAGTCACGGACCGAGAAAGGGATCAGGTGTCGTCGTTGATGATACGTTGAAATAAGTTGAAAAATTCTGCTCAATGTGCTGCTGCGGCTAGGAAAGCAAATAGAATGTTGGGTATCATTAGGAAAGGGATGGAAAACAAAAATAAGGATATTATTCTGCCGTTGTATCGCTACCATGGTGCGACCGCACCTCGAGTATTGTGTTCAGTTCTGGTCGCCGCACCTCAAAAAAGACATAGTGGAATTGGGAAAGGTGCAGAGAAGGGCGACAAGGATGACACAGGGGATGGGACGGCTTCCCTATCAGCATAGGCTGAAGAGGCTGGGGCTCTTCAGCTTGGAGAAAAGGCGGCTGAGGGGAGATATGATACAGGTCTATAAGATAATGAGTGGAATGGAACGGGTCAATGTGGAGCGTCTGTTTACGCTTTCCAAAAATACTAGGACAAGGGGGCATGCGATGAAGCTGCAGTGTGGTAAATTTAAAACGAATCGGAGGAAAGTTTTCTTCACTCAACGCATAGTTAAACTCTGGAATTCGCTGCCGGAAAAGGTGGTTAAGGCGGTTAAGCCAACTTAAACAAAACACGGGCCTGAACTGCCTGATTACCGCAAGGTACATTCCAGCGCTACAAAAAGAAATAAATACATTTTGTAGCGCATGAAATTACAGTGCACTAGGGGTGGGAAATACCGCCAGGCTGCTGCGGTAGCCCGGCGGTATTTCCTCTATAGCGAGTGGTAAAATGAGCCCTAAGTGCTGGCCAGACTCCACCTATATGTATACCAATCTGAAAAATATACATACATAACATACAGAATAACGCTGAAATGGAATTTTGGCATTTACACACTTAACCCTCCATTGCCCCAGGTACCTGTATATGTAAGCCGCATTGAGCCTGCCATGAGTGGGAAAAGCGCGGGGTACAAATGTAACAAAAAAAACCCAAAACTTAGCGGACTTCAAAAAAGGGTTGGACGGCTTCCTGGAGGAAAAAGCCATAGAACGTTATTGAATGGACGAGGGAATAATACAGTATTTCTCGGATGGGCGGGACAAATTGCTTGTTCTTTTGGCCGCTCTCGGTGACAGGGTGCTGGGCTCGATGGACCCTTGGTCTGTCCCAGCATGGCGATGCTTATGCACTTATGTACTTATCCCCCCCCCCCCTTTCTTTTCCCCATAAAAGTTTTTCACTGTAGTCTTTCTAAGCTACAAGTTACTCTACGCCTCTCACAATTGTTTGGGTCTATGTTCATGTGTTATTTTGCACTTTGTCAATTCACACTCTCCTGCTTGAATATTTAAAACCCTCCCCCCCTACGTTTACTAAGCCGCACTAGTGGCTGCCATGCGGCATTACCAACAGAGCCCGTTCAAAGTGAATGGGCTGTGTCGGCATTAGTGCGCAGCTTAGTAAATAGGGGGTTTATTTTGCTGTTACATATATTTTCATGTATTATAAAGATATTAATGTAGTCTCCATTTTTACATGAATAGATGTTTTATTTAGATTGGTATACTATGGACACCTGAGGCAGGCATTACATAAGTACATAAGTAATGCCACACTGGGAAAAGACCAAGGGTCCATCGAGCCCAGCATCCTGTTCACGACAGCGGCCAATCCAGGCCAAGGGCACCTGGCGAGCTTCCCAAACGTACAAACATTCTATACATGTTATTCCTGGAATTTTGGATTTTTCCAAGTCTGTTTAGTAGCGGTTTATGGACTTCTCCTTTAGGAAACCGTCCAACCCCTTTTTAAACTCTGCTAAGCTAACCGCCTTCACCACATTTTCCGGCAATGAATTTCAGAGTTTAATTACGCGTTGGGTGAAATGTAGAACATGTCGAGTCTCTCCAATGGTTATTTATTTTCTTCATATAGTTTTATGTAAATTTGTTTAATGAAGTGGAGGCGTGGCCTAGTGGTTAGTGCAGTGGTCTAAGAATCTGGGGAACTGGGTTCAATTCCCCCTACAGCTCCTTCTGACTCTGGGCAAGTCGCTTAATCCTCCACTACCCCAGGTACACAAAATATGTACCAGTGGCGTAGCTACGGGAGGCCTGGGCCCCTCCAAATTGGCTCTGGGGCTCCTGGTTTGGCTGACTGGGGTCCTCAACCCCCACCAGCTGAAGCATTTGGCCAGCGCTGGTTTCACTAAAATGAGCATGCACGCAACGCGAGGAGCAGGGCAATGCGGTGGCGACCAGCACTGGACAAATGCTTTAGCTGGTGGAGGTTTGCGTAATGAATGCGCGCCAGAAAATAAAAAATATGATTCAAACGCGCGTAGCGGACATGTGCCAAAATTGAAATTACCACAAGGGCGACGCGGTAACCAGGCAGTAACTTCAATTTGGCACATGTTCAGCACGTCTAGGTGCCTATCCAGCTTATTTTCGAAAGAGAAAGACGCCCATATTTCGACCCAAATCGGGAGATGGACGTCTTTCTCCCGTGGGCGTACAAATTGGTATAATTGAAAGCCGATTTTGGGCGTCTTCAACTGCAATCTGTCGCGGAAACAGCCAAAGTTGACGGGGTTGTGTCGGAGGCGTGGTGAAGGCGGGACTGGGGCGTCCTCGGCCGATAATCGAAAAAAGAAAGGCATTTTTAGCGCAAATTTGGGTCACTTTTTTTGGACCCTTTTTTTTCATGAACAAGTCCCAAAAAAGTGCCCTAAATGACCAAGTGACCACTGGAAGGAATCAGGGATGACCACCCCTGACTCCCCCAGTGGTCACTAACCCCCTCCCACCCCAAAAAAAGAACTTTAAAAACGTTTTTTTTCCCTGCCTGTATGCCAGCCTCAAATGTCATACCCAGCTCCATCACAGCAGTATGCAGGTCCCTGGAGCAGTTGTTAGTGGGTACAGTGGACTTCAGGCAGGTGGACCCAGGGCCATCCCCCCCTACCTGACACACTTGTGGTGGTAAATGGGAGCGCTCCAAACCGCCCCCAAAACCCACTGTACCCACATCTATGTGCCCCCCTTCAGCCATAAGTGCTATGGTAATGGTGTAGAGGTATGGGGAGTGGGTTTTGGGGGGGATTTGTGGGGGGGGCTCAGCACCCAAGGGAAGGGAGCTATGGACTTCAGAGGTAGTTTGCTTTTTCTTTTTTTAATTGTTACAAGTGCCCCCTAGGGTGCTCGGTTGGTGTCCTGGCATATCAGGGGACCAGTGCACTGCGAATCCTGGCCCCTCCCACAACCCAATGCCTTGGATTTGGTCGTTTTTGAGCTGGGCGCCTTCGGTTTCCATTATCGCTGAAAAACGATACCGCCCAGCTCAAATCCGCACAAATCCGATGCATTTGGCTGGCACAAACCGTATTATCGGAAAAAAGATGGACGCCCATTTTTTTCGAAAATACGGTTTGCCCCGCCCCTTCACGTACCCGTTCTCAGAGATAGATGCCCATGGAGATGGGCGTTCACGTTCCATTATGCCCCTCCACGCAGCTTAGTAAAAGGGGCCCTAATTTTGCTTACACCCTATGCTGTCTATTAAAATGTTTTACTGTGTATTGTGGTGACACTGTAATGTTGATTTCCTGGGACCTCGCCCAGAACAGGATCATACCTGGCCCTTTATTTTCAACTCTAGGAGACCAAGGAGAAGAAATCCACATGCACACCACTAATAAATAAATAAAAATATAGAGATCAAAGGCCTTTGGGAGAGAGAACGGAGTGTCTCACATAATGGCAGTGAGGCCACCCAGAACTGTCTCAAAATCCCTCAGGTCCTCTGCTCTTTTATTAAGAATGCATTAAGTTGTAAATTAACTGGTTACATCACAAATCATGGGACACAAACTTTGAAAAAATCATTGGCTAGATTATATTCTGCTTACATCTGCAAGTTCAGAGGATTCAGGATACTTTCCAAAACTGCTAGTGTTTTCAGCAAAAATCTAACATTTATAGGAATGCGGAACTATCATACATTATTCCTTACATCATCTGTAGCCTCAGACATCTGTACACATCACATTCACTTCCCTGTTCTCTTCCCAATACATTTATGTCTAATAACAGTTTTCTGCATCTGGTAAAAGGCAGCATTTAGTCATTTTCCATCTTATTTACTATACTAACATTTAACCTCTAATATTCCTCTCTATGAATGGGGGGGGGGGGGGGGGGGGGGGGACACCATTCTTTTCAAATATAACGTCAATGTAGCATACTATGGGGCTCATTTTCGAAAGAGAAAAACATCTAAAAAGTGGCATAAAGCAGCATTTGGGCATTTTTCTCATAAAAAGGTCCAAATCTGTATTTTCAAAACCTATTGCTATGCTGTTTGTCTGCAGTATGTCCAAATCTCAAGGGGGCATGTCAAGAGTGGGATTTGGGTATTCCTAATACTTGGACATTTTTCAGCCATAATGGAGCAAAAGAAAACTGTCCAGGACTAAAACTAAAATGTTTTGAGCTAGACCTGTTCTTATAACGAATAAGGCACATAAAGGTGCTCTAAATGTCCACTGGAGGCAATCAGGGATGACCTCCAGTGGACATTTCTGACCCCTCCCACCCTTCAAAATATAATTAAAAACATTACTTACCAGCCTCAGATGTTATACTCAGGTCCATTACAGCAGAATGTAGGTCCCTGGAGTAGTCTAGTGGTGGGTGCAATGCACTGTAGACAGGTGGACCCAGGCCCAAACTTCCCCCAACCTGTTACACTTGTGGTGGAAACTGTGAGCTCTCCAAAATTCACCAGAAACCCACTGTACCCACATATAGGTGCCCCCTTCACCCATAAGGGATCTTGCAGTGGTATACAGCTAGGGGTAGTGGGTTTTGGGGGGGCTCAGCAGATAAGGGAGCAATGCCAAGATGTGTACCTGGGAGAATTTATTTGAAGTCCACTGCAGTGTCCCCTAGGGTGCCCCATTGCTCTCCTGGGATGTCTAGAGGACCAGTCTACTAAAAATGCTGGCCTCTCCTACATCCCAATGGCTTGATTTTCTACATTTTTTTTTCCGAAAATGGCCTAAGAAAACCTGTACAAAGCATAAAACGTTTGAAATGGTATTTAAAAAAAAAAAAAAAAAAAAAGACATTTTCCTTTTTTCAAAAATTATTTATTATTTTATTTATTTAGATTTTGCTCACACCTTTTTCAGTAGTAGCTCAAGGTGAGTTACATTCAGGTACTCTGGATATTTCTCTGTCCCAGGAGGGCTCACAATCTAAGTTTGTACCTGAGGCAATGGAGGGTTAAGTGACTTGCCCAAGATCACAAGGAGCGGTGGTGGGATTTGACCTGGCCACCTCTGGATTGCAAGACTGGTACTCTAACCACTAGGCCACTCCTCCACTCCGGAATCGTGCTATTCTTTGGGGTTCTACATGGAATGTCGCTACTCTTTGAGATTCTGCATGGAATCTTGTCACTCTTTAAGATTCCAGAATCTTATCTATTTAGATTTTGCTCACACCTTTTTCAGTAGTAGCTCAAGGTGAGTTACATTCAGGTACACTGCATATTTCTCTGTCCCAGGAGGTCTCACAATCTAAGTTTGTATCTGAGGCAATGGAGGGTTAAGTGACTTGCCCAAGATCACAAGGAGCAGCAGTGGGATTTGAACTGGCCACCTCTGGATTGCAAGACCGGTGCTGGCTTTCTTTCTATTGTCTAGGCCTTTTAAAGCTTAATATCTGTGCAGCTTTAATATCCTACAAGTATAACCTCGGCATATCAGCACACACCTGATGCCCCTTTATTTTTTGGTTTCCTTTATTGAATAAATATAGATAGTTTACACACAGTCAGAGTTTAGAATTATTGCCCCAAGGCAAGAGACTCTGTAATTCTGAGAGCTTTATCAGTGGTGGGAGAATAGTTTTTTTTTTTTTTTTGTTACATTTGTACCCTGCGCTTTCCCACTCATGGCAGGCTCAATGCGGCTTACATGGGGCAATGGGGGGTTAAGTGACTTGCCCAGAGTCACAAGGAGCTGCCTGTGCCTGAAGTGGGAATCAAACTCAGTTCCTCAGTTCCCCAGGACCAAAGTCCACCACCCTAACCACTAGGCCACTCCTCCACTGTTGCTACTATTGGAGATTCTACATGGAAAGTTGCTATTCCACTAGAAGTCGGCCCTTGCAGATCAGCAATGTGGCCGCGCAGGCTTCTACATGGAATGTTGCTAGTGGAATAGCAACATTCCATGTAGAATCTCCAATAGTAGCAACATTCCACGTAGAATCTCCAATAGTAGCAACATTCCATGTAGAATCTCCAATAGTATCTATTTTATTTTTGTTACATTTGTACCCTGCGCTTTCCCACTCATGGCAGGCTCAATGCGGCTTACATGGGGCAATGGAGGGTTAAGTGACTTGCCCAGAGTCACAAGGAGCTGCCTGTGCCTGAAGTGGGAATCAAACTCAGTTCCTCAGTTCCCCAGGACCAAAGTCCACCACCCTAACCACTAGGCCACTCCTCCACTGTTGCTACTATTGGAGATTCTACATGGAATGTTGCTATTCCACTAGAAGTCGGCCCTTGCAGATCAGCAATGTGGCCGCGCAGGCTTCTACATGGAATGTTGCTAGTGGAATAGCTGAAACCACTCAAAATCTCCTAAATATAAGAATCTTTGGTAAATTCAACTAGACATAACACCAAACCAAAGAAAAAGAACTGATGATAAGCACCCCATGTACCTATAGGGATCCTTTAACCCAAACTATCTGAAAATTCAATAACATGAATATGTTCTAGAATATGTTTGGGGAGTCCTCAGAAGACACCACTAACGGCACATTCATAAATAGTTTTTAGCCTAGTGGCATAGCGTCTCCTCATCGGACAATCCCTTAGGTGACTTTTTCATAGTGCTATTGCAAACACACATACTACAAAAAGTGCTCAAAGCTACATGTGCTCGCAGCTACAAGTGCTCTAAATCAAAAACTGTTTAAAAGACTTATCTTAAGTTTCTCTCCGTATAATGTACTGTTGGAGTCCTCTTTGGTTTTCCCTAAATAACGCCCGACACCGCGGGTTTCAACATTTTCGTCAGGGACTCAGGTTAACAGTTGCCCTTCCTCCCTTCACAACAGTCTGTACTTCCGGACATTGGTAATTCTCCCAGATGCACTCGATTGTTCTTCACGGGCGCTTTTTAAAGGTTGCACGATGCCGTCTCGTTATCATGACGTCACTGTATCAACAAAAATACAGCCTTAGTAATGGTTCCTTATCAAGACTTGTTGGAGACCCCCAGAATAACATTGAATGAGTAAGTTCAGTTACGTTTTACTTAGTCTAGCCTGTCATGAACAAATTCAAAGAACACCTAACAAAACAATAAAAAATAAAAAATAATAATAATAACTGTTAGGGTCCGGAAAGACTAGATTCCAAACATATCAGAACAATAAAAATGAAAATGAATATGAAAATGGGTTGTTGTCCATCAGATAAACACCATGGAACTAGGAGTTATGATTAAATCATAGAGTTCCATTCCACCGATTCATTGAGCCCGTAAGGACTCACTGTCTGCAACCTATGAATCCACCATTGTTCTCTTCTGATTAGGGCTGTGATGCGATCCCCTCCCCCATTCGGTTCCGGAACCTGCTCTATTATAAACCATCTAAGGTCAGTAAAGGTATGTCGATGTTCTATACAATGGGGTACTAATGGGGCTGTTAGCTTGATAAGGAACCATTACTAAGGCTGTATTTTTGTTGATACAGTGACGTCATGATAACGAGACGGCATCGTGCAACCTTTAAAAAGCGCCCGTGAAGAACAATCGAGTGCATCTGGGAGAATTACCGATGTCCGGAAGTACAGACTGTTGTGAAGGGAGGAAGGGCAACTGTTAACCCGAGTCCCTGACGAAAATGTTGAAACCCGCGGTGTCGGGCGTTATTTAGGGAAAGCCAAAGAGGACTCCAACAGTACATTATACGGAGAGAAACTTAAGATAAGTCTTTTAAACAGTTTTTGATTTAGAGCACTTGTAGCTGCGAGCACATGTAGCTTTGAGCACTTTTTGTAGTATGTGTGTTTGCAATAGCACTATGAAAAAGTCACCTAAGGGATTGTCCGATGAGGAGACGCTATGCCACTAGGCTAAAAACTATTTATGAATGTGCCGTTAGTGGTGTCTTCTGAGGACTCCCCAAACATATTCTAGAACATATTCATGTTATTGAATTTTCAGATAGTTTGGGTTAAAGGATCCCTATAGGTACATGGGGTGCTTATCATCAGTTCTTTTTCTTTGGTTTGGTGTTATGGCTAGTGGAATAGCAACATTCCATGTAGAATCTCCAATAGTATCTATTTTATTTTTGTTACATTTGTACCCTGTGCTTTCCCACTCATGGCAGGCTCAATGCGGCTTACATGGGGCAATGGGGGGTTAAGTGACTTGCCCAGAGTCACAAGGAGCTGCTTGTGCCTGAAGTGGGAATCAAACTCATTTCCTCAGGTCATGGGATGACCTCAGAGCATTTAAAGTCATTTGGGCAGAGGTGGATACTACACAGCTGAAAGTTCACATACATATGCCAGCTCCACACAAGACAAAAGGAAGACGACACTGATCTATGCAGGCCAGAAGGAGGAAGTGCTGTAAAGCCAGCATCCCATCACTCACCTAGTGCAGAGACCGAAAGCTGCAGCAGTGAACAGGCAGCATTATTAGGATACCTTGAGTTTCCAATGTTGGAGACCAATGTTTACATTTGTGCCCCTGGAATCTTTTTCCCCAAACCACAACCCCCACCCCCAAATCCAGCACCTTCCCTTGCTTGCCTGCCCTCCCCTCCCTCAGGGTCCAGCATCTCCTCTTGCTTGTCTTCCTCCCTGCCCCTTCCCTGGGTCCAGTATCTCCCCTTGCTTGCCATCCATCCCATCAGTCCAGTTTCTCCCTTTGTTTTCCTTCCTCCCCCACCCTGTCAGCATAACATGGTGCTATACAGGGCCTAACCTGAGAGTTGGCCTAACAGAGGCTTCAGGTCCTACCCAGAGAGTTAGCCAAAGACCCCTGCGATATATTATGTCTGATCCTTGGTGATGTCAGTATAAGTAGACTGGATATATCCTACCTTTTGAGCTTAGATTGCATGTTTTAGGACAAGTGCTCAGGTGCAACAAAAAAAAAAAAAAAAAAAAACAGGCAGCTCATCTTCAGGAGCTAGACTTGCAAAAGAATTCATACCTCCTTGGAAATCAGGAGACATCAGATCAACGAAAGCAAATTATGACACTGGAAGGTGCTGGAAAAGAGAAAACTCAAAGAGGTGTGAGCACAAAGGGGGATACCACACACACACACACACACACTCTCCAAAGAAAGATTTATTACTGACACAACTGACAGTCTTGGGAGACTAGGATAGTGGGCATCTAAACGCCAAATTAAATTTAATGTGGACAAGGGCAAAATGACGTATATATAATGTAACCAGGGTTAAAACAAGGAAACAAAATATCTTGCCAAGTCTCCCAGCTTCCTTTTCATGCAGGCAAGCAATGCTGGGGGGGCTTTAGAAGAAAACAGAGACATGGCAGATGACGTTGAATGTGAGCAAGTGCAAAGTGTGTATTTGGGAAAGAGGAACCTGAACTATACTACTACTACTACAATTGAGCATTTCTATAGCGCTACAAAGCGTACGCAGCACTGCACAAACATAGAAGAAAGACAGTCCCTGCTCAAAGAGCTTACAATCTAATAGACAAAAAATAAAGTAAGCAAATCAAATCAATTAATGTGTACAGGAAGGAGGAGAGGAGGGTAGGTGGAGGCGAGTGGTTACAAGTGGTTACGAGTCAAAAGCAATGTTAAAGAGGTGGGCTTTCAGTCTAGATTTAAAGATGGTCAAGGATGGGGCAAGACGTAGGGGCTCAGGAAGTCTATTCCAGGCGTAGGGCGCAGCGAGACAGAAGGAGCGAAGTCTGGAGTTGGCAGCAGTGAAGAAGGGAACAGATAAGAAGGATTTATCCAGGGAACGGAGTGCACGGGAAGGGGTGTAGGGAAGGACGAGTGTGGAGAGATACTGGGGAGCAGCAGAGTGAGTACATTTATAGGTTAGTAGAAGAAGTTTGAACAGGATGCGAAAACGGATAGGGAGTCAGTGAAGGGTCTTGAGGAGAGGGGTAGTATGAGTAAAGCGACCCTGGCGGAAGACGAGACAGGCAGAAGGGTTTTGAACCGTCTGGGGAGGGGAGAGGTGACTAAGTGGGAGGCCAGCAAGAAGCAGATTGCAGTAGTCTAAATGAGAGGTGACAAGGGTGTGGATGAGGGTTTTGGTAGAGTGCTCAGAAAGAAAGGGGCGGATTTTACAGATGTTGTAAAGAAAGAAATGACAGGTCTTGGCGATCTGCTGGATATGAGCAGAGAAGGAGAGAGAAGAGTCAAAGATAACCCCAAAGTTTCGAGCTGAGGAGACAGGGAGAATGAGAGAGCCATCAACAGAAACAGAAAACGGGGGGAGCGGGGAGGTGGGTTGGGGGGGGGGGGGAAATGAGAAGCTCGGTTTTGGCCATATTTAATTTCAGGTGGGGTTGAGACATCCAGACAACAATGTCAGACAAGCATGCTGAAACTTTGGTTTGGATGCAAGCTGAAATATCAGGGGTAGAAAGGTAGATTTGGGAGTCATCAGCATAGAGATGGTAGGAAAAGCCATGGGATGAGATTAATGAACCAAGGGAAGAAGTGTAGATAGAAAAGAGGAGGGGACCAAGAACAGAACCCTGAGGTACGCCGACAGGCAGAGGGATAGAAGTAGAAGATGATCCACCAGAGTGAACACTAAAGGTGCGGAGGGAGAGGTAGGAAGAGAACCAGGAAAGGACAGCGCCCTGGAATCCAAGTGAGGACAGGGTATCGAGAAGTATGCTGTGATCGACAGTGTCAAAAGCAGCAGAATGATCAAGGAGAATGAGGATGGAATATTGACCTCTGGATTTAGCCAGTAATAGGTCATTGGAGACTTTAGTAAGCGCAGTTTCAGTTAAGTGGAGAGGGTGAAAACCAGATTTTAGTGGGTCAAGAATAGCATGTGAGGAGAGAAAATCAAGGCAGTGGCAGTGAACATCACGCTCAAGTAATTTGGAGAGAAAAGGAAGGAGGGAGATGGGTCGGTAATTAGAGGGACAAGTAGGGTCGAGTGAAGGCTTCTTAAGGAGAGGTATTGTTCTGTCCTCCGACAGCCTCGCACTAGTTTATAACGTGATCCTAAAATGTGTGTAATGCCTTTACTGTTATTCTCAGTCCTAAGGACTATCATTGCTGCAGTTTCCCCACTGGAAAAATACATGAGCAATGCACTGTGGGTAATGTAGTTCACAGGCAGTGCAACCACACTTGTTTGGCTGTGTAAGAACTGCTATCACTGGTTGTGAGGCTGCTCAGACCTTCTCTCTCTCCCTCTCTCTCTGCCAAGCTTGGCTCTTTTGTCTTCCTGCTCAGTCTTACTATTCTGTCCACAGAGGTCAGCCAGGTATGACCTTTCCCTCCTATCTCTAGGACTACCCCTTGCTATCCGATAGCAGGCTCTGTCCCCATTGGTCTCTATCTGCTCCTCCCTGTGTGAAGCCCCAACACTTCTTTGTCCTTTCAGCCACGAGGGGCTTCTTCCTCCATTACAGCCAGGGACATGGAGCCAACACCATCACGCTCCAGACAACTCTGTCCTGATCAAACTCCCTGTAACGAACCTGGATTTTTTACCCTGTAAATATCTTCTTCCAAATGAGATATTGCACATTGCAGTCACCCAGCTTTGGACTATTTCTACCTGTTCAACTACCTTCTCCTCCCCCTGCAATACAACTACCTCTCTTCAGATCTCCACCTCCCACAGCCTCCAGATTAAGAAGTCTCTGTATCCTGAACATCTATCTGTGAGTAAATTATCTGTGATTTATTCAATAAAAGAGACTTCATAAAATAATAGAGACTTCAGGTGATTGCTGCGCCAGGGTTATGCTCCATGATATTGGGGCTTCTAATTACCAAGCTCCAAGAGTCATGACAGGTATGACCACAGCATGTTTAAAGGCAGCAGGGACAGTCGCAGTGGAAAGTGAGAGGTTGAGAATGTGACAGATAAAAGGAATAAGAGCAGGAGAGATGGCATTAAGAAGGTGGGTGGGAATGGGATCAGAGGAACAGGTGGTATATTTTGAGGAAGAAAGGAGAAGTGTAGTTTCCTCAATAGTAACTTCAGGAAAGGAGGAAAAGGAATAAGGGGAAGGAGAGAGAGGGGAACGGACTAGTGGAGGGAGAGGTGGCGAGGTAGAGAATGCAAGGTTTATCTTTTGAACCTTGTCGTGAAAGAATTCAGCAAGGGTCTGAGGAGATAATGAAGGGGGAGTTGGGGGAGGGGGCACCTTGAGGAGAGAGTTCAATGTGGTGAAGAGACGTCGAGGGTTAGAGCCAAGAGAGTTAGTCAGTTGGATATAATAATCCTGTTTGGCGCGTAAAAGAGAAGATTGGAAGGAGGTCAGCATGAACTTAAAGTGTAAGAAATCAGCAAGGGCCCGAGATTTCCGGCAGAGGCGTTCGGCGGAGCGGGTACAGGAACGTAGGTAGCGGATATTAGAAGTCAGCCAAGGTTGGGGTTTTGTACGCCTTATAGGGCGGGTCATCAAAGGTGCAAGAGTGTCTAAGGCAGATGATAGAATATTGTTGTAAGAAGAAACAGCCTCGTTGACAGACGTGGATGGTGCCACAGTCGAGAGGAGGTTTGAAACATGGGAGGATAGAGAGAAGGGTCAATACCTTGAAAATTCCTAGATAAATTAGATAAAATAGGACGGGACTGGGAGGGAGGAGATTTAAGTGTGAAAGTTATAAGATGGTGATCAGAGAGGGGAAGATCAGAGGCAAGGAAACTAGAGGGTGAACAGTTGGAGGAGAAGATAAGATCAAGACAGTGACCATTTTGATGAGTGGGGGAGCATAGTTGGAGATTAAAGGAGGATGTTAAAGCGAGTAACTTGGAAATATAAGACTTAGAAGGATCATTAGCAGGAATATTAAAGTCACCAAGGATGAGAGAGGGGGAGGAAGGATCATGGAAGAAGGCAAGCCAGGCATCAAAGTCACTGAGAAAGGATGAAAGAGACTTATCAGGGGGACGATAAATGACCGCTATTCGAAGAGGCAGAGGAGAGAAAAGGCGGATAGAGTGGACTTCAAAGGAGGAAAAACAGTGAGATTGAGGTGGAAGAAGGGGTTGAAATCTGGAGGAGGGAGAGAGAAGTAATCCAACACCGCCCCCGCGGCCAGCAGGGCGAGGAGTATGTGAAAAAAGATAACTGCCATGACAGAGGGCTGCGACTGAAGCAGAGTCATCAGGGCAGAGCCAGGTTTCTGTTATGGTGAGCAGATGGAGGTGACGTGAGATAAAGAGGTCATGAACATATGGGAGTTTGTTGCAGATAGAGCGGGCATTCCAAAGGGCGCTAGAGAAGGGCAGAGAAGAGGAGGGGAGTAGAGGAATAGTGATGAGGTTAGAGAGGTCACGGTGAGATCTGTAGAGTTGGGATAATAGTTGGTGAGGAGGGCCAGGATTGGGATTGATGTCACTGGCTGAGAGTAAGAGAAGGAGTAAAAGAGAGCGGAGGAGAGTAGGAGAGGTATGGCCATGAAGGTGTCAAAGGCGAGAGGTATTTAGGTGGAATGGGGAAGGCAAAATGGAAGGAAGTAAGAGATGAAGATTAAAAGCTAAGAGGGAGGAAGAGGGTAGGAGAGAAGGTGAGGTGATGAATTCGATGGATGGGCAGTGAATTCCTGTAGTGGAGAGAAGTAGGGGGTGAGGGAAAAGATTAGGAAGGAACAGGGCAAGGAAGAGAATGTGTATAGGGGCCATAGCGTGATTCAGAATTAGGTATAATTGGGTGAGGTCAGTAGTGACTGGGAGAAAATAGATGTAAAGAGAAAAATGCCCAGCGCGCGGCACCAAGAGCGGAGGCCCTGAGTGGATCGGAGTGGACCTGGGAGTCACCCCGGAGAAGGCTGTAAAGGATATGCAGATGAGCTGCAAGTCCTCCACAGCACCTGAAAGGCAGCCGGTGGTAGAGCTGGGCACCTCTCAGCTGAGGAAAAGGCTTACCAGGGGTTAAGCCGAAGCCAGCATTCCTCCCCCTGAGGGGACTATAGGTACATGTTGCAAGAGTCAGGGATCAGGAAAAGGATCTAGGTGTCATCGTTGATGATTCATTGAAACCCTCTGCTCAGTGTGTAGTGGCAGCTAAGAAAGCAAATAGAATGTTAGGTATTATTAAGAAAGGAATGGAAAACAAAAATGAGGACTCTATAATGCATTTGTATTGCACCATGGTGCGACCGCACCTTGAATATTGTGTTCAATTCTGGTCACCGCAACTCAAAAAAGATATAGTGAAATTAGAAAAGGTACAGAGAAGGGCGACAAAAATGATAAAGGGGATGGGACGACTTCCCTATGAGGAAAGGCTAAAGCGGCTAGGGCTCTTCAGCTTGGAGAAAAGATGGCTGAGGGGAGATATGATAGAGGTCTATAAAATAATGAGTGGAGTGGAAAGGGTAGACGTGAAGCGTCTGTTTACTCTTTCCAAAAATACTATGACTAGGGGGAATTTGATGAAGCTACAAAGTAATACATTTAAAACGAATCTGAGAAAGTTTTTCTTCACTCAATGTGTAATTAAACTCTGGAATTTGTTGCCAGAGAATGTGGTAAAGGTGGTTAGCTTAGCAAGGTATAAAAAAAGGTTTGGACAGCTTCCTAAAGGAAAAGTCCATAGACCATTATTAAAATGGACTTGGGGAAATTCCACTGCTTATTTCTAGGATAAGCAGCATAAAATGTTTTGTACATTTTGGGATCTTGCCAGGTATTTGTGACCTAGATTGGCCACTGTTGGAAACAGGATGCTGGGCTTTATGGACCTTTGGTCTGTCCCCGTATGGCAATACTTATGTACAGCTCGTCTTCATGACAATAAAGCAACCTATCTCCCTGATGGGTGCAGTGCTTTGTATGCCTGTGAAAACCTTTTTTGCATTCACTGTCTGCTCTCATTGAAAACTTATGTTGTTAATTAACCCACTCAGGAGTCCTCATATATTTCCTTATTCTTCTCTCATTCAAATACAGAGAACATCAAATTATAACAGCCAATAAATATGGTGTTCTGTGCCCTTAAGGCTCTCACTCACCAAACCATCAGCTACGGAAATTCTGCTGCAAGTTTCTATCTTTCCAAGTATTTAAATTAATTCAACTTTGCTTAAACTCCTGTCTTTTCTGTTTAACTTACACTCAAGAGCAGACCTACCACTGCGTTTGCTCTTGGAAGCACTTCTCTCAGATACTCACTGTTATCCGGGTAGCACTTTAAATAAACAATCTCATTCATGCACACAAATTCATGTCAGAGTTTCTGGTCCATTGAAGCAGAAAGAAGATTGATGACGCCCAAGGCTAAGAAAGCTCCTGGAGAAGGAAGCAGCTAAGTGACTGAGTAAACAGACTTAAAGTGTGTATAGGCAGAAACAGAAACAAGGAAAAAGATAGCACAGGCAGAAAGATAGTTAAGAGAAGTATTCTTAACTTCTCTTAACTATAGAGGAGTGTGGTAGCCAAAATATTTCACAGGACCCCAAAGTCATCCACAAAGGAAAGATATTCAACATAAAGGGATCTTTCACTTGCTCATCTTCCAATGTGGTATATATCATTCAGTGTAAAAAATGTAAGGAAGGATGCTATATTGGAGAAACAGGCCAGATGCTTAAGACAAGATTCAATTTACATAGACATCATATGAACAATACTGGTGCCAGCAGGGTTCCCACGCCTGTTGGTCAACATTTTACAGGACCAGGACACTGTACCAGTGACTTCACAGTGAGAATCCTGAAAGGTAACTTTAAAACCATACAAGAACGTAAGACCTTTGAAGTCAGAATGATTGAATATTTTAACACCCAACAGAAAGGACTTAACAAGGATCTGGGGTTCCTAGCCCATTATAAACCATAAAGCTGTATGTCTCTGTTGATCACCCCACCCCTCACCTATCCACACCCATCCTGTTAGAATATCAATGATATGCTTTGATGTCCCCATGCATACCTCCGACCCACCCCCATCCTCCCACCCTGTCAGACTGTCATAGTAATGCTTGAATGTTTTCACTTATATACACTGTCAGCTAGCACATTTGCTTATTTCCGATCTGAGGAAGAAGGGCAACCTTCGAAAGCTAATCAAGAAATGTATTAAGTTATGTCCAATAAAAAAAGGTATCATCTTATTTTCTTTTCCATGTTTTATTTTGTTTGATTTCTATTGATAACCTTAACTATAGAGAAAGAGGGAATAAAAGGTACCAGACTTGAAAATCTTTATTACATAGTAGATGACGGCAGAAAAAGACCTGCATGGTCCATCCAGTCTGCCCAACAAGATAACTCATATTTGCTACTTTTTGTGTATACCCTACTTTGATTTGTACCTGTGCTCTTCAGGGCACAGACCGTATAAGTCTGCCCAGCATTAGCCCCGCCTCCCAACCACCAGCCCCGCCTCCCAACCACTGGCTCTGGCACAGACCGTATAAGTCTGCCCCGCACTATCCCCGCCTCCCACCACCGGCTCTGGCACAGACCGTATAAGTCTGCCCAGCACTATCCCCACCTCCCAACCACCAGCCCCGCCTCCCAACCACTGGCTCTGGCACAGACCATATAAGTCAGCCCAGCACTATCCTCACCTCCCAACCACCATCCCCGCCTCCCAACCACCGGCTCTGGCACAGACCGTATAAGTCTGCCCAGCACTATCCCTGCCTCCCAACCACCGGCTCTGGCACAGACCGTATAAGTCTGCACAGCACTAGCCCCGCCTCCCAACAACCAGCCCCGCCTCCCACCACCGGCTCTGGCACAGACCATATAAGTCTGCCAAGCACTATCCCTGCCTCCCAACCACCAGCCCCGCCTCCCAACCACTGGCTCTGGCACAGACCGTATAAGTCTGCCCCGCACTATCCCTGCCTCCCACCACCGGCTCTGGCACAGACCGTATAAGTCTGCCCCGCACTATCCCCGCCTCCCACCACCGGCTCTGGCACAGACCGTATAAGTCTGCCCAGCACTATCCCCACCTCCCAACCACCAGCCCCGCCTCCCAACCACTGGCTCTGGCACAGACCGTATAAGTCAGCCCAGCACTATCCTCACCTCCCAACCACCATCCCCGCCTCCCAACCACCATCCCCGCCTCCCAACCACCAGCTCTGGCACAGACCGTATAAGTCTGCCCAGCACTATCCCTGCCTCCCAACCACCAGCCCCGCCTCCCAACCACCGGCTCTGGCACAGACCGTATAAGTCTGCACAGCACTAGCCCCGCCTCCCAACAACCAGCCCCGCCTTCCACCACCGGCTCTGGCACAGACCATATAAGTCTGCCAAGCACTATCCCTGCCTCCCACCACCGGCTCTGGCACAGACCGTATAAGTCTGCCCAGCACTATCCCTGCCTCCCACCACCGGCTCTGGCACAGACCGTAGAAGTCTGCCCCGCACTATCCCTGCCTCCCAACCACCAGTCCCGCTTCCCACCCACTGGCTCTGGCACAGACCGTATAAGTCTGCCCAGCACTATCCCCGCCTCCCGATCTTGACTAAGCTCCTGAGGATCCATTCCTTCGGCACAGGATTCCTTTATGCTTATTGTTGTTCAAGCCGAAGAATCTGAAAGACAAAAAGAGATGTATATTTAAAGAATCTAGCTTTTAACTGAGCAAGTTTGTGTGAATAGTTCTAAATGGAAGCGTTATCTGTTCAATTTTTATATTTAGCTGATGTTCCTGAAGACAAAGCTGTTGAAATCTTGCAGCCCTGTAACTGAACATAAATGTATTAATTTGATACCTGTGGGGTTTTGAAAATTAAATTGATAACCAACCTGTTAACAATTAGCAATTGCTAATCTAGTAAATTTTTAATGTTGCATTCCCTGGCTTGGCCGTTGAGATTATTTGGGGAAACCACCATGACATATTTTAACTTCATTTTCTTAAAGTGTAAATACCTTGTCCCACTACCAGGGGGTTACACATGGGGTCACGGACAGGATTCTTGC
Source organism: Microcaecilia unicolor (assembly GCF_901765095.1). NCBI lineage: Eukaryota > Metazoa > Chordata > Amphibia > Gymnophiona > Siphonopidae > Microcaecilia > Microcaecilia unicolor. The sequence continues at coordinate 14,620,854 of NC_044044.1, forward strand.
CTAGTCTACCAACCTCAGCGAGAATCCAAGCTTTAACAGTTTAACTGATATTGTATGGTCTCTGTTGTAGGCTGTAAGCAGGTGCTTCCGAGCAGGTTTCTTTAAGTAAAATTACATATTCGTAAAGTAGGAAGTTCTGTTCAACCAAAAGATGGAGAAGAACTGGTATGGGAAGGGACTTCTCTGCAGAACTAGATGGACACAGCAAGTTCAAGAAGAAGAGGAGCCAGATAGACCTGGAATCCTTGTGGATAGAAATTCCATGTGTGAAGACTCCTAAAAAAAAAAATCCACACTGGACCATCAATACTCACCAGAAACTATTACAAAATTAATCAAATTCATTTTAACTCACAACTACTTCCACTTTAACAATGATATCTATCTACAAATAATGGGCACTGCGTTGGGCACCAGGACAGCACCCCAATATGCCAACCTTTTTTATGGCTGAGCTGGAAGAGACATTTCTGAATACACACCAGACCAAACCTCTAAAATACTACCGGTACATCAATGACATTTTTATGATTTGGACGGAGGGGGAAGAAACACTGAAACAATTTTACTATTCCTTCAATACATACCATCCTACAATCAGATTCAAAACTGACTACTCCCCAGAAAAAGTCAATTTTTTGGACACCACAGTCTCAATCAGTGATGGCTGTATACAAACATCTATATACAAGAAACCCACAGACAGATGCAGCTACCTCCACAACTCCAGCTTCCACCCTTCACATACAAAAAGATCCATTATTTACAGCCAAGCCACAAGATACCACCGTATCTGCTCTGACCCAAGGGACAGAGACAGACATCTTGAAATCCTGACTGCATTCTTTGAACGGAAAGGCTACAACCCCAAAATAATCTCCAAGAATATTGCCTCCTCCCTCAAAACACCCAGGGAAAATCTGCTACAGTACAAAGAAAAAAAAGCCACAGACAGAATTCCCCTTGTAGTGACATACAACCCAGAGCTGGAGAAACTGAGGAAAATCATAAGAGACCTACAGCCTCTACTCCAGGAAGATGAATTACTGAAAGAGATATTCCCATCCCCACCAGTGCTGGCCTTCCGACAGCCACCAAATTTAAAACACAAGCTGATCAGAAGTAAACTTCCAACACAGATGGAAAAAGAAAAGGGCATGTTCCCGTGTAACACAGCCAGCTGCAAACTATGCCAAAACATTTCACAAGACCCCACAGTCATTCAAAAGGAAAAATATTCAACATAAAGGACTATTTTACATGCTCATCTTCCAATGTGGTATATATCATTCAGTGTAAGAAATGTAACGAAGGTTGCTATATTGGAGAAACAGGCCAGATGCTTAAGACAAGATTCAATCTGCACAGACATCACATGAAAATAGCCGGTGCCAGTCAAGCCCCCACCCCTGTGGGCCAACACTTTACAAGACCAGAACACTGCACCAGTGATTTCACAGTAAGAATACTGAAAGGTAATTTTAAAACAATACAGGAACGTAAGACCTTTGAAATAAGAATGATTGAATATTTTGACACCCAACAGACAGGACTTAATAAGGATCTGGGTTTTCTAACCCATTATAAACCATAAAGTTGTATTTCTCTGTTTATTTCTCGGTTTGTTACCCTCCTCTCACCTACCAACACCCATCCTGTTAGAATATCAATGAAATGCTTTGATGTCCCCATGCATACCCCCACCCTCCCACTCTGTCAGACTGTCAAAGTAATGCTTTGATGTTTCTCTTATATATACTATCTGCTACCACATTTGCTTATTTCTGATCTGACGAAGAAGGGCAACCTTCGAAAGCTAATCAAGAAATGTATTAATTTATGTCCAATAAAAAAGGTATCATCTTATTTTCTTTTCCATGTTTTATTTTGTTTGATTTCTATTGATAACCATGTGTGAAGGGAAAGGGTATACTGGTAGGGATCTACTACCACCCACCAGGACAGAATGAACAGACAGGTGAACAAATGTTTACAGAAATTAGGAAAGCTGGCAGATTGAGCGACATTATGATAATGGGCGATTTCAATTACTAAGAAAATCTCAAGGGTAGAGAAGAAGTAAATCAAATTCCACATTCAGGGGGTCTTTTATTAAAGCTTAGCTCGAGTTGTCTGCAGCAGGGCCCATTTTATTCCTATGGGCCACTTGGGAAGCTGCACGAAGCAGAGTCATGCTGCACGAGGAGTGCTGGCTCGCGGCCAGCACGTGGAGCGGAGGAAAGGCAATAAAAGGAAAGGAAAGGAACGCACCACAGAAGACCCTGGCAAGGTATGAGAGGCTACTGGGGGGAAAATAATTTATTTTAAAAGTTTTTGTGTGGCTACTATGATGTGGGAATTGCAGGCTACGGAGAGATGTGTCAGTGCAGTCATGCACACGCCTGCTGGTTGCTCTGATAACCAGGGGAAAACATTCTGGCAGCTGCCCTTGCTGTACGATGGCAATTGGGAGTGAGTCGCTGAATTGAATGAGCGCATGATGGGTTGGCTATCTGAGGAGAGCTGGTAAATTGATATTTGGGGATATTGTGGGTTGGAAGTACTTAGGATATCTAATCCTTTTATTTCAAAGGGGTTAGACACATACACTAGGAAAGAAGGGTTTTTCCCCTTTCCTTTTATTAAGTTAGGAAAGTAGGAGGGCTCTCTGGGCAGAATACTTACCTGTGAAGATTCTGGGAGAAGACACTGCAGAAAGCTTCTGAAGAAGGAACCCAACGCAAGAGATTTCTTGGAAGAGGAAGCAAAACCTAGGAGTTAAGTGACTGAGCAGTAGGGAGTCTCAGCTAGATCACAGTTAGTACACAGGAACTGCAGCAGCATCTACTGGGCTTCTAAGTCTTCCTTTCCTGGGCCTCCGTATCGGAGACTCCTGAGGCAGGCTTGTGGCTGAAACACAGATCTGTGTCGAGTCTACAATAAAACCATTGTGAATTAAAGTCAGTTGTCCTGGTCTCTTGAGTCAGGGGCATGACGAGTTAAGTCTGAATATTCGGAACTTAACCAGCCAGGCTTTGTGGGCAAATAAGACCACCTATAAAAGAGGCCTTTCTTTGCTCGCTAAACCATAGCTGGTTAAGTCTGAATGTTGACTTCACCAGCCATGCACTAAGTGGCATTGAAAAACCCAGATATTCAATGCTGGTTGCTGGAAATGGCCCAGCATTGAATATCCGGGTTCAACACTGGCGGTGGTCAGTCAAAATGCTGCTCACCGCCAGCTGAATGTTGGGCGGTTAGAGATTATCTGAAAAGGGATGGAGAATACAAGTGAAAGTATCAAAAGGCTTCTGAATACTTCCCTGGTGCAGCCACATCTTGAGTATTGTGTTCGATTCTAGTTACCCCATCTCAAAAAGAATGTAGGAGAAATAGAAAAGGTTCAGAGAAAGGCAAGAAAAACGATGAAAGGGACAGAACACCTCCCTTTACGAAAAAGGTTAAACATGTTAAGTTTCTTCAGCTGGGAGAAATGACAACTGAGAGGGAATATGATAAGTACATAAGTAATGCCACACTGGGAAAAGACCAAGGGTCCATCGAGCCCAGCATCCTGTCCACGACAGCGGCCAATCCAGGCCAAGGGCACCTGGCGAGCTTCCCAAACGTACAAACATTCTATACAATCAAGCCATTGTGACATCACTAATGAGGTTGACTCTTATTGGTGGAATGAGCCACTATGACATCACAATAGGTTAAATCACTGCTCTATGTAATAAAAGTGAGCCAAGTAGAGGACATAAGTACATAAGTAATGCCACACTGGGAAAAGACCAAAGGTCCATCGAGCCCAGCATCGTGTCCACGACAGCGGCCAATCCAGGCCAAGGGCACCTGGCGAGCTTCCCAAACGTACAAACATTCTATACATGTTATTCCTGGAATTGTGGATTTTTCCCAAGTCCATTTAGTAACGATTTATGGACTTGTCCTTTAGGAAACCGGCCAACCCCTTTTTAAACTCTGCCAAGCTAACCGCCTTCACCACGTTCTCCGACAACGAATTCCAGAGTTTAATTATGCGTTGGGTGAAGAAAACTTTACTCAGATTTGTTTTAAATTTACTACGCTGTAGTTTCATCGCATGCCCCCTAGTCCTAGTATTTTTGGAAAGCGTGAACAGATGCTTCACATCCACCTGTTCCACTCCACTCATTATTTTATATACCTCTATCATGTCTCCCCTCAGCCGTCTCTTCTCCAAGCTGAATAGCCCTAGCCTCCTTAGTCTTTCTTCATAGGGAAGTCGTCCCATCCCCGCTATCATTTTAGTCGCCCTTCGCTGCACCTTTTCCAATTCCACTATATCTTTCTTGAGATGCGGTGACCAGAATTGAACACAATACTCAGATTATAAGGACCCTGTTTACTAAGCCGCACTGTAGGCACGCTAGTCTTTTTAGCACACACTAATGCTAGAGACACCCATATATTCCTAGGGATGTCTCTAGCTGTAGTGCACACCTTAGTAAAAGAGGCCCTAAGGGCTCCTTTTACCGAGCCGCAGCAAAAGGGGGCCAGCACTGGCATCAGCACATGTTTTACGTGCGCGCCGATGCCCCCTTTTACCGCAGCTGGTAAAAGAGAAGTCTTGCCTTCCTGCAGGAAATGACTGCGCAGCAAGTAAAGCAGGGGCGTAGCCAGACTGTGGTGGGAGGGGGGTCCAGAGCCCAAGGTGGGGGGCACATTTTAGCCCCCCCCCCCGGTGCCGCCGACCCCCCCCCCCCCCACCGCCACCACCAACTTTGACCCCCCCTGCCAACGACCCTCTCGACCCCCTCCCGCCACCAACCCTCCCCCGCCGTCGCCTACCTTTGCTGATGGGGGACTCCAACCCCCGCCAGCCGAAATCCTCTTCTTCCTTCATTCTGTTTCTGAGTCTGACATCCTGCAGGGGCGGGGCATCTCGTATTATCAAAACAAGATGGGCGTCCATCTTTCTTTACAATAATACAGTCGGGGATGCCCAAATCTCAACATTTAGGTCAACCTAAGAGATGGTCGACCTCAGTTTTTGCCGATAATGGAAACCGAGGACACCCATCTCAAAAATGACCATATCCAAGCCATTTGGTCGTGGGAGGAGCCAGCATTCGTAGTGCACTGGTCCCCCTCACATGCCAGGACACCAACCTAGGGGGCACTGCAGTGGACTTCACAAATTGCTCCCAGGTGCATAGCTCCTTTATCATGTATGCTGAGCCCCCCAAAACCCAAAACCCACAACTGTACACCATTACCATAGCCCTTAGGGATGAAGGGGGTCACCTAGATGTGGGTACAGTGGGTTTCTGGTGGGTTTTGGAGGACTTACATTTACCACCACAAATGTAACAGGTAGGGGGGGGATGGGCCTGGGTCCACGTGCCTGAAGTGAATTGCACCCACTAAAAACTGCTCCAGGGACCTGCATACTGCTGTGATGGAGCTGGATATGACATTTGAGGCTGGAATAGAGGCTGGCAAAAAATATTTAAAATGTTTTTTTAAGGTGGGAGGGGGTTGGTGACCACTGGGGGAGTAAGGGGAGGTCATCCCTGATTCCCTCCAGTGATCATTTGGTCATTTCGGGCACCTTTTCGAGGCTTGGTCGTGAAAAAAAATGGACCAAGTAAAGTCGGCCAAATGCTTGTCAGGGACGCCCTTCTTTTTTCCATTACTGGCCGAGGACGCCCATCTCTTAGGAATGCCCTCATCCCACCTTCGGTACGCTGCCGACACGCCCCCGTGAACTTTGGCCATCCCCGTGACGGAAAGCAGTTGAGGACGCCCAAAATCGGCTTTTGATTATGCCAATTTGGGCGACCCTGAGAGAAGGACGCCCATCTCCCGATTTGTGTCGAAAGATGGGCGCCTGATAGTGTAAAAAATAAAATTATCATTCAGACCTTGTGGTAGCTGGGTGGTAATTCCAAATTGACATACATTGGGAATGCTTAGGTGTCTTTGCAGCTAAGTAAAAAGGCCCCTAAGAGCCCTGTTCACTAAGCTGTGCCATAGACGCGTTAACATTTTTAACATGTGATAAAAATTAGTGCATGCTAAGGCTAGAGACACCCATAGAATATATGGGTGTCTCTAGCATTCGCATGCACTAAAAATACTAGTGCACATTAGTAAACAGGGCCCTAAGATTCATGGCGTCCCTGTATATAAGTACATAAGTACATAAGTAATGCCCACGACAGCGGCCAATCCAGGCCAAGGGCACCTGGCAGCTTCCCAAACGTACAAACATTCTATACATGTTATTCCTGGAATTGTGGATTTTTCCCAAGTCCATTTAGTAGCGGTTTATGGACTTGTCCTTTAGGAAACCATCTAACCCCTTTTTAAACTCTGCTAAGCTAACCGCCTTCACCACATTCTCCGGCAACGAGTTCCACAGTTTAATTATGCGTTGGGTGAAGAAAGTTTTTCTCTGATTTGTTTTAAATTTACTACACTGTAGTTTAATCACATGCCCCCTAGTCCTAGTATTTTTGGAAAGCGTGAACAGATGCTTCACATCCACCTATTCCACTCCACTCAATATTTTATATACCTCTATCATGTCTCCCCTCAACCGTCTCTTCTCCAAGCTGAACTGTGTCTTTGGATTCCCAAGTGAGTTTACTTATTAAGAAATTGTTTTTGAGAAAACTTAGAAGAATACGTAACTGTTTTGATATTTATACTTTTAGATTGATTGTCCAAAGTTTACTATTAGATAACTTGGTTTACAGCAATGTCATTTATGCTGGCTGTCGAAAAGGTCTTTTGTGGAAGATTCAGACTATTCAGAATACGGCTGCACGATTAATTTTTTCCACTCATAAATACGATAAAGTTTCTCCATTGTTGAGGGACCGCTACAAGTTACCAGTGGGGGCTCGAATTTCATTTAAGTATGCATTATAGTTCAATTTCCAGAATATTTGCTTGGCTGGGTGCAAATGACTAATAAAGGTAATTTTTTACTTCATTATCCTACCAAATCAAAAAATAAGACCATTTATTCTGCAGACCTTATGTTTCAAGCCCTGCTGCTATGGAATTCTCTTCCCTATACAATTAAGAAAAATGCAGAATTTATTTACTTTTCAACAAGCCCTTAAAACTTTTCTTTTTAAGAAGTTTTTATGATTAGAACGTGTTTTTTTTTTCTTTTTAATACGTATCAACTGATAAGCTGTTAAATCACAGGATCTGCCTGTTGCTTCCTATTATGATCCACACTGAACTCTCCTGGGTAGTTGCAGAATATAAGGAAGTAAAGTAAAGTATATCTAATGTTTCAATATATTATCAAACTTCATTTCAGTTTATTATTCTTTCTAAACCAAGGGAATGTTTGGATACTGCTCTATTCACAAACTGCTCCCTTTTCTCTCTCCTTCAGGTCAGAGCAGTGGCATAGCTAGGTGGGGCCACGGAGGCCTGGGCCCCCCCAAAAATTTTTTATCCGGGCCCCTGGTTTTGCTGGCAGGGGTCCCCAACCCCCGCAAGCCGAAGCCTTCTTCAGTGCTGGTTTCCGGCGCACCGCGTTCCCTGCCCTGTGCTCTCCTCTTGACATCCTGCACGTTCCTTTAAGTGAAATTGAGCGTGCTCAGTTTCTCTTAAAGGAGTGTGCACAGAATGTCAGGAGGAAGAAAGGGTAGTGAATATGGCGGCGACGCCGGAGACCGGTGCTGAAGAAGGCTTCGGCTGGCGGGGGTTGGGGACCCCCGCCAGAAAAAGGTATTTGCTGCTGTGGGGTACGGCAAGGGGGCGGTGGGGGGGAGGTGAGGTGGTGGGGGGGGGCAAGGCGGTGGGGCAGCAGATTAAAATGTGCCCCCTCACCTCAGGCTCTGGCCCCCTCCCACTGCGAAGTCTGACTACGCCCCTGGGTCAGAGATACATATATAGAAAACACACTCACACAGGGGCCCTTTAACAAAGGCACATGGCCTATGTGCATCCAGCGCATGCCAAATCAGCATTACCACCTGGTTACTGTGTGCCCTGGGCAGTAATTCTGAATTTGGGGCATGCCAAAAACACGCGGTAGAAAATATTGTCTATTTTCTTCTGCATGGTGCTTAACCGGCAGTAAACGGTAGTGGGCACGCGCTACATGCCCTACTGCTCAACTAGCGTTGTGAGATCTTACCGCTAAGTCAATGGCTGGCGGTAAGGTTTCAGACCGAAAAATGGACACACGCTGGTTTTTATTTTGCCACACGGCCATTTTCCAGCCTCTTTAAAAAAGACCCTTTTTCCTAGACGTGGAAAAAACTGGCCTGGTGCACGCCCAAAAGATGTGCTCGCATTGCCGCAGGCCACGTTTTGCTGCGGCTTAGTAAAAGGGCCCCACAGAGACAGAGAGAGAGAGAGAGAGACAGAGAGAGAGATAGAGAGAGAGACAGAGAGAGAGAAAGAGAAAGAGAGAGACAGAGAGAGAGAGAGAGAGAGAGAGAGAGAGAGAGAGAGAGAAACATACAGGTGGAGAGGTTATAAAGAATTAAGGGGCCCTTTTACTAAGGTGCATCAAATTGGAGCTTCTGCTCAGCTACTGGCTGCCCCGGGCGGAAATTCCATTTTTGACGCATTCTACCATGTGGCGCTTACACGGTGGTAATTGGCAGTCTACTTGCGCTGATGCTTACCTCTCGGTTAGCGCGTGAGACCTCACCGCTAAGTCAATGGGTGACGGTAAGGTCTCAGGCCGAAAATGGACACGCGCTGGTTTTAATTTTGCCGCACATCCATTTTCGGTCACAAAAAAAAAGGCCTTTTATCCAGGCGCGCTGAAAAATGAACCTGCGCACATCCAAAACACGTGCCTACACCAGCGCAGGCTGCTTTTCGGCGTGCCTTAGTGAAAGGGCCCCTGAATGAGCCTCATGGTTTCCCCACTAGTTTCATTCTATATTTATTAAGTTTTCAGTAGGTCACATGAACCACAAGGACATACAGAAATAATGAATTGCATGGAACCACCCCCCCCACCCCCACCCCGATTCCATTCATAAGATTCTAATGTAGGGAATCCAGACAAGAAATATAAGGAACTTGCTCATAGCATGAAGAAATTGGGTCACAGCCTGAGAAAGGAAGCTAACGCTCGCTCTCTCGGCTCCGATTAAGAAAGACTCAGATTGTCATTTGGAGATAAATGTGAAACTTTTGAGTGTGTTGCAAACCCACGGGGCACAAGCAGTTAACCCTGGGACAAAGAGAAAGCATAGCTGATTGTAAGAGAGCTAACTACTTCCCCTTCCTTGTTAGATGGAGCAGCTAAGAGATTCAAAGGGGGAAAGTTAAATAGTATTTGCTCCTAGGACTGCAGAGAGACTTTTGAAAAGAGCCACAGCAGAAGCTGCTGCCTGTGAGCATCAGGTGCAAGGTGGTTAATCTACATTGTGGAAGGGGCAGCCACAAGTTAACAAAAGCAGAGGTGCACTTGGAGTCGGTGGCTGCCCAAGTGTATCAAACAGAGAGGTTTGAAGATGAGAGAGATCCAGTGTTAGGCTAGCAGTTGTTTTTATGTTTATTCTGAGTTTCTTCTTAATGCCTATCTACGGAAATACTGAGGAGCTGGACTGGATGCCAAGAAAGATATGTCTCAGCTCAGTTTTCAGTTCTCTATCTGTACCTGCTGGTTGATGGCCAACTATCCCACAGAATAGCTGGGAAGGACTAATGGAAAGACCATGATCAGGTAAGACCTAATTTCTCCTTATCCCTTCTAAAACTAGAGAATACAGGGAATGGGCACAGTGATACAGGGCCTGCTACCTCTTGGACTGGAGCAGTGGCGTTCCTGGGTGCGGTCTGCCCTGGGTGCACGCCACTGGGGGGGTGCCGCGCGCCTGTCTGCTCCACTCGTTCCGTGCTCCCTCTGCCCCGGAACAGGTTACTTCCAGGGCAGAGGGAGCATGGAACGAGCGAAGCAGACAGGCGCGCGGCACCCCCCCCCCCCCCAGCAGGTAAAAATGCACCCGGGGGGGGGGGGTGTCCTCGCCGGGGGTAGGGGGGCGCATCGGCGATCCGCCCCGGGTGTCAGCCACCCTAGGAACGCCACTGGACTGGAGGGCTCAGGGAATGGGTGCAGGGATGCAGAGCCTGTCACCTGTAGGACTGAAGAGTTCAGGGGACAAATGCAGGAGTACAGATTCTGTCACCTCTTGGACTAGAGGGCTCAAGGGACAGGTGCAGGGATACAGAGTCTGTCATATTTAGGACTGGAGAGTTCAGTGGGTAGGTGC